>NC_083717.1:114975390-115295746 GCF_028564815.1 Eubalaena glacialis
TTGTCATGCAGAAGAAACCAGTCTTCAGAAAGGAAAAAAAAAAAGTTTTCTAGTCCTTGGTTTCAACTCCTTCCTAATCCCAAATTCCTTCCCACTACTAGATTCCATGAGACATCCTTGTATCTTTATAATGTATTCTTCTTGCCAACTTAAGCTTACTAGAATTGCTTTATGTTACTTGCTACTGTGACTCATAACAAAAACCAGGAATTTTCTAATATGGTTCTGTGTAGAAACTTCATCTTTGAAACAGGAATAATGATGACATTATTATTATAAATCTCAATAGTAGACAAGCAGAACAATGAATGCCATTTTAAAATTGGAATCAACTACTAATTATTTTTACATACAAAATTTTCAAGCTTTTCTCAAGAAGGCTTTCTTACCTGTCCTAAGCATGCTGTGTAGGTCTAAACTGCTAATTTGCTACACTCAAATTGATCTGCTACTCCACAAAAGCACATCAGCCTTTTAAGCCTGCAAATAACTCTCCACCTGAGTGGGATATGTAGTCTCAAACAGTGTAGTACATCTTTTATATGAGATATTCTTCTAAATGAATAACAATTTCAACATCTTAAGAGAGTTTGTGTTGGTTTCCCTGGTGCCACAAGGTCCTTGCTGGGGAAAGTGTCTCTAATCTGACTACTGACCATAATGGTGCTTGTTTGTTTCCTGTCTAATATTATTTACCTTTAGAAATGTTTAGTTATTAATTTTTTTGACTTAATATTTTCTAAAATGCACCTCATATTCTCTCCCAGAGGATTTTTTCTCTTTTCCTATTCAATTTCTCATGGGTCTTTAATCCCATTCTCATCACAAAACGGTATACAAGAATAGAATATCGAAACTTGCTATAAATTGGGAGAGCTGGATAAACGGATCCTAAGTATAAAGGTAGGAGGAAGGCAATATTGTAAGTTTAGCAGACAATGCAGACCATTATTTTCCCCCAAGGCCATTCTTAATTTATTAAAAATAGAATGATTATACAATCAAGACCCAGAATAAAGAGTCATTTCTCCTTTACTAAATACACAAACAGTAGGATTTATTTCCAATATTTGTACTTACCTTTGAAAAAGTTCTCAGTTATCATCAGATGGTTTAAAGGTATCTAACCTCCAAATTTTTACTGGTCCCAACAACACAGTTCAGGCTAACATTTTAAACAATCAATTAGCTAATCATTTATAGAGTATCTAGAGAACAGTTGGGAAAGCCATTAATTTACTATTCTACTGTCAAGGTTAACAGTTGTTTTCTTTTAATTGTGATGTGTTCTTTTTTTTAAGGCTTCTTTCCTTACTGTAAATTAAAACGTGTTTGATTTTTATAAATATCTTTAAATAAAATAGAACATTTCACAGCTAGGATATGGGTCCAGGTAATCTTTTCAGGAAAATGGAGTATTATATAAATAAACAAACAAAAAAGAGTAAAAGGAACCATAAATAATAACTATTATCAATGTAATTCCTAAAAATGGCTATCTATCTATTTATCTATCTATAATCAACTATGTAACATTGATTATCAATTATTAATATAATCATTTTTTTGGTTTGTCTCTAATACTGGCTGCAATAGCATAGTAAAAATTTTGAGTCAGAAAAGTTTAAGGAACAAGGAATGGGTGTTTAAACTAAATTCAACTTAACTATCCAATACATAAAATGGAACTCTAACCAAGGAATAATTTGTACAGAGAAGTTAAAGTAAAAAGAAAGCATAGGTAAATTGATAGAAATAGGACAGTTGTTGAATGTCAATTATACATTATCAACTTATAAATACTTATATTTTTGCTGCTTTGGAACACAGTTTGGAAGGTCCTCAAAAAGTCAAACATGGAATTACCATATGACTCAGCAATTACACTTTTAAGTACATTCTCAAGAGAATTGAAAACAGTTGTTCAAACAAAGACTTGTACATGAATATTCATAGCATTATTCAAAATGTGGAAACAATGTAGATGTCCTTCACTTGATAATTGGATAAACAAAACATGGTTTATTCATACAATGGAATATTATTCAGCCACACAAAGAAGGAAATAATCAGCAAACTGATTCAAATTTTATACGGAGAGGCAAAAGAACCTAAATGGCCAACACAATGTTGAAGCAGAAGAACAAAGTTGGAGGACTGACACTGTTTAACTTTAAGACTTACTCTAAAGCTACAGTAAACAAGACATTGTGGTACTGGTAAAAGAATAGAGAAATAGATCAATGGAACAGAATGGAGAGCCCAGAAATAGATCCCCATAAATATAGTCAATTGATTTTTGAAAAAGGAGCAAAAGCAACACAATAGAGAAAAAACAGTCATTTCAACAAATAGTGCTGAAACGAATGGACATCCACCATGCAAAAAAATGAATCTAGACACAGATCTTACACACTTAAAAAAAATTAACTCAAAATGGATCACAGACTAGATGTAAAATGCAAAACTATAAAATTCCTAGAAGATAAAATAGAAGAAAAACTAGATGACCTTGGGTATGGCAATCCCTTTTTAAATACAACATCAAATCATTGATAAACTGAACTTATTAAAATTAAGAATTAAAAAATTTCTACGAAAGACAATATCAAGAGAATTGGAAGAGAAGCCACAAACGGGGAGAAAATATCACACATGTGATAAAGCAGTGGTCCCCAACCTTTTTGGCACCAGGCACCAGTTTTGTGGAAGACAATTTTTCCATGGACTGGGAGTGGGGGTGGGAGGGGGGATGGTTCAGGTGGTAATGCAAGTGATGGGGAGTGGCAGATGAAGCTTCACTCACTCACCTGCCACTCACCTCCTGCTTTGTGACCCAGTTCCTAACAGGCCACGGACTGGTACCAGCCTGTGGCCTGGGGGTTGGAGACCCCTGTGATAAAGGACAATTATCCAAAATATTCAAAGATCTTTTAAAACTTAACAATAAGAAAACAAAACCCAATTAAAAAATGCGCCAAAGACCTTAACAGATACCTCTCCAAAGAAAATATACAGATGGAAATAAGCATATAAAAAGATGTTCCACATTATATGTCATTGGGGAAATGCAAATTAAAACAATAACGTACCACTACACACCTACTAATAATCTGGAACACTGACAACACCAAATGCTGGTAAAGATGTGGAGCAACAGGAACGCTCATCCATTGCTGGTGGGAATACATAATGGTACAGTCACTTTGGAAGACAGTTTGGCAGTTTCTTACAAAATTAAACATACTCTTACCATATGATCCTGCAATCACACTCCTTGGTATTATTCAGATTATGTCCACACAAAAACCTGTACACAAATGTTTATAGATATTTTATTCATTATTGTCAGCAACTATGACAGCAACTATGATGTCTTCAGTAGGTAAATTTGGTACATTCAGACAAAGGAATATTATTCAGCACTAAACAGAAATGAGCCATTAAGTCGTGAAAAGACATAGGGGAAGCTTAAATGCATATTACTAAGTAAAAGAAGCCAACCTGTAAAAGCTACTGTAAAAAGCTACCTGTAAAAGCTATGATTCCAACTATATGACATTCTGGAAAGGCAAAACTATGGAGACAATGAAAAGGTCAGTGGTTAACAGAAGTGGTAGTGGGAGCTGTATAAGCAAAGCACAGAGGACTTTTAAGTCAGTAAAAATACTCTGTAAGATAGTATAATGATGGAAATATGTTATTACATACTTGTTCCAACCCATAGAATGTACAACACCAAGAGAGAACCATAATGTAAACTCTGGACTTTGAGTGATTATGATGTGTCCACGTAGGTTCATCCTTGGTAAAAATGCACCGTTCTTGTGAGTGATGTTGATAACGGGGAGGCTATGCATGTGTGGGGGCAGGAGGAATATGGGAAATATCTGTAACTCCCTCTTAATATTGTTGTAAACCTAAAATTGTTCTAAAAATGAAGTCTTTATAAAAATAAAAAGAATGAAATACTGATACATGCTACAACATGGATGGACCTTAATATATTATGCTAAATGAAAGAAGGCAGACACAAAAGGCCACATATAGTATAATTCCATTTACATGAAATAAAGAGTGGGAGTCACACTGGAAAGGACTGGGAGGGATCCAGAGAAAGAGAATGGTGTAAGCTGTAAGCAGGCCCAGAAGAAAAATAGTGTTGCACTTCAGAAGCACCTTTGGGACTTTGGATCCTAAATTATTAGAACGGGGTCCCCAACCCTTGGGCCATGGACTGGTACCGGTCCGTGTCCTATTAGGAACCAGGCCACACAACAGGAGGTGAGCGGCGGGCAAAGTGGGCTGTATTTACAGCCACTCCCTATGGCTCACAGTACCGCCTGAGCTCCGCCTCCTGTGAGGATTATGGTGAGTTATATAATTATTTCATTATATATTACAATGTAATAATAATAGAAATGAAGTGCACAATAAATGTAATGCGCTTGAATCATCCTGAAACCATCCCCCCAACCCAGTCCGTGGAAAAACTGTCTTCCAAGAAACCGATCCCTGGTGCCAAGAAGGTTGGGGACCACTGCATTAGAAGACTGCTAAAGTAGAAATACGAATTTAGAACAGTTTGCAGAAAATGGACTGAAGTATCCATCTAAATTTGGATGTTACTTTAGTGCTAACCACATGACGTTTCTCTGACTCTTTGCATACCCTGTGTTAGTCCTAATGCGAGGCTTTCCCAGATGTTTTTCTTTGCCACAAAACATCCAAGAGGGAAAAGAAAATAAATTTTCAGTAGTCATGCAAGTGAACACCGTTGGGGTTTTTCACAGGAGCTGATAGAACATTTCACCTTTTTGATGCAGTATCTTGATAACACCAACCCTCATTCTGTTCCCTCCCTAGGCAGAGCCTTCTATTTCCACCAGTGCCTCAGAGAATGAGATCCCAATTCCTTAGTGTACAAGTGTTGAAATTTATCTGTAGTCCCAGGCAATGTCAGTATACCAAAATGGATGCATTTAGTGTTAAGTACCTTACCAGCAATTTCCCTTTTGAGCATTGGAATGTGATAAAGCATCAGAGCTTTACTCTTTGGAATGAAATGTAATACTGCATGGGCTGCAAGAAAATAGATTGGGAAGAACTTCTTGCAGCCGTTTGTCCCAGTAATTGACCCATAGAGAACAATAAAGCAGTATTCCTCAATGCTAGTATCCTATTGGAAGCTTCTTGCCCTTCCTCTTACACATTTTATAAATTAGAATGCTAGTAGGACAAGCACACTTCTCCATTAAGTGGATAAATTTGGTCCCTGGAACATGAGCAACAGCAGCGTAGCACCTACAAACAACAAGGAGGAGATCCATTTCCATTGCTTCCCAGAACTTGTGGGCCTCTTTAAGGACGAAAGCAATCTTTTCACATTCCATCCTGAGGTAGTGACCGGATTGGCTCTGAAGCTGGCACCTGCATCTGTCACATTCTGATAAGAAGCATCTCCAGCTGACTTTCTTTCCAAGTAATTCCCAAACTTTATATAATTAAATAAGCTGATGGAAAGAGTGAAAGGGTTCCACTGCAGAAAGAATACCATGGCAAACAGAAAAGTGAGGATTTCACCAAAGACTGCTTCTTTCATGGTAAAAATGCATCATGCACACGTGCAATAATTAAGGGATCCTGTTCATCTGAGAAGCATAATCTCCTAACACATCATTTTACATGACAGATCATCCAACAATCTACTCATTTTTGGCTTAAGTCTGTAATAGCTCAGTTGGAATAGTTTCACAGAAAAGAAAAACGTTCTTTCCCTAGGTAACAGTCTAGTAGGTTTTCCCGCCTCGATTCCTTTTTCTCTCTACTATCTCTGGCCCCAGTGTGCAATTTTTTTAAAGCATTGCAAAATGTCAATACACAAACAAAGGAGACCAGAAGCAAACCTCTGCTATCACAGAATCTTGTTGTATAAACTGAGAAACACTGACATGTAATGAAACCTTATTCCCTTTTTTCCCTCCTCTTTGTAAATGATTTGCTTCCCCCTCCTTCTTCATGTATAAATAAACAGAAAAGTGTCTGTGTATTTGGTGTTTTTTCTCCTTTGGTCTTCATAATCAAGGGCTATTACAGCAATAGATCTTATCTGTAGAATGGCAGTCCCTCTGCACCTTCAGTTCAGATTTTTGTTTATGCTTGGCTGCCATTGTGGCTGTTCCTGATAGTTTCAGGTCAGCCATGACAGACTATGGGTGACACTAAATAAACAAGCTGGGAGTCTGGGACCAGCCAGGAAGGAGTGGTACTAGGGCTCACAGTTTGATTTTCCTTGATTAATCACCCCTTTTACTTAGAATAACTTACTGTGTACAGTACCTGCTTGTCTGGCTAAGCAAATTACACCATCAACAGGCAAGGGCTTAGAAATCCTCATAAACAAAGAGAAACAAGGAAGACAAGTACAGCTTACTCAACTGCAAAGTGAAGCTGCCGGCTTTAGGAGCATGATCACGGCTGTTTATTTATTTTCTTAAATAGCATATAGCTCTTTCTTCTGCTGCTTGTTATCCTGCTCTGACCTAAGTAACCTTGTCAAGCCACCTCCCAGGTTGCCCAGATGGCCACAACCAGCAGACTAATCATTCTGAATGATAAGAAAGGGCATGATTCCTAGTGATCAGTGTCTCAGTATCCATCTTGGCTCCCCAGAAGCACTCTGCATCTGAGTGTGTGTGTGTGTGTGTGTGTGTGTGTGTGTGTTACAACTATTAGGTTTAGAAAAGAGGCTGCTGAATGGGATCACACTTTATTATATTTTCTGCTCTGAAACTCGGTTCAGAATCATCCTCAGTTCCTACTGTGTGTCAAGAGCTGTAGCACTTTTGTAAATAATCATTATCCATTAATTTCCTCAAATTGTGCTCATGAATTAAGCAAAGACTGGTGACTTGTGTAGCTGACTATAACCATTTGGGAAGAAAACAATTTATTCCTCAAATTTTATGTAGTTAAAAAGCATGTCTGTCAGGAATATTGAGAATCCTTCAGTTCAAATTCAGCAGGTTAACAAATGGTCCTAGGAGTTGTCTGCATTGCAATAACAAAGGTAAGAATAAAAATAGAGTTTAGAAAAGTATACAGATATTTAGATGAGAAAAACAGCTACCAAATGCTATGTACAGAGAATTCATGGACAAATATTAATAAGGAACATCACCAGTAATGAAAGAGGATAAATAGTATTAAAATATGAATTTTCAATTATTAAAACTGCAGAGTTTTCTTTTAATTAAGGGTAATACTCCGTGCTGGTGAGATTATGGTGAGTTGAGTTTTCTTATACTGTCCTGCTACCAGTAGAAAAATAAATTGATACAATCTTCCTGGAGTGTTAGAATTCCCATGGCTACAACCATATTCTAAGAAATTCCTTTTAACTTTAATTTAAGAATCACCTGGGGATCTTTTTAAGAACGTGGATTCTGATTGCATAAGTCTGGGTGAGGATTGAGATTCTTCATTCTAACAAGCTTCAAGACAATGGGGGTGTTTCAAGTTCAGGGACCATATTGTAACTTGCCAGGTGTTAGAAGGCTTCTCAATAGTTCCCCCAACAGAGCCTGTACTAAGGAAGTAGGTGTGGAAGGCAAACACCACACATGTGATAACCATGGTACCGGACACTGAAAGAGGAATGACCCAAAGATAAGGTCAAAGCTTTAAGCTTAGAAATTTCCTAAGAAGATGGTAAGTTCCATTTTGGATGTGTTACTTGTGAGGTTCCTATGGTGTAATCATGTGGATATGTATAAAAGGCAGGGCGACATACAAGTTTGGAGCTTCATGAAAGTTTAGAGTAGAGACGTACCAGGTTGAGCCATATGAAATTGCCAATAGCCAACAACTTTCAACCTACAAAAATGGCTGTGTCATATGGTTCAACCTAATAAATTTGAGGATCATTTTTATGGAGGTAATACCTAAATGTGTGAAGATATGTGATATTAGCAAAGGTAAGCATGAAGACTGAGGTAGGGACTGAACTTTGGGAAATGTCTACATTTAGGAGATGAGCAGATAGAGAGTAAAAAATGAAAGAGTCTATATTCATTTGCTAGGGCTGCTGTAACAAAGTAAACGGACTGGATGGCTTAAAACAGAAATTTATTTTCTCAGACTCCTTGATCTCTGGAGTCTGAGATCAAGGTATCAGTAGGGATGGTTTCTTTGGAGACCTCTATCATTGGCTTGGCTTATAGATGGCCATCTTCTCCCTGTATCTTCACATGGTCTTCCCTCTGTAAATGTCTGTCTTAATTTCCTCTTCTTACAAGGACACCAGTCATATTACATTAAGGCCAATCCTAATAACATCATTTTAATTTATTTACTTCTTTAAAGACCCTATCCTAATATAGTCACATTCTGAGATCCAGGGAGTTAGGGTTTCAAAATATTAATTTGGGGGGAACACAGTTCAGCCCATAAGACAGAATGACAAAGAATTTTCAAAAAGATAGGGAGAACTAGCATTGCACTCTCAAAATCTTAAAGAAGTATAATTTCAGTAATGAAGCCCAGAAACAAGAATGTAATGGGAGGAATGTGGATGAGTTGCTGGAAGAACCACTGGATTTATAATTTGGAGGTCTTTGTTGACATTTGGAAAAGCAGTTTGAGTGATAAAACTGGGGGTGGAACTCAGAATAGGAAGGGGAATAAGTGAAGACCTCACAAAAAAGATTAAAGAGACCCACTGGATCAAATAAAACAAGCATAAATCCTTAGGCAGTCCTTGGTCCAGCCTTGCTGTGACCTAACAACTCCCTTTCTCTCCCACTGAGGTACCGCTTCACTTACCCAGAAGGAACCCAAGTGTCTATACCTAAGAAAATGTGTAGTCCTAGGTCCTGGGACCACACTCATTTCAGTACTACCCTCTGAACATTCTGGTACCTTTAGAGTAAAGTGTACAGTGGGAATCACTGACAAATCATCTGCCTCCAGTAGATAGAGTTTACCAAAGATCACTAGCTTCAAAGAGAGGAAGGAAAAAAGTTCTTTTTTTCTCAAAATTAGTCTGGGACAAAGGGTCAGCAGTGAGGCACCCAAGTGCCTTTGGTGTTTATGTGATATCATTTCCACAGCATCATATGGCAAGGTCATGAAATTACCCACACCACTCTGGCAAATCTCCCTACTGGCAGATATCAGGAAAAATGAAGTAAATTTAAATTTAATAAATTACCTCAGTCATTCCAGTGTAAAGCTTCCTTTTAGTTTAGGCATTTAATTCACTGATAATTCATTTTTAATCAAGATCCACTAAAGTACTCTCGTTTGGATATCTGCACTTGGCAAATTTTGCCACCTTCTCCCTTCTCTTCTCAAAATGGTATCTGGGTATATGTTGGGGAAGGGGCTTACCAGGTCTTTGTGTCAGTGGACTGAAGGAGTCCTCAGAGCTGATGGTAACTCTGCTATCATATTTCTTTTTTGCCTGGTTGCTACTCCCTCTGCTGGCACTCGGGTCTGAAGTCAGTAGCTGGTGTGCTTGATAGGTAGCCCGTTCCAACTTGATTGGGGTCTGATGGTAACCCCCTGACTCTTACTGTTGACTTGATATGGGCATCCAACATTCAGGCCATGCTTTGATTTACCTCACCAGAGCAGATACCATCCCATCATAGGCCCACTGGATCCCAACTCTATCCCAACCAGAATAAGAGCTCAGCAAGGGCAGAGATTTATCAATAGATTTTATTCACTGCTATATTCTCAGTGCTTAGAAGGGTCTCTAATCCATAGTCATCATTCAATAAATATTTGGGAGAAGTGAATTTTCTAGGCTTGGCTCTTGCCACGCTAAAGGAAGAAGATCCTTTCTCAATCTCTCTCTCTCTGTCTTCTTCTCACCTAGTTTCAAGTTTATTTGTCAGAATCCTTATTTGAATTTCAGCAACTGAATGTTAACTTTTAAAAATTTGTATCACTTCTCTAATGAGCCTAAATCCTTCCTCCTTCCTCTCTTCTCACCTCTCACGGAGGGAGATAGTTCCCTCAGCCCACAGAAAGAAGGCCATTCAAACACACACATGCATGTGCACGCGCGTGCACACACACACACACACACACACACACACACATTTAGTGGCCCCAAAGTTCATAAAGAAGGAAGGTGCTTCCAAAAAATCTTAGGTTCCATGTCTTTCATGGCCAACTGAAAGGAAAAATCATAAAAGGCAATATCCACCAAAATTCAAGCACCTTTGTTAGGAGGCAATGTTTCTTCCCCCTCCTATGTCTTCCTGTGAGGGAGTTCAAAGAGAGTAACACTGATCTTTTTGCTCTCCTTTCATTTCACCAGCAAAGATGAGAACATAAGAGGCAAATGGAGTTACTTATCGGATTAATAAATGTGATATGACCCCGCCCCTCCCCTTGCCCCTGGGAGCAGTCCTGCCCACCTGCCATAGGTCACTGTTGCCTGTGACTAGTGAGTGAAGCCCACTGGATTCTGGGATTCAGCTCTAGCCCATCTGAATGCACTCTAAGATATATTGTTCGAATTTTATCAGTAATAAAGGTGATCTTTCAGTACTCCATTAGCTTACTGCTGATTTATTACTTGATTAGTTCAGAATCTGGGCAAGGTAGAGAAGCATTATTTATTACACTGCCTCAGAAACCCCCAAATTGGAATATTCTCCTCAACCTAGATCTATCAATAGATACTTAGTCATGAGATAATGAAAATCCAAAGTGTGCATAGTATGGATGAAATAAATGTCTAGGTTGAATCATTTAATATGTTGCAGAGTGTAGGACATAACAGAACTCCAGCATTCTGACGCTAACCAGTCCCCTCTCTTTGCTTCCATCTGTGCCAGGGCCACTTATCTTCTCCAGATTTGTTGAAACAAATTTCAAGAACTTTCTTTGTTAACCATTTCCATTTCTTTTAAGATTAGCATTATAAAATTCTTCACTGGCTTACAGTAATGCAATGGAAGAACTCTAAGCTGAGAAACAGAGAAACTTAGTTTATATCCCAGCCGTAAAGGGAACAGGTAGACTAGATGTGCACTAACATGCCATTCTGTACCTTTTCTAGACAATTCATCCTTTTTATTTCATAAAATAAGAAGAAAGTTGTCTCAGTTAGAAAGCAAAGATAATTGATCAGCATTCTTCATTAAGTAAAGTTTCATAAAGTCACCTCTAAATTAAAGACATTCTTAAACTCTATTTTTCTAATCTTAGTAAAATCACCTTAGCATATAGCTTCAAGATGGTGGAGGAGTAAGATGTGGAGATCACCTTCCTCCCCACAAGTACATCAAAAATACATCTACATGAGGAACAGCTCCTACAGAACACCTACTGAACACTGGCAGAAGACCTCAGACCTCCCAAAAGGCAAGAAACTCCCCACGTACCTGGGGAGGGCAAAAGAAAAAAGAAAAAACAGAGACAAAAGAATAGGGATGGGACCTGCACTTCTGGGAGGGAGCTGCAAAGGAGGAAAAGTTTCCACACACTAGGAAACCCCTTCCCTGGCGGAGACGGGGGGTGGGAGGGGGGGACGCTTCAGAGCCACGGAGGAGAGCACAGAAACAGGGGTGCAGAGGGCAAAGTGGAGAGATTCCCGCACAGAGGATCGGTGCCGACCAGCACTCACCAGCCCGAGAGGCTTCTCTGCTCACCCGCCGGGGAGGGTGGGGGCTGGAGCTGAGGCTCGGGCTTCGGAGATCAGATCCCAGGGAGAGGACTGGGGTTGACTGCGTGAGCACAGCCTGAAGTGGGCTAGTGCGCCACAGCTAGCCAGGAGGGAGTCCGGGAAAAAGTCTGGAACTGCCTAAGAGGCAAGAGAGCATTGTTTCAGGGTGCGCAAAGAGAGGGGATTCAGAACACTGCCTAAACGAGCTCCAGAGACGGGCACGAGCTACAGCTATCAGCGAGGACTCCAGAGACGGGCATGAAATGCTAAGGCTGCTGCTGCAGCCACCAAGAAACCTGTGTGGAAGCACAGGTCACTATCCACACCTTCCCTCCTGGGAGCCTGTGCAGCCGGCCACTGCCAGGGCACTGTGATCCAAGGCCAATTTCCCCGGGAGAACACACGTCATGTCTCAGGCTGTTGCAACGTAACTCTGCCTCTGCCACCGCAGGCTTGCCCCATTCTGTACCCCTCCCTCCCTCTGCCCTGAGTGAGCCAGAGCCCCCTAATCAGCTGCAACTTTAACCCCGTCATGTCTGGGCAGGGAACAGACGCATCAGGCAACCTACACGAAGAGAGGGGGCCAAATCCAAAGCTGAGCCTCAGGAGCTGTGTGAACAAAGAAGAGAAAGGGAAATATCTCCATGCAGCCTCAGGAGCAGCAGATTAACTCTCCACAATCAAATTAATGTACCCTGCATCTGTGGAATAACTGAATAGACAACGAATCATCCCAAACTTGAGGCAGTGGGCTTTGGGAGCAACTGTAGACTTGGGGTTTGCTTTCTGCATCAATTTGTTTCTGATTTTATGTTTATCTTAGTTTAGTATTTAGAGCTTATTATCAATGGTAGATTTGTTTATTAATCTGGTTGCTCTCTTCCTTTTTATATATATATATATTTTTTTTCCTTTTTCTCGTTTTGTGAGTTTGTATGTGTATGCTTCTTTATGTGACTTTGTCTGTATAGCTTTGCTTTTACCATTTGTCCTAGGGTTCTGTCTGTCTGTTTTTCTTTTTTTTTTTTTAGTATAGTTTTTACCACTTGTTATCATTGGTGGATTTGTTTTTTGGTTTGGTTGCTCTCTTCTTTCTTTCTTTCTTCTTTTTATTACTTTTTTCTTTTTAATAATATATTTTTTATTTTAATAACTTTTTAATTTTATTTTATTCCTTCTCTCTTTCTTTTTCTTTCCAGGGTCTTGGTGCTCCAGCCAGGTATCAGGCCTGAGTCCCTGAGGTGGGAGAGCCAAGGTCAGGACATTGGTCCACCAGAGACCTCCTGGCACCACGTATTTCAAATGGTGAAAGCTCTCACAGAGATCTCCATCTCAATGCGAAGACCCAGATCCACTCAACGACCAGCAAGCTATAGTGTTGGACACCCTATGCCAAACAACTAGCAAGACAGGAACACAACCCCACCCATTAGCAGAGAGGCTGCCTAAAATCATAATAAGTTCACAGACACCCCAAAACACACCACCAGACGTGGTCCTGCCCACCCGAATGAAAAGATCCAGCCTCATCCACCAGAACACAGGCACCAGTCCCCTCCAACAGGAAGCCTACACAACCCATTAAACCAACCTTAGCCACTGGAGACAGACACCAAAAACAACGGGACTACGAACCTGTAGCCAGTGAAAAGAAAACCCCAAACACAGTAAGCTAAGCAAAATGAAAAGACAGAAAAAGACACAGAAGATGAAGGAGGAAGGTAAAAACCCACCAGCCGAAACAAATGAAGAGGAAATAGGCAGTCTACCTGAAAAAGAATTCAGAGTAATGATAGTAAAGATGATCCAAAATCTTGTAAATAGAATGGAGAAAATACAAGAAACGTTTAACAAGGACCTAGAAGACTAAAGAGCAAACAAACAATGATGAACAACATAATAAATGAAATTTAAAATTCTCTGGAAGGAATCAATAGCAGAATAACTGAGGCAGAAGAACGGATAAGTGACCTAGAAGATAAAATAGTGGAAATAACTACCACAGAGTAGAATAAAGAAAAAAGAATGAAAAGAATTGAGGCCGCTCTCAGAGACTTCTGGGACAATATTTAACATACCAACATTCGAATTATATGGGTCCCAGAAGAAGAAGAGAAAAAAAAAAGGACTGAGAAAATATTTGAAGAGATTATAGCTGAAAACTTCCCTAATATGGGAAAGGAAATAGTCAATCAAGTCCAGGAAGTGCAGAGAGTCCCATACAGGATAAATCAAAGGAGAAACATGCCAAGACACATATTAATCAAACTATCAAAAACTACATACAAAGAAAAAAATATTAAAGGCAGCAAGGGAAAAGCAACAAATAACATACAAGGGAATCCCCATAAGGCTAACAGCTGATCTTTCAGCAGAATTTCTGCAAGCCAGAGGGAGTGGCAGGACATATTTAAAGTGATGAAAGGGAAAAAACTACAACCAAGATTACTCTACCCAGCAAGGATCTCATTCAGATTCGACAGAGAAATTAAAACCTTTACAGACAAGCAAAAGCTAAGAAAATTCAGCACCACAAAACTAGCTTTACAACAAATGCTAAAGGAACTTCTCTAGGCAGGAAGCACAAGAGAAGGAAAAGACCTACAATTACAATCCCAAAACAATTAAGAAAATAGTCATAGGAACATACATATCGATAATTACCTTAAATGTAAATGGATTAAATGCTCCAACTAAAAGACATAGAC
The DNA here is from genome assembly GCF_028564815.1 of Eubalaena glacialis. Lineage (NCBI taxonomy): Eukaryota > Metazoa > Chordata > Mammalia > Artiodactyla > Balaenidae > Eubalaena > Eubalaena glacialis. The sequence goes on from NC_083717.1 coordinate 114,989,782, forward strand.
TGGCTGAATGGATACAAAAACAAGACCCATATATATGCTGTCTACAAGAGACCCACTTAGGACCTAGGGACACATACAGACTGAAAGTGAGGGGATGGAAAAAGATATTAAATGCAAATGGAAATCAAAAGAAAGCTGGAGTAGCAATTCTCATATCAGACAAAATAAACTTTAAAATAAAGACTATTACAAGAGACAAAGAAGGACACTACATAATGATCAAGGGATCAATCCAAGAAGATATAACAATTGTAAATATTTATGCACCCAACATAGGAGCACCTCAATACATAAGGCAAATGTTAACAGCCATAAAAGGGGAAATCAACAGTAACACAATCATAGTAGGGGACTTTAACACCCCACTTTCACCAATGGACAGATCGTCGAAAATGAAACTAAATAAGGAAACACAAGCTTTAAATGATACATTAAGCAAGTTGGACTTAATTGATATTTATAGGACATTCCATCCAAAAACAACAGAATACACTTTCTTCTCAAGTGCTCATGGAACATTCTCCAGGATAGATCATATCTTGGGTCACAAATCAAGCCTTGGTAAATTGAAGAAAATTGAAATCGTATTAAGTATTTTTCTGACCACAACGCTATGACGCTAGATATCAAGTACAGGAAGAAAATCTGTCAAAAATACAAACACATGGAGGCTAAACAATACACTACTAAATAACCAAGAGATCACTGAAGAAATCAAAGAGGAAATCAAAAAATACCTAAAAACAAAGGACAATGAAAACACAATGGCCCAAAACCTATGGGATGCAGCAAAAGCAGTTCTAAGAGGGAAGTTTATAGCAATACAATCCTACCTCAAGAAACAAGAAAAATCTCAAATAAACAACCTACCTTACACCTAAAGCAATTAGAGAAAGAAGAACAAAAATACCCCAAAGTTAGCAGAAGGAAAGAAATCAGAAAGATCAGATCAGAAGTAAATGAAAAAGAAATGAAGGAAACAATAGCAAATATCAATAAAACTAAAAGCTAGTTCTTTGAGAAGATAAACAAAATTGATAAACCACTAGCCAGACTCATCAAGAAAAAAAGGGAGAACACTCAAATCAACAGAATTAGAAATGAAAAAGGAGAAGTAACAACTGACATTGCAGAAATACAAAAGATCATGAGAGATTTCTACAAGCAACTATACGCCAATAAAATGGACAACCTGGAAGAAATGGACAAATTCTTAGAAAAGCACAACCTTCCGAGACTGAACCAGGAAGAAATAGAAAACATAAACAGACCAATCACAAGCACTGCAATTGTAACTGTGATTAAAAATCTTCCAACAAACCAAAGCCCAGGACCAGACGGATTCACAGGAGAATTCTATCAAATATTTAGAGAAAAGCTAACACCCATCCTTCCCAAACTATTCCAAAATATAGCAGAGGGGGGAACACTCCCAAACTCATTCTATGAGGCTACCATCACCCTGATACCAAAACCAGACAAAGATGTCACAAAACAGAAAACTACAGACCAATATCACTGATGAACATAGATGCAAAAATCCTCAACAAAATGCTAGGAAACAGAATCCAACAGCACATTAAATGGATCATACACCATGATCAAGTGGGGTTTATCCCAGGAATGTAAGGATTCTTCAATATACACAAATCAATCAACGTGATAAACCATATTAACAAATTGAAGGAGAAAAACCATATGATCATCTCAATAGATGCAGAAAAAGCTTTTGACAAAATTCAACACCCACTTATGATAAAAACTCTCCAAAAAGTAGGCATAGAGGGAACTTACCTCAACATAATAAAGGCCATATATGACAAACCCAGAGCCAACATCTTTCTCAATGGTGAAAAACTGAAACCATTTCTTCTAAGATAAGGAACAAGACAAGGTTGCCCACTCTCACCACTGTTATTCAACATAGTTTTGGAAGCTTTAGCCACAGCAATCAGAGAAGAAAAATAAATAAAAGGAATCCAAATTGGAAGAGAAAAAGTAAAACTGTCACTGTTTGCAGATGACATGATTCTATACATAGAGAATCCCAAAGATGTTACCAGAAAACTACTAGAGCTAATCAATGAATTTGGTCAAGTAGCAAGATATAAAATTAATGCACAAAAATCTCTTGCATTCCTATACAATAATGATGAAAAGTCTGAAAGAGAAATTAAGGAAACACTCCCATTTACCATTGCAACAAAAAGGATAAAATACCTAGGCATAGACCTACCTATGGAGAGAAAACACAAGTATGCAGAAAACTAAAGGACACTGACGAAAGAAATTAAAGATGATACAAACAGATGGAGAGATATACCATGTTCTTGGATGGGAAGAATCAATATTGTGAAAATGACTATACTACCCAAAGCAATCTACAGATTCAATGCAATCCCTATCAAACTACCAATGGCATTTTTCACAGAACTAGAACAAAAAATTTCACAATTTTTATGGAAATACAAAAGACCCCAAATAGCCAAAGCAATCTTGAGAAAGAAAAACGGAGTTGGAGGAATTAGAGCCTGGATTTCAGACTATATTACAAAGCTACAGTCATCAAGACAGTATGGTACTGACATTAAAAACAGAAACATAGATCAATGGAAGAGGATAGAAAGCCCAGAGATAAACCCACACACATATGGTCACCTTATCTTTGATAAAGGAGGCAAAAATATACAATGGAGAAAAGACAGTCTCTTCAAAAAGTGGTGCTGGGAAAACTGGACAGCTACATGTAAAAGAATGAAATTAGAACACTCCCTAACACCATACACAAAAATAAACTCAAAATGGATTAAAGACCTAAATGTAAGGCCAGACACTATAAAACTCTTAGAGGAAAACATAGGCAGAACACTCTATGACATACATCAAAGCAAGATCCTTTTTGACCCACCTCCTACAGAAATGGAAATAAAAACAAAAATAAACCAATGGGCCCTAATGAAACTTAAAAGCTTTTGCACAGCAAAGGAAACCATAAACAAGATGAAAAGGCAACCCTCAGAATGGAAGAAAATATTTGCAAATGAAGCGACTGACAAAGGATTAATCTCCAAAATATGCAGGCAGCTCATGCAGCTCAATATCAAAAAAACAAAAAACCCAATCCAAAAATGGGCAGAAGACCTAAATAGACATTTCTCCAAAGGAGATATACAGATTGCCAACAAACACATGAAAGGATGCTCAACATCACTAATCATTAGAGAATTGCAAATCAAAACTACAATGAGGTATTACCTCACACCAGTCAGAATGGCCATCATCAAAAAATCTACAAACAATAAATGCTGGAAAGGGTGTGGAGAAAACGGAACCCTCTTGCACTGCTGGTAGGAATGTAAATTGATACAGCCACTATGGAGAACAGTATGGAGGTTCCTTAAAAAAGTAAAAATAGAACTGCCATACAACCCAGCAATCCCACTACTGGGCATATACCCTGAGAAAACCATAATTCAAAAAGAGTCATGTACCACAATGTTCACTGCAGCTGTATTTACAATAGTCAGGACATGGAAGCAACCTAAGTGTCCACTGACAGATGAATGGATAAAGAAGATGTGGCACATATATACAATGGAATATTACTCAGTCATAAAAAGAAACAAAATTGAGTTATTTGTAGTGATGTTCATGGACCTAGAGACTGTCATAAAGAGTGAAGTCAGAAAGAGAAAAACAAGTACCATATGCTAACACATATATGGAATCTTAAAAAAAAAAAAAAAGGTTCTGAAGAACCTAGGGGCAGGACAGGAATAAAGTTGCAGATGTAGAGAATGGACTTGAGGACACGGGGAAGGGGAAGGGGAAGTTGGGGTGAAGTGAGAGAGTGGCATGGACATATATACACTACCAAATGTAAAATAGATAGCTAGTGGGAAGCAGCCGCATAGCACAGGGAGATCAGCTCGGTGCTTTGTGTCCTTCTAGAGGGGTGGGATAGCGAGGGTGGGAGGGAGACGCAAGAGGGAGGAGATATGCGGATATATGTTTATGTATAGCTGATTCACTTTGTTATAAAGCAGAAACTAACACAGCATTGTAAAGCAATTATACTCCAATAAAGATGTTTAAAAAAAAATCACCTTAGCATTCTTTCTTAGATATTATTTGTTAACCAGTTCTGAGTGGTAACTTTTTGCTTCCAAAATGCACTTTAAACAGTGATGCTTTTTTTTAAGTGGATATTGGCCAGAGTATCTGACACCAGGATAGTTTAATTAGTTATGCATTCGCCTCCTGTCCAGGTCCAATAAATATGCATTCATCAGCACAGCTGCATCTCAGCATGCACATTTAAATTAAAGAGGCTTCCTCAGAGGCTGAGGCAATCCTCGCATCTCTTCACTTTGCCAGAAGACACATCAAATACTGAATCAGTTGTTTCCTTAGAATTTCTTCATACGTTCTTCTTGTGACAATCATAAACATGTTGCCAGATTAGATTTTCACATTGTTGCCTAATAACCTAGGGATTATTTTTAAATGAAATAATAGCACCTAGTTCTTTAATAAAATCAATATTTTCCTCTCTGTCTCTTAAATGTAAGTGCATAAATGATATTTGATATAAGAGACTCAAGACTATTGTCCCATGCTTTTCCTTTGATATTCACTGTGGCTTTTCTAGAATAAAGCATCATTAGTTGAAAATTAAATTAAACCCCAAAGATTCTATTTTTTGTACATTAGAATCCAAATGTAAGTTACCCTAGCTAATAGACATCAGATTAGCAGTTATTCAAAATGAGATGCTATTTCTTGAATGTTAACATTTAAAATGATGCAGATATTATTTTCTTCCCAGTCAGAAACCCCTAGCTAACAGGGAAAAGGGGCATTGTTATGGAAGTTCTAACCAGTGCTGTGTCAGTCTCTGAACATTCATCCACAGCTTGCACCTGACATAGGCAATGACGAATGAGCCAACTTGCTGTTTGCTCTCCCCTGTAGAGAGGGCGAGCTTCCTTTTTTTCTAGAGAGCCAGAGGGAAAAAGATGAGAAGGAGATGGATGGGCATTTAAGAGGTACCTGCAGGGGCGCTGTATGTGTGACAGACATCAGTAGCACCTTCCACCACATGGAACCAGGCCAGAAGCCTTTAGGACCTGCATCAAGTCCCCCCAGACTTGGTCCTCAGGTCCTCTGGTCCTCAGGGTCGATCCAGAGCAGAAAAGATGTCACGTAACCATGTGTAAGTGATCTCCTCGAGGGCTGCCCACATTGAGACTTTACAGATGGGCACCAAGTTACAACTGCCACCATCCACGTGTAAGTAGGGGACTCTACACATCTCAAAGACAGCTATAGCATAAATGAAAACGAGGGGAAGAGTATGGTGGGGTGGGACGGGAAGGAGCCGGGGTGGATGAAGAAGGGGGAAGTGAAGAGAGAGGTGGTGAAGAAGATCTTAGATTTTCTTCCAACTGTTCACTTCTTTAAATAACAAGAAGGTTAATGGTTTTTGCAGTCCTAAAATATACCTATGCCTGACAGGTTCCTGAAGGTTAATTGCTGCTGCTAGGGAAGGTGTCCTAATTTGTTCTGCCTTATAATGACCTTCCTATAGGCAAACGCCAGAAGAGGCCTGCCTGAAGGTGTGCTGCATGCACAGGAGATGATGACCCCTCCTAGAGAAATGGGGAATATGAGGTTGAGTTACTGGAAAAGTTTATCAGTGATTGGCAGTGATTGATATTCAGGGGCAAATGTTGCTAGACAATTTCACATTTTCTTCCGTCTTATAGGTTTTTTTAGTGGAGTTTTCAATTACATGTCAACTGTTCCTTTCCTGTCACCTTGAAGTTCCTATACTATCCACAACATGCTCCTGTAATACATTCATGCCTTTGAGAGGCTGACAAGAGAAGTGAATGGCATGAGGTACCCAAGATCACAGCCACACTGTTTCCCTTTCCCCTGGTGACGACAAATATGTTCAAATCCAAAAACTGAGATATACTGACACCTGTCTGAAACAGGAAATTTCAGGACATGTAATGACCATAACTTTTTACAACAAACTAGTTCTTAGTGACTCAGTGATTAAACTGACCTACATTAGGCCAATTTCCTAACCTGAAAAGTGTATATTAAAAATGTATACGATGCTATTATTTTGATAGAAATGTAGAAACTGTTACTATGCATTCAGGTTAGTTTAGCCACTCATTTTCACTAGCAACATCAGAGAGATTCTTTGTTTTCCTTTGAAGCAATTCTCACATACATGACCATCTCCCATCTTTTTAATCAACTGACAATGAGACACACTCATACCCCCTGGTCCCCTACCTCAAGCTATTTCTAGAAGTAGGTAGAGAAGCAGGCAGCCACCTCTGTGCTGTGTAAAAGGAAAGGGGAAAAAACCTTCTTCCAGTAGTAGTCATAATTCTAGAATAACTCCATTCCAGCAGTCCAGAGGGGCTGCCCTTACTATCACTGTAGCTTCATTTCTTTGGTTTTGGAAAAAAATTTCTATCATCTTAGGGTCCTCTTTTTTACGGTAATGAAATTGGTAGGGGCTACATGCTTTATTTGCTCACTGTATTAAGTATAGTGTGGAAAAAAATAAACATGGCAATGGGTTTAGTGTGTAAAGATATGATTTTGAGTCCCAGCTCTATCACTGGGAATTAGGATCAGGCACTTTGCTCTCTTATGCTTCAGTTTAGTCATCTGTATAAAATGGAGTTAATACTCTTTGTCCTACATATGTCCCTGGGTGGTTGTGAGGGTCAAAGGAGATATTTTATATAGAAATGCTATGTAAACTATAAAGTCTCTATCAATTCAATATGTTATCATTATCAATTAATATCTTGATCAAAATCAAGTAATAGCTCAGTTAAATCAAGGGCAAAACATAGAAAAATGCCTGGACTGAGGTGGGTAGTTCTAAGCTGATGAATGCTGATCATGGTGAGGGAAAGAAAAGTATAGAGAAGGAGTGAGGCATCTAGGGTAATCAATAGTACTCTTTATCAAGAATTTATTCCTTTCCCAAGCACATGGAGGGATTTCATTTCCTTGCCCAACTAAAGATATTGTGGCCATGTTATTTGCTTCGTAATGAAATATGAGCAAAAGAAAACATGTTCATCAGCAGGATACTTTTACCTACTAGATCCTTGAGAGGCTATAACATATAGGAATCTCTGGTAACCAATCTTAGATATGAAGTATGAGTAAGAAATAAAATTTTGTTGTGTTAAGTCGTTGAAATTTTAGGATCATTTGCTAGCCTATTCTACTGCTATGGATCAAAAATAAATTTTGTGCATAAACCATCTGCCTAGATTTGACCATATCTCTGCTGTACTTTATCTCCTGCTCTTTGAGGGAGACAGAACTTTGATAATGGTTTCCCTATGGATAATTTACATTTTATAATAGCGATTCAGGTTTGGTCTAACCAGTAAGTTATTTTGGTTTACTTCATTAAAAAGTACAGGAGTGGATATGTAGTGGCTTAATTTTTTATTTGCTTAACATTTGGTGGCTTATTCTGATGCAAATGCTAAGAGATCTTCTCTGTGCAGGGAGAGCCACCTTTGATGTTTGGCAAATAGCAAATGACTGGTAAGCAAATTCTGGAGGAACGCTGAATGAAGTTAGTTTTCATGAAAAAAAGTGAAGTTTGAATAAATACCATAAAGGATGAAAAGGTAAAGTTTAGTAGCATGAAGAAGGAAGAAATTTTAGGAAAACCAAAGAGTAAATTTCTAGTCCCAAAAGAGCCTGTCCTGCTCTTGACCAGAGGTGGGAAAACCAACTGCACTGGAGGATATTTGAGGCCAATTCCATTATATCTCAATTGGAAGTCTCTGGTTTGTAATCAACAAAAACCAACTCTAATTTAATCAACAAAAAACAACACTAAACAGAAGTTTATTGGAAGGATAATGAGTAGTTCACATCATCATGAAGAAAGCTGAACAGTCAGACTCAGCAAGGATAAAAGCTACAGCAACATTAGGGGTGCAGGGAGCAGGGGCAGATGGGCAATCTCCTTGGGGTGAATGAGCTCCAATCATTTTCAGGCTTTTTGTCATTCTGCTCTGCCAAATTTCAGGGAAAAGGTTTGGATCATGGACTTTTGCCTAGGACAAAGGAGGTCAGGGCACCTTTATTGACAGTTTCAGTAGATTTTACGCAATAGAGCAAAATTGAGGTAATGTTACAAGGAGAAATGAGTGTTGTGTGGTAAAAAAAAGTTGCACCAAAACCAGCAATAGAAATGTAATCCTGTAGTCATAAGACTGAGTTTAGATTTGGCTTAACAAATAACTAGAAGGTATAGTAGGCAGACTGCACATGGAAATGGCATTCCCTAAATGCCATGTACTTCTAGTAGATGATCCTTACTTTGTGTACCGGACAAAAAAGTAAAGAAGATAAAACCAATAGTGGGGTAGTCGATTACTGGAATAGTATGCATTCATGTGAAGTAGTCACTTCCTGGGAGGTGCTGACTTTTCAAAAGAAGGGATGAATCTGAACCCTCTGAAAAAAATGTTAGGGGGCAGCTAATTTGGGGATTGAAAGAGAGGGGAGCTAAAGGCAACTCATGCTGCAGCAAGACAATCAAATCATGTAGAAAAGTTTAATACTGAGCAGATAGTGGTAATTAAAAATGATTCTCATTTAACAACTTTGAATGCAGCACACTGATTTAAGAACTCTGCAGTGAGTAATCTTTTCTCTACATGATAAATTGAATTGAATTTCTATGTTTGGACTCAGTGAATGCTGATGGGTCCAAAATCTCCTTCTAAATCCATTTTTTAAAAATTCTTTGCCTCTCTTCCTTCAATTCATCACTGTGAGAAATGTTCTTCAGATTGTGGTGAGTTCTAAATGGATTGATTGCTTGTTTTAAATAGCTCTCTCATTTCCTTTGGGGAAGGAATTGTACTTTTAAGAAGGTCTTCTCTGAGGCATAATGCAAGATTACGATTCAGGGCTCCTCTTATATTTTAAATCAATAATATGAAACAAGACATCTACAGTACCTGAGGAGAGTCAGAACTTTTCTCAGAAGACAGGAGATTTTGTTTTTTTATCTGTATTGTGTGTGTGACTGTGGGGTACACACATGCATATTCACAAGGCTTCAAAGATAGGCAGAGAAAGGGCAATAATGTTGAGAAGTGTGAAAAAAGCAGCACTAAAGGAAGAGAACACATCCTTATAGGGAGAGAGGCTGTGACAAGGAGGAGGGGAGACCTTCGGATGACAGACAATGAAGTGGGAGGATAGAAGCTTTCAAAGGTTAATAACTTAATGAACTTTAAGTTTCCAAAAAAGGGGGGAAAAGAAGATATATGTTCCTATTTAAGAACTCTATACTCAGAGTTAAGAATGTTATTTTCCTTAAGCAAAATAACTTGTACAGAGGAAAGAGTTTGGAATCTAAGTATTAGGTTTAAAATATACCTTACTCTAGGAATAATGAGCTCCAAGTTCAGCTGGCTTTGCACATCTCCCCCTACCGCTACAGAGGGACTAACTGAAGAATGGACTGTGAGGAGAGATCTTCACTGGGGCCTTTCAGAAGATCTTCAGAACCAAAGTATTTTGTAGTTTGAGTGGACTAAAATGAGTCCCTGAGGCTTAAGACTCTAAAAGAAATCCTAACTCTTGAGGCAGGTTTGGAAGGTTTTTTATTTATAAGGTTCACATACAAAAAATAGTGACAAGCTGTTCTCCTGGTCTGGTCCTTGCCAAGACCAGAACAAGAAGAAAGGATCTAAATCACAAAAAGACGGTTGTTTAATCGTAAGGAAAGACTTCCTGCTTTGATTGAGCGGGGAAAAAAACACTGTACTACAATCCCCCAAACACAGATTTAGGCAGAGCTTTGTCACTAGCTATCAGATTGAAGAGCACAAGTTATATAAAGTGTATGAGCCCTAGTTTCCTCTTCTTTAGAAAAATGGTGTTGCACTAGATTCTCATTCATGTCACTTCTACAGTAGTGGCAGAGCTGCGTCTAGAATCCATGATTCTAAATGCCATTCACTTCCTTAACGCACCATCCTCTTCCAACCTATGTAATAGAAAGCTTGTATAGACTGGGGAGAAAAGAGGTCAGGATTTCTTTGGAAATAGTTGATTAGAGTTATACATTTGAAGGGAAAAGGTGCTTCCTTATGATCAAGCCAAGTTGACAAAATGATTCAAGAAAACCTTGAGGATACTAGAACTGTTCTTCACCTGGAAAAGTTTAATGATGAGTAGCTGCCTCTATGAACAGAGAATAAGGACTACAATAGATGCAACACTTTAATCAACCACAGGTAAAGGTGCTTATTTCTCTTAAGTAGCATATAGTAGCAGAACTTGAGTACTTGAAAGAATCCCACCCAATAGATCTGATAGACTGAAAACCTCTGTGAGTAGTGTATCACCAGAAGCAGGAGCCAGGAGTGGTCATGCAGAAGGTACATCATCTGTTCCAAGGAATGGTTAGGCAAGAGGTCCCTGCCAGGGATTTCAAAAGAATCCACAAAATATTTCATGATACAAAGGACCAGTACCTTGCCATGTGCTATACATAGGACCCCAATTTATATTACAGAAGACTAGCCACATTAGAACTTGCTCTTTCCTTCTAACCATCCTTCTTTCTGGCACTCAACTTTGAAGAAGCCAGAAATAGCATGTAAACTTAGAAAGTAGGTAAAGCGAAGAAAGGAGAAGAACGGAAAGAAAGAAAAAAAGAAAGGGAAGGAAGGAAGAAAGAAAGGGAGGGAGGGAGGAAGGAAAAGAAACTGGCCATGCTCCCTTTCCCCACTACAGACTTCTAAGTATAGATCAAGCCTGAACTACAGTGGGGAAAAGAGAAATTTAGGATTAGATAGGATATTAAAAAAGTGATATTAAACTCAACTGGACCTAACTTTTTTTAATAGTATATAGATGATTGTCCGGCGATGATTCATCTCTCTCTACCTCCTGGAGGAGCATGCATCTCTACTTATTCAAATATGTTGGTTGGAAGTGACTGTGTGAACATTCCAAGCCTAGACCTTTAGTTAGAAGCATGAGTGTTTTTTGTCACCTCTCTGGGACCTCTGGCCTCACTACAAAAAGAACATGTCCCAGAAAGTCTCTGCCCCTCCAGCTGGGGCCCCAAAATAAGACAAATGAAGTAGAGCCACCACAGGCAATCTGCACAATTGCAACCTGAAGCAAGCCACTCAGCCGAACCACTTGTCTATAAGCATGAGAATCAATGCTTATGGCCCTGAGTTTGGGAGTAATTGTTATTATGCATCATTATTGTGGAAATAGCTGACTGAGCTCAGTAGTAATACATTCAAGTAGATTAAAAGTCAAAGAGAATAAAAAGACATTCAGTGAAGAGTTTCCTTCCCTCTACAGTTACCCCAGCCAACAACTTCACCTTCCCATGGGCACATGTTTGTATTAGTTCCTTGGTGATATTCCAAGTAGTATTTAATACACATATAATTAAATATCAATATGTATGTTTTCCCTTTATTACATATTGGTAGGTTATTCTGTTCACTCTCCTGTTTTTTTCCCACTTAATATTTTGTTTCAGTACATAAGGAACATCTTCATTCTTTTTGCCACCACATGGTATCCATTATATTAATGCATGGATTACAATTTCTAATACAGTACCTGAAAAGTGACCAAGAGAAGTTAGGGGATCTGCTCAATATATTGACCAGGGGTAGTCATGGAGAACTAAGGGAATGGGATTGAAAGGCTGTGTTAGGAAGAGAAAAATTATTTCCTGCCTTGAACCCTACTGAGCCCAGTCCATTCAATGAGCCAGTTGTTAGGATTAAATGACTTAATACATGTAAATCACTTAGAAAAGTGTTTGGCACATGGTAAGAGTTCAGTATATATTTACTATTATACTTAACAATCTGAGGTCCACCCCAATCAACATATTAGAAAACTCTCTGAGGTGGCATCATGGGCCGTCTTGCCACTCACCCCAAATTTTTAAGTTCTCACCCCTCTTTTCTGCCACATTTAATGTAATTGTTCCCTCCTTTCCTTCTCTCTAGCTCTGGCTGTGCTTGCCTCTTACAACATAGAGGGGTTTCTCCCTCCATCCCTCGGAGAACATCCATGCAGTGTCCTCATCCTTTCCCCTTATTGTCTGTGTTTCACACATCTCTGGCCTCTTAGGACCTGCATCACATGGATTTGGAAGTCAGACAGACAGGTTCAAATCTGAGCTGTGTGTTCATTCTTGTGTGATCTTGGACCTTGCTACGCATCATTTTTCTATTTTGTAAAATGGGGAGAACTATATATATGCCACAAGATTTTTGTGAAGTTTAAATGAGATGTAAATAACATGCCTAGCACAGAGTAGCCTCTCAATAAATGTTAACTCCCTTAACTCCAATTTTCTCTCCTGTCTTTTTTTATTGAGTCTTGTCTTTTCCATTTTGTGACTTCACCTACTATCTCTCTGTAAGTGACCCTAAATCTCTATAGATCACCTCATTTCTATTTTGCAAATGAGAAACTGGAGTCTTGCTCTTTCTCAAGTTTCCAAGGAGCTATCAGATATCAGAAAAAGATGTCGTTGGCCTCTCCATTGCAACAGATCCAAACCTTTCCTTGCCCACTGATTCCAAATTATTCTCTCTGCTTGACTCTCTTATCTGTGAATGACACTAGTCACCCATTCTTCAAACCATGTTTGATTCTTTCTTCTCCCTTCCTTGTATTTCTATTCTTTTGCCCAGCCCATACATTCACAATAATTTTTATGTAATTAAAGTTTTCAAAGCTAGGAGGAATTTAGGTGATTGCATAGGAAACCATCCCCATTGCACAGATGAGGAAAACGGAGGCCTGGAGAAGTAAGGGGAGGTCTAGTTAGAGGAGAGGTAGGACTAAGACCTGAATCCTTTGAGATGCGGGACAGTGTTCTTTCCATGTCACTTCACTAATAGACGTCTTTCTCAACATTTCTGCTGCCTCCACCATGGTTCAGGCCATCATTATATCTGTTCCATTATTGCAGTAGCCTTCTACCACTTCTCTCTACCACAGTTTATGTATATATACCTCCTGACTAATCTCATGACAGTACAGTCTGCCATTATACAGGAGTATGGCATCTGTTCTGGTTCCCACAGTGTAGACCTAGGGTATTGTTTTTCATACTTGGTCATTTTGTAATCACCTTCACAATGTCAGTCATATTCATATTTACATACATTTAACATTTACTTAATAGTTTATCAACTCAGCCTTACAAAGACTCACTTTCTCTTTCCTTAACTTCATCCTATGCAATAATAATCTGTGAAATCATGAGTTTGGTACACTAGTACATTTTTTGAATGTATGTTGAAATATATAGTATCATTAAAATTAAAAGACAATTTCCTGTATATCACCTAAAACCATGTCAAATACCACATTTTGCAAGACACTAAACCAGCAAATGAGTGAAAATCCAAAGATGGTTGGTTGAAAGAAGAATTTTCAAACAATTAGAATGTTCTGAAAACTAGGTAGTAAGTTTCCTCTCACTAAAGATATGCAAGTCAAGATTGGTTAATCACTTTTAAGGGATATTGTAGAGGGATCATATGCATTAAAAACTTAGAATAGATTATCCTTAAGGTTTTGTCCAACCCTGAGATTCCATGATTTTAGGGACTAATCTAGTACTTTTTAATTAGTTACTATCAAATTATTGTTTTGTAGTATAAATTTTAACTCACTCGTCCCCCATGAGAAAGTTGTGATTGTTCTCTATCGCCTTCTAAATGAAGTATTTTGTGAAATGAGTAGATTACTCCTTCCTTTCAACTTGGAAGTTTCTAATGAATAAAACCTACTTATTTCTTCAAGCAAATAATTTCTTTTCACTTACACTCCTCCAGACTCTCATTTTAGCTCCTCTCCCAAAAGAGGACACTTCAACCCCAAGTCTAAGGTCATTCCTTAAGTAGGAACTTCACTAAGCCAATAGAAGGCATGAGTCTTTTAATTCTTTTAGAGTTAGGAACATTTTTGGCTCATACTAGATCACAGAATTAAACCTAGACTACTCCAATTCCTGAATTTCTATTTTGTTTTTATTTCCTATTTCTTTAAAAAATAACAACTACAATATTCCTCAAAAGGGTGAGAGGCTCTAGACTACTAATCTCTCTCTGAAGAAACAAAAGAGAATTTATAGCTTTTAATGGTTGTGAAAACCAGGAAATAATAGAGAAATCATGCATTCTGCAGGAATTCTCCTGAGTGTATTAAATTAAACTGACAGCGTTGATATCGCTATTCATGTTGAAATAATTAGCAATTCTAAGGCTATTAATGGTGTATTGTATCACTGTTTTAGAATTGGTAGGATGAATGCAAAAACCTTTTGGTGACTTTTGCTCCTACTAAAATTTAATTAGCCTTAGTTACTGACCTCATGTTTTATGTAACAGTACACTCCAAAATGATCTCATAAAGAACTGAAGTTTTAGAAGAAAGTCATTCTTGCTTTAAAAACTAGCATCACATAAAAGTTCTCTGAGTGTTTTTTAACTACTTTTGCAAAGTATTCTTATAATTGCTAACATTACATATGGGACTGACTGACTTTGAATTTAATTGAAGCAAAAATGCATCTCTTTGACAAGGTCACTTTTTAAAGTGGAGCTGCACTACTTTGCATTATAGTTCTGATTTTTTTCTTTCTAAATTAACTATGATCTATAAAATTATCGATAAAGAGTAATACCTTGGCCATCAAATATTAATAATGATTACAAGAGGGGGAAACTACCTTTAATGCACATAAAATTTATGGATGGTAATGATCTCTACTAAATCTGGAAGACTGGGTCTGTGCAGCTGGGGGTGGGCAATGCATTGGGGTTCAATGGAAAGATCTGAGCCAGAACAGCTATGCTTCATAAGAGATTGGAGACTAGGAAGTCTAAACTGGCTGAGACCAAACAAAGGCTTAAAAACAAAACAAACAGGAAGTACCACAGATGGTGAGGTGGTGTTGTTGTTTGGGGGTAGGTGGGAAGGAGTTAATCCACCAGTAACTCTATGTTGCTTAATTGGAGTTTTACTAATGCTTTGTGATTGTTCACACTGTTCTAAAAGCACATTATGGAAATGACTATTTTGTATTAATAGATCATCTTTCTTTGACAATTTTGTACATATTGGACTTTCTGCTCCTTAAGAAAGTTGCTACTAAATGTACCCTCCTCATTCTGAGAAAAAGGTATCTGAGAAGAAGGTAAAGGATGTTCTAATCTTCCCCCTGGTGGGTCAATTGGCCCAGAAGCTTACACTAAACTTCCTTTTGAGCTGAAGCCAGAATCATGCTGGTCAAATGAAGCATGAGAGCTCAATATGCTCAGAGTGCAATGTTTGAGCTACATGTGGCTCTTTTTCATGCAACTTTCAGTTCTTTAAGGCCTCTTATTTCAGTATTACAATTTTATTATGCTAGAAGCTACCAAGCATATAGTAGTCAAGGGGCTCTCTTGGTTAATAGTATTTGCAAATATCACTTGAGGCAGGGTTGTTACTTCAGGATGAGTCACAAACTGTGAGCATTGCAGTGAAAGCTTTATGGAATGAGAAGCAGCCTGGTGGGTTGGAAAGAGCATGAACCCCAGAGGTAAAAAGAAACAAAACAAAACAATACACTGGGTTCAAGGTTCGACTACTTGTAAGATGTGAATATGGACAAATCACTAAATCCTTGGGAGCTTCTGTTTTCTCTGCCATAGAATGGAATCAATATATTGACTCCCAGTTTTCTTGTGAGAATCAAATGAGATAATATATATTAAAAATACTTGAATTTCCAAAGAGCTGTTATTAATAAAGATAACTCAACTTGGCCGGGTCAGATCATGCTCTCATTTGGCGCTCCCTGAACAGGATACATGAGCTACTAGACACATTCCTCTTCTGGTTCTATCCCATCTCCACAGAGAAGAAAGAGTTGTACTAATCCTATACATTGTGAAGTAATTTATTATGCCCATGATTCATGTCATATTATGATCAGTCAAGTTCATATCTATTGCGTGCTCTGTATGGAGCTATATGTTAGGCCCTTTGGAGTTAAAAAAAAAAAGTGATTAAAAAGAGGAGTGTAATTAAAAAACTAAATAGACACATCAAAGAGCTAAAGAAGGGATGTGAAAAATATATGAGGTGAAATGAAACTATCTAGGTATTCATAGATGACTGAACTGTGTCAATAAAGGAGGCTTTATTAAAGAGGCAACTTTTTTAAAAGGCCTGGTCGTGGAATAGCAGAGTACAAGGGGGAATGGCATCTTCTGGGAGAAAGAATAGTACGGACAGCAAGGACCTAGTCCATAGCCTCCTGCAGTTGCCTGTTTCATCAAGCAATCATATATTCTCCCCTTGCTTCTCCTCCTGACATTTGTCTTGACTGCTGTAGAGATTAAATATATATCTGCCTTTTAGAAGCATAAATCCTAAAATAAAATTAAAGCAAAAAATGAACTTTATTAGGAAGATTTTAAAATATTCCACATATGCCCTTCCAATAAAGAGGGCTTCTTGGAAAAGATGATTTTTTTTTTTTTTTTTTTTTACACAGTGAGCTTCAATGGACACACATCTACGTTCCTAGTTTTTCCTTTTTCTTTTCTTTTCCAAGGGAGAGCAGGGTTGGGTTGGGCTTTCTTTTTTTTTTTTTTTTTTTTTTTTTAACTCATAGATACAATCCAGCACTAGAGGTTGAAAATGTGAGTTTTGTGTACAATGAGAATTGGTGCCCTTGGGCAAGTCACTCACCCTCCTGAATCTCATTTTTTCTATTTCAAAATAAAAATTATTTGTGCTAGCCAGAATTTTTACAACAGAGTATATTGAATTCTTCATTAAAAAAAATACTATAAAGATTATTTATTTCTGTTAATACTCTCTTAAAAACAAAATCTAAAATACCTGTAAAAAAAACTTATCAGCCTTCCTTGAGCACAACATTTTCATAATAGTTAACTCTTACGTCAGCTGGAACTGAGCCATAAGAAAGTCTGCGACAGAAAAGAAAAGCTTAAGATGAAACTTGGCCCTTGTTGAACGGAAGTCTATGACCCGGAGATGCGCAAAAAGGTATCCAACCAAAGAAGAAAGGATTATTCTACCTCATCGTGGATGACTGCTCTTCTGCTTTTATTGAAAATTTTCTAAATCCTCTACTAATTACTGCTAAATGTATACATAAATTAGCCACTCAACCAGAATAGTTAAAATTTCCTTCCAATTATATTTCTGGACTTTAGCTTCTCAAACTAGTCAGGAAAAACAAAGAATTCCATTAAAAAAAAAAAAAAAGCTAACTTCTCTGAGATCTTTCCCATAAAATGATCAGGAAAGATGCCTTCTTTAATGACAGTATGATGCAATACAGTATAAATCAAAAAAATGTGGGAGAGGGTATCTGATCCAGAGGCCTACTTTAAAAAAAGTAACAAGTGAGTAAAAAAATCATGAAGTCACAGTATCTTCAATAATTCTACATGGGTGTTCAAAAACAAGGACTTACCTCTCATTAATGCAAGAGAATGTAAGAAATGCTATGCTTTATTTTCTCACATGAATTTTAGGTGAAGACTTGAAAATGGATTCTTTGAGTTGACAGCAACTGTAGTCAAATCCCATCCTCTAACTCCATCCCCAAAGGTCAGGAAAAGCTCTTGAAAGTGGCTTATTTTACATCATAGCCCCAGGTTAAGCCAAAATAATCCAGGAGGAGGAAAACAACAATCATAACAACAAAAAAATTCCCACAGTGAGCTACACACCCCAGATGCCCAGACTTTCCATGGGATCTTAATGAGGGTCAGAGGTCAGTGCTAAGGAGCCTGGTGAAACAGTGAGAACCAAGATCCTGTTTCCATTTTAATGCCCTTGTGTTTATGTTTTGCGCTCTGCAGGGGAAAGACCGAGACAATCCCACTTCCAGGGAGGCCAGAGAAAAATGCACTGGATATAGTAGTTTGACAGAAAAATAGGGGTGTTCCATGAGGCCAAGGGTAGCCTCAGTTCAGAAAAACACAGAACTGCCAAAAAGTATACTGTTAGCTGAAATTTCTCCTCCAACACTGGCCTAAAATTAAAGTACATTATGAAAATAAAGACCATTGTTTTCAATCTGCCCCTTCACCTCTCCACCCACACACGTCCAGAGAAGGCTGCTGGTGTTTAAATTTAGCAGAGATGTTAGTTATATAAGAGTCATGAGCCAGCTCAACATCACAGTCTCCCAATTTGTCACGCCTGACCTTCCTATCGCACTCTGATAAACTTCATTCTATTACAGCTGCTTATTTTGTTTATCTTAGAGACTCAGATTATAGTTTATCATTAATTTAAAGTTACCTGCTCTCTTGGCCACTATTTCAGTCAAAACTTGTTTTCCTCTCTACAGAATAATTTTCCCCTATGGGTAAAATGCTAGATGCCCTCCCACCAACACTTAAACTTCCATCCCTGTCTCAGCTCCTGAACCTTTGATAACCTTTGAAACTAGATCCAAATCAACATTTCATGGAGTTCCTGAGCTTACAGCTTTGGGATAACTTTAGCTTCTGGTTTCCAGGACAGGCCTAGCTGAAAATCCTGAAACAACATGAGTATGTTCATCCTAGAGGGAAGTCCAATGGGGATCGGAAATGCCAGTCTCTTCTCTTCTGACCTCACCAAATGTCTAGTTCGTCCTTACTGAGATTTAGAAGGAACGAGTTTCTCAGACCATTTTGTGGTTAAACAGATGAGAGAAAATGATATGACAGCCTCATCCAAGAGACCAGGGAATGCGGTTCTTCAGCCTAGGTCTAGTACTAAAAATAAAATAAGCCACAGTCCCTGATAGTTAGCAATAGCAAAGTTTATTGAATCCCTATTCTGCACCACATCCTGGGATGTGCACTTTTTTTTTTTTGAGGGACTTTTTTTTTTCTTTTCCCTTTGTGCTGAGTCTAGTGTCACTTGCCCATAGAGGGCAGCATTCAGAGGCCTTGCATGGTTTGCTTCAGACCAGAGTTCCTGGATTTTATATGGATTATCTCCTTGAATCCACCCAACGGTCCTATGATGGTAGTTATTTTTATTCTCCCCATTTTATAGATTAGAAAACTGAGGCTCAGAGAAGTTAACCTTAAAGTTAAAAAGCTAAAAAGGGCTAGAGCCAGTTTTGAAACCCAGTCTTGGTTGAACTTGGCAGCAGCCTGTTCTCTTCACTAGGGACACATTCTGTTAGCATATGGCTGTGTGCCAGAATAACCTGATGAATTCTGATACTGTACACCCACCATCAATACCAATTCCCAGAAAGATTCCATTCTCTAAGTCACGTTGGGTTGCAAACATCTGCACATTAAAAAAAAAAAAGTCTACCCAGGTGATACAAACCAGAGTTGGAACCACTGACTACTATAGATAATAATGTAGGTCAGGGACATCCCTGGTGGTGCAGTCGTTAAGAATCTGCCTGCCAATGCAGGGGACACGGGTTTGAGCCCTGGTCTTATAAGATCCCACATGCCACGGAGCAACTAAGCCCGTGCGCCACAACTACTGAGCCTGCGCTCTAGAGCCCGCGAGCCACAACTACTGAAGCCCACGCGCTGCGCAACAAGAGAAGCCACCGCAATGAGAAGCCCACCCACTGCAATGAAGAGTAGCCCCCGCTAGCTGCAACTAGAGAAAGCCCGCCTGCAACAACGAAGACCCAATGCAGCCAAAAATAAATAAATAAATCTATTTAAAAAATAATAATAATGTAGGTCAATAGATTTATGAACTGTCAAGCACTCCATGAATGCTTTTAGAATCAATAGGCTCCTTGTGGGCAGAGAATTCATCTTACATATCTTTGCATTATTTTTTCCACCGCATTCGTTGAACAAATATCTACTAAGTGCCTACTATATTCCAGGAAGAGCAAGGGTCTTTCATAAACATCAGACAAGGTCTCTGGACTCATAGAGCTTAAGCCCAACTCTGTGACACCCTATGACAAAGCAGTGCCACAATGGGCATTCAAGACTCAACTACTGAATTGTTAAAGTATTTAGTATATGTATGGCTTTGCTTTAACCTTTTAATTGTAGTTTGGGGCAGATATAATCTCTAAGAATCACCTTTTTAGTTAAGTACTACAGGAAAAGATCGTACAGCCTGAATCAACAGTCTTCTAGTACCATCACCCCAACCTCCTTTCTTTTAAACACTAAGCCTCTGCTTCTATGTGGTTTGTAGCACAAACATGATGCTACCTGCCCATCAGTGGGGAAGATGCTTTTGATTTTCTGTTCTAATACTGTTATTGGTTCTATGTTCTCAATTCATCCTCTTTGGAGACCTTTGAAATCCACTGTAAAGTGGTAGTTCAGGTTGACTACATTCCTAAGTTCTCAAATTTTAGTTTGGTTTACCTCCAGTTTCCCCTTGGTCATAAATCAAGCATTTTTGTTATCATAACCAAAAAAGCAAACAAAGAAACAAGATTTATTGTTTAAAATACTAAAGAATCCTAAAAACATGGGTTGTACGCTTAGAATTTTCTTTTTTTTTTTAAACAATTTTTAAAGAAATTTGTTTTGTCTTGGTTTCTATGCCTAACAAACAGGAAGTATTCCAGTAGCAGTCATAGATTAATGCATTTCAGGAATGTAAACTGTTAATCTAAAGAAAAAAAATTATACCTGTGAACTAGCATATACCAAAGTATATAGCTGAGATGACTTAAAATATAGTTTTCTTTCATCAGACAAATATCCCTCTTCAGTGATCAGCTCTCTACTGTCAACTCATTTTCATGCCATTCCACATTTATTTTTTCTTAAGATAATGATTATAAAAATAAGTATCTAATAAATCACTCCTTAAAATGAAAAAAAAAAAACAACCCCCTTTCCAATCTCTTTTCTTTCCTCCTTTAAGTTGTTCCCCTTTTAAAATATACCTAATTTCAGGAAATTTTCATGATTTTGTTTTACATGAGCATGAAAAATAAGCATACATAATATTTAACAGTAATAATTCAAAAATAAATTATATATTTGATATTAAACATTTCCCGAAAAGCCAAGTCCTTCTTTGGCTGTCTAAAAGAGGTGATACCTAAAATAGGTGATTGGAATCCAATCTAGGAACTTCTGTTTAATTGGAATCATGACCATGAACTTGGGAAAAGAGATCAGGCCAAAAGTTTGACTTCTCTTTGAAGCAGTTTTTTAAGAGTGAAAATAAAAGATTCGTTTACACAGAGGTTACTCTAAGGACCCTCACAGGCAGTCTAACAAGGGAAAAGCATTGTTATTAAAAAGGAATGCAGAGGAATGGAGGGTAGAATCATCTGGTTGGTGACCCTAACCTCAAGAGCCTAAGCTTGCCTCTCAAGGGGCAAACTGGAAACAGAGTGAGGCCCAACAGAGTCTGGGTGATCTCTCTGGACTAGAGAACTCGAAATTGGGCCTGAGAACCTTTTCACTTTGTTTTGCAGTCAGACTATAAACAAAGATATTTTTATTCCCTTCTGAACAATTTCCCTTTCCAAACACCATTTGTCAATCAAGTTGGGCATACAGAGCATACTCAAAGGTCTGTGAAAGAAAACTTCCCTATGTAGGCTTGAGTAGCATCCAATCCAATACCCAGTGCCTATTTTTTGAGTCTCTTCTGCTTACTAAACACTGGAAATTCAATGGAAAATAAGACAAGCAGGGTGAGGAAGGAGAGTATCAAGAGACCTGAGATGAGACTGGGAACTGTGTCATAAATAATGGAGTAACATTTGCTCAATGAATCAGTTCTATAAATTGCAATCATACCAAGGTTTTTTCTTCCTGGATTCACTATATCTGAAAGTTAAAATCTAACAAAATAAAAAGTAACAAAATCTATAAATTATTTTATTACACAGTTGAATTTCCATTTACTTTATTTTATATTTTTGTTGTTTTTGTGTGTATAAGAGAGGGTTAGAATGCATAGCATCTAGAGGAAGTAGCCACGGAAATCATATTTTCATTACACTTATCCATGGCCCTACTATAGCTAGATGTCTTAGAGTTGTTTTACAACCCACAGACGGGCACCTAACTGTGAGATGTTTGTAAAGAATAAACCTTAGGGTATGGGACAAACCCTTTAAAAACAAGCAGTCTCACCTCAAGCAAAAAAATGCTTTGAATAAGTTGAACACCTTCTGTTTTCTTCAGCTATAAGGAGACTTTACACCTCAGTCAGTTCAGATAATATCTTAGTGTTTTGGGCAGTGTCTCTTTCATTGTCAAAAGGATCCAAATGATCTTCTACTGAAAGCATATCTTTTTAAATCAGTCTAAAAGTAATGGATATTTCCTTTTCTTTTTTAAAGGCATCTTAATGAAGGGAAAATAATTAAATTTCTCCTTCTTTCTAAGAAACACATTTCCTACACTCCTACCCCAATTAGCCCATTAAAAAGTTACCAGATCTTTAAAAAAAAAGGATATATATATATATATTATATATATATATGGTATTGAATCTGAGGTCCCATGGGGGCTCACCAGATATAAGCAGAGAAAATAGGATTTGATCCCTTTGGAGTGGTTTTAATACCAAATGTTCCTATTTAGGTTTGATTAATTGCTCTCTAAAGGGGTCTTAACACTAGAAAATGCAGGCTTTATAAACTCCTTCCCTAAGGATGCAAAGTTACTTATTTCACAGGTATATGCAAAGATTCATCATATTATTATATCAGATTGGGTCAAATTGTAGCACTTCAGAAAGTGTGTGTGCTTTTCAAAGAGGTTAAGGAAAGTGGGCTCCTGAAAGTCTCTCAGATAGATAGCACAGTGGGAAGGAAACAAAACGCCCTTCTGTTTTCCATTAAAGTTATGTTCTGCACCAAGTTTGATTGCTAAACATCTGGCAGTCTTTTCTCTGATAACGTAGTTCAATAGGGTGGACAATGCTAAGCCTTTGAAGCTCTCCCTGTAACTCTTAAGTGGTAGGTGAACAAGAGAAAGAGATAAGAACTCTAGATCTTTCCCTTCTATCAAAATTGGCAAAAGAGGTTTACAGTCTTCTCTTATTTTCTTTATTCTTTGAGGTCTCATTATTCCCTTTCCCTTGAATAGGATATAGGCAAAACACAGAGAAAGTCAGTAAAATATTTTACCCATCTCCACAGCCAGACACAAAGCCTTCTGGCTTTTCCTTCACTGTTAGAAAGGAACCAAGAACTGACTGCAATATTCATAATCATTTCTTTAAATTCTTTGGGTAAATCTGTAGTGAGAGAGAAAAGAAATATCCGAAGTGATAAGATCTGAAAGATTTTCCTATATCCTTTGGCTCTGATAATATTATGCATCACTTGTTTCCTGAAGAGTCTTCTCTTCATTTATCCATGCTATCATCTTCAACAACAAGAAGAACTTATTTAAATTATGAATCTGCATTTTGAAGCTGGAAAAAAAATGTAAAAATCACCTAGCTCAGCTTTACATTTTAAGAAGGAACTGTGTCTCAAAGAAGCAAAATGACTTGCTCAATGGTGCACAATTATAAAAGAATAATTGATGTGGTTTACAATATGCATACAGTAAAATAATTTTTACAAATAAGGACATGGAAGTTTATGAAACTAAAGGAGGGAGAAACAAAAGCCTATGATGCAAGAGTCCTGTGTAGATAACTAGAGATGCGTTGGTTACAGATTTGCCTTTGAGATTCCTAGCAACCAATGAAAACAAACAAAAAAATTATCTGTAACATATTCACTGTCCATAGATTTTAAAACACCAGTTTTTACCCAGATTCTCATTAAGAAGTCCCTGCATTACAGTGTGAAGCACTCCTAGAGTAAATGCATGCCTACAATAGTAAGACCCATGGGGATCATGTCCCTCAAAACAGTCTTATGGCATAATGCTGAAAATTCAATAAGCTCACTCCTATTAGAGACCAAAATGATTCCATGTAGGTATACAGCCTTGAGGTCTGTCTTTATCTGGGAGAAAATTTGTATGAAGCACTGGAAGGACTAAAGATCTTTCAACACAGATTTACTGACTGCGCACTTACTCTTTGCCAGGCTGTATTCTAGGAGCTTTATGTGCATGAAACAATCTCATCCTCAGCAACCCTGTGAGATACATACTAAGTCTTCCCGTTTTACAGATGGGGGAGATAGGTGCATGACTTGACCAAGTGCATGCAGCTAATGAGAGCTGGAGGCCCAAACTCTGGCTCCAGAGCCTGGGCTGTAAGCCAGTCCTGCTTGACTCCCTAGTAGGCCATCTTTCTCTCCTATGTGTGCTAACATTCTTTCAACAGTTCTCAGCCATAAGGTCTACTAATAAGTAAATAGTGATACTAAAAAGTATCTTTTTGGAGAGTATAGTGCTGTTTTTCCAACCTGTACAACAAAAGTAGCTGAAAGTTGATATTTTATATTTTTAAGCCCTGAATCCATGCTGAGGAGAAACTATTTCTTAAATTAATTTTTACCAAAACTAATCAACCCTTAGAAATGCTAAAAAAAAAAGGACAGTTTTCTCCTGATCTCTGTAGGAAAATAGAACAAGAAATGCAAGTCAAGTTCCAGGGCTCCCATTGAAATAATTCACCATAGAAAAGGCTCCTGACACCAGAGGGAAAAGGCACTTCTGTTAACACTTCTAAATGTCCCTTAGCCATGCTCTCCTACTTACTTTGTAATGATTGCATGTTTTCCCTTTGGGCCTACTAAAGTATTTAATTGCAATTACACTCATTTACATAGCAGATGAGGCTAATTGCTGGTATTAGTTACCAAAAGTATGCTTGTATTGTGAGGGTGAAAAAAATGCCCTACAGAAAAGAGAACGACTTTGCCTCTAATTAAGGAGTTATGAAGTCAGAATGAGCTGGCTCCAAGATGTAAATATGAAATTGAGGGCTTTCAGAACTTTATAATGGTTTTTTATGTCTCCATCTCACTTCCTTGATTACACACAATGTTTAGGGACTAAAGATAAATACAGTGCAACGTTCATAGTGCTGACCTGATTGCTAGGCACATTCTCTCACACGTAGATTGAAATAAATGCAGTTGTCTGGCAAACCCATGGTAAATGGTGGGTTATGAGTACCCGGTCTTTATTTACTTGGCTATTCAATTGCTAATTCTGGCTCCACGTATTGCAAGAGCAGCTTTGGCATCATCAAATACACACAAATCAGTATCTGAAGCTTGTTAGGCATACTTGATAAAGAATAAACAAAGAAATAATGAAATGTGGTACAAATTTTGGGGGGAAGACCAAACGTTAGAGACCTCTAGATGTACTGTTCTTCCCTGATTCATTTCTGTGTTGGCACTATAATGTCTAAAAATGGAACTTTGTGGCGACCTACCTTGAGGATGCTTACAATCTCATTGAGGAGACAGAATTCATACCCCTGAAACCATATCCATATATGTATTTTCCCACCCATTTAATGCCAGAACGATTTAAGGCAGAATGGTAGCCAACAATAAAAGATGGCAGTATTTAGTACTAACTATAAACCAGAAGGTCAGAAAGGCAAGCTGTCAGAAAGGACAGGAGCCTTTTGAGAAGGTGTCATAAGAAAATGTCTTCTCTTAATAAAGATTTGCAATGAACAAATATGCAACAACTCTCACAGTCACAGAATTCCAACTGTGAATTGGAAACAAACTCAGTTATTTATGAGTTATTTAAGAGTTTCTGTTTTTTACAATTATTTTTCACAAGTAACATTTTTTTTTTTTAGTTTCTCATTCCTTTCTTCTTCTTAGTTCTGGCTTCCCACCATCACCTCCCACACCTTCTCTTAAATTATGTTTTTAGAAAGAGAGGGAGAGAGAGAAAAAATGAAGGAAGGAAACAAGGGAAGGGAAAGAAAGAAAGAAGGAAAGGAAGGAAGGAAGGAAGGAAGGAGAGAAAGGAAGGAAAGAAGGGAGAAAGAAAAACTTTTCTGGCCTTAAAATATACTTGCTCTGTTCATTTTCTCTTTACTGAACCCTTAGTTATAAAAATATTACGCTGTACAGTGTTCAGTTACCTATGCAGGTCATTTCATGAAATGAGTCTGGCTGTCAGCCAAGCCTCTGCCTCTCCCTTTTCTCTTTGTTCAAAAAAAAAGTATTGAGGGAGAAAAAAAAAGGAAGAGAAAGGATAAAGAAAATCCTCCACACCACCAAAAACTGCATTCCATGGATGCCATGGCCTCACCCTTCTTAGTAAGCATTCTTTTAAAATATAAGCCCTTGATAAACCAATCCCAGGTGGCATAATGACAGGGTCAGCTGAGTGCTATTTTTTAAACTTGTGTGAAAAATCCATTTTGAGTTTCATCTCATCTCTGGGGCACTCAGGCAGTGCAATCACTAGGCTCTGGTGCCAAATGTAAACAGGACATCCTTTCAGATATCCAGGTCCAGCTGGTGAGAACACACACCCACTAGTTCTTGCCCAGTTCGGGAAACCAACCCCAGTCCTTTCATAGAGAGATGCTGAAGCAGGGAAACCTACTTCTCCATGTGGGATGTAAACAGAATCCTTCAAAACATCTTTTTCTCGCTATTGTTTGATGTGTTCCTCCCCATCTCTTAATTCTTCTTACACCACAGCAACACCTGCAGGCTAAAATTGTCACAAACACCCCATGGTTGTGATTTGTCACAAAATTTTCCATTCACTGGGGAGAGTTTATATCTTAGACCCTGGAATCAGAGAATGTTAGGTCTAGAAGACATTTGAGAGATCATCCAGTACAATTTTTTGATTTTTCCAGTTAATAATAGATGCTGAGGAGTAAAGAAAGGGTACAAGCCCTTAAGTAGCCCAATCTCCAGGTGAATCACTGCCTTCAGTGCTCTTGGGAAAAGGTGGGTCATAAAGAAACAAAAACATGATTCCTACTCTGAAGAAGGTATAAATGTATATTCTTACCATTTCTCTGCATAACACAAGACTTAAAATGAGATATTATATTAGCAAGAGTACAAGAATTATAGACTTTTAGAGGTTAAAGGCATCTGTGAGAAATGACTAGTCAGAAAATGCTCTAAGTAAGAGGTGAAGTTCTCACAGCACTCTCCACCTCCATGCTGGTAAAGGAGAGGAAATATTCTCAGTCAGAAGTGTAAGAATGGCTGACTCTAATCCTGGTTGATAAAAAGTTACTTTTATCTCTACTGCCTTTTATTTCTTTTATCTTTTACATCTTCCTTTCACTTTTCCCTACACCGTTGTAAAGTTTGAACCCCATTTCAAACATTACGCTACCACTCTTGGGCATCTATCCAACTCAGCTGACTTACCCCACTTTGGAAATTGCTCAAAGTAGCAGATGGTCATTTGGCTAGTCTTCATTAGTTCAGTTCCCCACTCACCCCACCCATCTCTATCACAAAGAGGTGATTCGATCAAGGTTCAATGGCTGATCCAAGTTGGGTCAATCCACTTCTCCCAGGAATTTGGAATTAGATTATCAGAGAGTTCAGTTAGTTTCAACATGCGATTGGAAGTATAACAAATTCCTGTGAGAGCTGTGTACTGGCCATGCGTACCTGAAGCAGAAAGATAGTTGGAGCTGGCTTTCATAGGCACTACTTCAATCCCTTTCCAAAGACTGGCTGCACTCTTGCCCTCAGGTACCTAGCGATGTCCCTGTATTCCTATAATAAATTCCTAAGTAGTTTGAGTTGTTTTCTGTTGCTTGTAACCAAAGAGTCTTAACTAAACTTAAGTCCTGGACTTGAATATTTTCCCAGTAGTTCCATGTGAAAAAAAAATGTCTCCTTTTCCTGACCATCTAATTCCAGAACCAACCTATCCCCAAGCATTAAGAGTGAATCCAAACTTGTCCATATCTTTTTTCACTCTCTGGATCTGTCAAAGGAATAGCATGGTCAAGTTCAAACAGGATTTAAGACCAGTTAACTAAAATCAGATTCCTCCTAGCAGCTTTTAAAATAATAATCAAATTTAAGGAAGTACCCACTGGGATCTCCAGTGCTGCCTAACACCTAGTGTATTGACTTATCAGAGCAGTCCCACTTTAAGTAAAACTTGAAATAATATTGTTACTTCATGTTTTTACAAGCTAATATTTATATAATTTAATATGGTAGTTTGCTTTTCTAAAACAATTAGTAAAGCAAAAATATGCTTATATAATTGCATGGGACAATTATTTAAAATAAAATACTTATAAAAGAAATTTGGTTTTATAATAAGAATTCCTAAATAAACCTGAGCAAAGAAACAACTGACTGTGGTTAAAGTTGATTTCACTAATTTCATGTACAGGTCTGAAGAGAAGAAAATATCTATGAGAAGACTGAACATTTTCATTGGACTATCAACGTACATTGCCCATTGTCAGGCAAATACATCAGGAATAACACTTTTAGAGACATTGATCCTTACAATCAGACTGATGTTTTCTGAATAATCACTAATTTCATGTTTCTTCAAGAAGGTCATAAAGACACCGAATCATCACCTCCCTCTCCCATGTCTTATTTCCTACCAATTCTCCATCAATTCCCCGTCATCACCATAGATGAGCTCAGGACCAAGTCCAAGGGAAGTTGTGAAGCAGAGCTCTGTTTTAGTATCCTCTCCCAAGATAGGCTCTCAGAATCCTCATACCACCTCTACTGACCAGGGATCCTCCCTGTGGCTCACCCCACTTCCACCCCCCACACATTTCTCCTGGACAAAGGCCAGTGTGCTTGGCTTCACTATCCTCCACCATCATCATTTATCTTTCCAAGTCTTTTTACCTTAGGGCCCTGTTGTTTGCTGATAAAATGATAAGTATTTAGTGGTGTTGATAAATTAATTCATTACTTTGTCCAGTTAACTAGGTTTGCATTTTAAGAAGCCTTCTAGAGACAATGTTTATACTCCAGAAGGTCAGGAATATGTCTTAACCCTTTCTACACATCCTATAACATCTAACATGGTATAGATCTGGTAATAGGTGCCAAATATAAACTTGAATTGAATTCCTAAAAAGAATTAAACCAGATGAGTCATTCTAGGTTTTTCCCAATGTCTTTCCTTCCATCTCCCTTTCCTTCCCCACATAACCATATGTTCATGCCAGAAGAGATTATATTAGTCAAACTATATGTGGCTCTAGGTAAAAACCACAAAGTAAATTTAGAATTTAATAGCTTGTTTCAATATTATGGCCCCATTGAAGTCATTTGGCCATACTTGGTCTCAATTTCCTCTTCAATGAAATGGGGTTATTATTGATCTATTACTCCTAGAAATTTTTGGTAACATTCTGTTTTGGTAAAAACACTTTAGGAGTCTTCCAGGAAAACTGTCAGAGAAAATTAAATATGGTCTATTAATTTTTTAAAACAAATGTATTGAGCACCTATGGTGCACAAAGCAGTGTCAGCTCTTATGGAAGACACAAATATGGCTAATATTTTCTGCCTTTTTTAAGCCTGAAGTCTAAAGTGGAATTTTATAATCTAGGTTGTTTTACTAATGATAAAATCACAATATAAGCAACAACATTTCTTTAACTGTTGTGCAAAGGAGACACGCATCATTTTTACATATCTTTCAGAATTTTTCCCATAAATAAATGTGGAAAAATTATGACAAACCTCACAAATTACTAAAAGGGGTGGCCCAAAGAACTTAGGCAAGTACCTGCACAATTGTCTATGCTTGATCAGATAGCTCAGCAGAAATTGACCTTATGTCTTCATAACTGTCCTGTGAATGCCATTCATCTCTATGGACTCTAGGAATTTACTGTAGAGTGCCTTGCTAACAGTGTTCACCTTGTTATCGTTAACCATGAACTTCAGGTCCTGCTGGATGTACTCAAGGGACAATATAACGCAAAACTTCAAAGCCCAGAGATAACTAAAAAAAATGAAAAGAACAGTTAAGCTAGGGAAACCTGGAAAATTTTGAGTGGCTCTAAATAGAGTTTCCCCCAACACACACACCTGAGCCATCAGAAGGCACATCAGGTCAGATGTTTGACTGCACACTGACCCTGTCACACAGCACAATTGCTGGAACGAATTTATATTATTCCAAGAACTATCACCTCTAGAGAGCAGATTCATCAGAAAAAATGATGCTGTGTTATAGGGAAATGCTGAAATTTTAACACTGAGTCCCCTTCTATCAATATTACTTTATGGAAAATCCCAGGAATTATAAGGTCAAATATGCCTAGGGATGTTCTGAACATTCATCAAAGATGCTGCTATCTCTAGGATTAAGGCAAGTCATTATTTTTCTTCCTAGTTCCTGTTCATATGGAGGAAATGCATTTCTGAAAAGAATGGTCATTGAATGTTCACTCCAAAAACAAGCAAAGGAAATTTAAGAGTGAATCAAATTCTCTCATTCTGGACTTGGAGGCTGATCTGCCAGCTTCTTACCCAACATTCCAAGGAAAAAAATTCTTTTCTAAGAATGCAAATAAAAGCATCTCTCACTTCAAATTTTCCTATCTTTGGAAATCATAGTTTTTGAGTCAGGACATGAACCTAGCATTAAAAGCAGCTATCCAAGAAGTAGGTGTGTACAGGAAATGGGAGGGTGACAGACAGGGGACACTGAAAGGGCATTTTAACTGGCCTCTGAGAAAGCTTATGGAAAATTTTTCCAAATATTTTATGGAATGACAAAAGGAGTCAAATATTTGGAATTTAGGTAAAAACTCTTCCAATGGAGGACTATGGCAGACGTGTTAAGGCACAAATTTTTCCAACTTTAGGCTTAGGGAAGTTAATATTCTCTGTGTGTGTGTGTGTGTGTGTGTATGTGTGTGTTTTAATTGGGAAGTGCTAAAAATAACTCAAGTCTTGGACAATCACCTTTTTCCTTTCTTATCCAAAAATGTCCACCTATATTAATTATGGGTATCGTTAACTTTGTCTCTTATTTGAGTATGATCCTACTACAGAAATTAGGATCCACCAAAAAAAAAAAGAAAAAAGGATTTTCTCTACCTTCCTCCTTCTATACATTTTCAATAATAATCTTTCCTTACCACTACTCCCTACACCTTTCCCTGTGTCCACTTTGTGAATTCAGCACACCAAGTCACAGTATTAGGTTCTGAATATCAAATAAGTTTTGTTACTTGCTTGCAAAGAAAGTGAATATAATTTATTTAAAAATCAATTTACCTCAAGAAATACAACTAAGAACTTAGAGCAGAAAGATGGATCTTGGCCATCACTGTATCTCTGCAAGCTACTCTTTTTTCATATTGGTCTTTGACCTGAGCTGGTGAAAACTTTTCAGTTTCAGAGAAGCCTGGAATTTAACAAAAAAGCTAATATTCTCCCCATGTATCTGTTCCTTTTGTTATCATTTTGTATTAAAATAGCCAGGTTGTCAAGGGCTTTGACTTTTCAGAGATGAGCACTAGAAATACATAAATACATAGAT
Source organism: Eubalaena glacialis (assembly GCF_028564815.1). NCBI lineage: Eukaryota > Metazoa > Chordata > Mammalia > Artiodactyla > Balaenidae > Eubalaena > Eubalaena glacialis. The sequence continues at coordinate 115,021,278 of NC_083717.1, forward strand.
GTCTTTTTACATAGGCTTTTTCTAACCAAATTTAGCTGCAGAGGGATATAAAAGACAAACGTGTTGACAAATGACAAGATGTTACTCCCTGTAAAAATATTATTGCATGCACACAATTTCCTGTTATGGTGCATATATTGAATGCAACTTTGTTCAAGATGAACTGCATATTAAGAGAAATCTTGCCTCTGATCTGTTCTAGCTTGATTTTGAATGCTCTGGAAGTAGCTGTTTAAAAAAGCTTGCCCTGAACCTAATAATCACAAATAGATGTGAATTTCCCCCAAGAGATGCCACAAATTTAAAAAATGGATTTTATTTGGATCAAAAGTGGTTTTGGCCAGAAATTGATAAAAATATTTCAGATAAAGAATATGAGGGATGTGGCTCTGGAGACACATTAGGAGTGTTACTGCCAACCTCTGCTAAAATGCGTGCTCTTCAATAATGATGTACAGATAGTCATGTGGCTATTTTAATTTATTATCTATATTTCAGTTAAGTCAAAGTCTTAAAGATAAATCTGGGCATCAGAAATATTATTCATGTTTTTGTGGACCTTACAAACTAACCTCATAAGTGTTTATATATAATTGGTTCTAATATATTGATTACCCAAAGAATATATATTATAGTTCCAATATCTACTAGCATTAATAACAAGAGTTTGTAGTCCAACTTATTATTTAGCTGAGTTGGATTATCTTTTGGTACAGATATTAAATGTTAAAAAGGATGTAACAGGAATTCATATATTCTTATTCTCCATCAAACCTGGCATATTTAAATCTAGGTTAATATCACATCACATCATCATAATTAATGAGTGAAAATTGAAGTCAGCAACTGGAATAAGTTACACACAAAAAGAGCAAATCTGAATGCACTTTTATTAAGCAACTCAGGACTCTTGGACATAGAACTCATTTGGCTTCAAAAAAACATGTCACAGAGGGCATCAGACCTCGGCTAGGGTTATGAACCTAGATGTCTTATTCAACTGTTGAGCCAAAATAACTCTAGCCAAAGGCTATTCAGTATTCTCAGTGTTAATTACAGTTGTCCTGGTGTTTTATGTTATGTCTGGAAAGAGCATGACAAACAAGCCCATTCTGAATTAGACAAGGCACGTGGTAGACACAACACTGAACTCCAGGTCTATATTTGGGCTTCAGCATGGGCAAATCCTAACTGTGTTTGGCAGAAATGCAGGTCTAATGATCCTCCCAAGACTAATCCAAACACAGGCAAATGGCTGGATTTAGTAAAGTTTTCAGCATACCACGTTTCAAATAAGAAATAGGTCCACTGCTTTGCCCAAATTTTATTTGAAGTCAATATTTAACTGTAAATTTTTCCTACTGTCTTCTCCAGCCTATATATCTTACAGAGCCACCATAAACAACAAGCCAAATATTTTCCCATTAGATCTTCAGGGTGGGGATTCTATTGAGGTCAGTGTTTCGGAGCTTGGTACAGGATGTCCCTTCAGCTTTCTGAATCCTGGCTCAGTGAAATCACTGATAAGCTGAGCCTTTGCTCTTGATTTCCCACAGAACTGAGGGGGAAAAAAAAGGATAGCTGAAGTGACTTGGGAGAAATGGGTAAAATGTATTTTCCCAGCACTGCAAGCTCGCCCTGCCCCCACCACATACTCCCACACACCATCTCTGTCTCTTTTTAATTTTTTTCCTCCTCTTTGGCTTATGCTGTTCTTTTTTGGTCTCTGGCCCTAGTTATGACAGCTGATTGACATAGCTGGCAGTTCCCTTGGTGTCTGGTTAGGCAGAATTCCCCCTGCAAAACTAGGATGCAAAACAAAGAACAGACAACAGTGTAGAAAGGAAGACCGAACAAAACAAAACCAAGAAAGAAGCAATGTTGTTTGCTGACAATATTTTTAAATTTTTCAGAAAGAGAGAGCAAACCTTTAAAAGATTGTTTTAATTTTCTGTGTTCTTTTTTCTTCCCTCTTCTCTTTCTAGCCATCCCTTCCCCCCACCCCATACACACCACTTTTTGGCTTCCATTTCTCCATCTGCCTTCTTCCTTGTATTTCTTTTCCTGAATCATAAACATTTTATCAATAAGAAGTCTTCCTATTTCTTACCTTCCTCAGAGCCAAGCATTTGTATTATCTTATTTATTTTTCCACGTGGAGGATAGAATCATGATTGCATCAAGTGAAATTGTGAGCAATTATTACTCTGCCTCCTTTTATTTAAGACCTTTCTTCTATTCTTCTACAGGAAACTAGACTTCATGCTGTCCCCAATACTACCACTAGGCAGGGTACAACACCCACAGCCTAAGATACTCTTCACTAAAATCTTCTTACGTGATAGATGGCCCTCTCTATTTTCCCTCTGTTGGGTGGATCACTTGTCTGAGAAGTTTCTCTCAGTTCTCTATCACATTTCAAAAGATCATATAAAATTACATTCATTGAACTGTTGGTAACTTAATACATCATCCCTTTGATAGTATATTCTTTTTAGTATTATTAAGGTAAAGAAATAAATATAAGATGGAAATGCAGGCTTCAGCAACTGGCCTTCTGAATTTTTTTTGATTTTGTAATGCAACTAGCTATACTGTTTAGGACAGAGATTTGTCCTATGTATCAGGCAGGGTCCTAGAAACTCTTTAATCCTCTTTTTCTTATAGTAACTCTGTATAAAATTTGAGCTCAATACTTTTTTGTTGCTCATATTTATGCATTTAGTTTTCCTGAACTTTTAGATGGAGGCTTAGCTTACATAGCTTTTTTACCTTCACAGAGAATTCTCTTATGTTATTTTTGTGTATGGTTTATATATATATGTATATATATATATTATATCTGATAAAGGACTTGCATCCAGAATATATAAAGAACTCTTAAAAGTCAAAACCATGAAAACAAGCAATCCAATTGAAAAATGGCAAAAGACTGAACAGACCAGACGTTTCACTTCACCAAGAAGATACATAGATGGCAAATTCCATGCATAGAGAGATAAGATACAAAGATGCTCAATATCGTTAGTCATTAGAGACATACAAAACTGAAACCATGAGATACTACTACACACCTATTAGAAGGGCTAAAATTAAAAACACTGATCATGCCAAATATTGGTGAAGACGTGGAGGAACTGGAGCTCTTCATACACTGCTGATAGGAATGTAAAATATTACAACTTCTTTGGAAAACAGTTTGGTAGTTTCTGAAAAACGTAAACCCACACCTACCCTATGATCTAGTCTTTCTACCCCTTGGTGCTTACACAAGAGACATTAAAGCATATGTCCATGCAAAGACTTGTGTGCAAAAGTTCATAGCAGCTTTATTTATAACACTCTCACACTGGAAACAACCTAAATATCCAACAACAGGTGAGCAGATAAACAAATTGTGACATATCCACACACTAGAATACTACTGAGCATTAAAAAAGAATGAATTACTGTTATGTACATGCAACAACATGGATAAATCTAAGTAAAAAAAAAAATAGATAAAGATAACAAACTTTATAATGCAATTTATATAAAACTCTAAGAAATGCAAACTAATCTACTGTGACAGAAAGCAGATCAGTGATTGCCTGGAGGGGAGCTGAGTTAGGCAGGAGGGTGAGATCACAAAAGAGCACTAGGGAACTTTCAGGGATGATGGATATGTTCACTATCTTGAGTGTGGTGATGGTGTCACATGTCACAGCCTGTCCAGTTGCACACTTTAAATATGTGCAATTTATTGTATGCCAATTATATCCCAGTAAAAATAATCTAGTGGCTTGCCTTTTGAGACTTCTTTGCTCTGTTTTCTGCCACCTACATTTAATTGACTTTCTCTTTCCTTTTTCCATTAAATTTTAATTCTACCTCCAGCAGTTCCTCCTCATTATGGGACCCTGTCCTGGAAGGGAGCCGTGGCATCAGTTTTGAGAGTGTATGGGAGCTAGGCAAGGGCCATGGGACGCTTGAACTTTTCAGCTCTTAGAGTAAGCAAAACTTCTTCCAGTTTGAGCTGCTTCTTAAATTGATCTACCACATTGCAGGGAGCACCTTTTGACTACTTTGAGGCTCTATTCTTCTCACCCCATTGCTTCTTTCCACTTTCTCTCTCACTGACATCAATAGCATGCAGCTCTTATGGTTGTACATGGTTTGCCCCTATCCACTTGTCTTTTGGGGTTCATGAGGATACCTTATCACCTAGTTTTATCTTAAGGGTTATCTATGGGGTTTTTATTTAGCTATATTTTTCTCTCTGTTTTTATCTTTTGGGGTTCATGAGGATACCTTATCACCTAGTTTTATCTTAAGGGTTATCTATGGGGTTTTTATTTAGCTATTTTTTTCTCTCTGTTTTTATACAGATTTTATAAAGGAAATTCCAAAAACTGCACTGCCAATGCTATCTCCATCTTCTTAAAATCCCTGGTTGACATTCTTTTGAATTTTTGAGATTCCTTTTTTTCAGGAATACTTTTCTTTCTCTGTTGACAAGAATCAAACATTGTGCTTTGGTAAGGCATCGCATACTGAAATTGGTCATTCATTCAAGTAATATTTGTTGAGTGCCTATTACATGCCAGGTACTGTTCTAAGCTTTGGAGATGCAGTGGTGAACAAGGTAGATAAGGTCCCTGCTTGCATGTGGCTTAAATTCAAGAGGGGAGACAGGCTAACAAATAAAATAAATAAATAATACATTGATATGGTCTGAATGTTTGTGTCCCCCAAAATTCATATGTTGAATTCTTAATCCCCAAGGTTATGGTATTAGGAGGTAGAGCCTTTGGGAAGTGATTATAAGGGCTTAGTGCCCTTATAAAAGAGGACCCAGAGAGCTCCCTTGCCCCTTCCACCATGGAGGACACAGCAAGGAGATGCTATCTATAAACCAGGAAGCAGGCCCTCACCAGCCACCAAATCTGCTGGTACCATAATCTTGGACCTTCTGGCCTCCAGAACTATGAAAAAGAAATGCTTGTTGTTTAGAAGCCACCCAGTTTATGGTGTTTTGTTATAGCAACCTAAATAGACTAAGACATATAAATATAGTAATATACTATTTCAGTTTTTAAAATTGTCAGCATGGGTTGTAATTGCACCCCTGGTAATAAATGATGTTACTTGGAAAGAGTATGTAGAATTAGAAGAAACATAACCCTCAATCATATTAAAAGTTTAGGTGCAGAATTAAAAGAGAACTCATGAAACAGACTGAGAAAGAAAAATCAGAGATGGAAGTAGGACGGGAAATCAGGGTTAGAAAAGAAAATGGAGAAGAGTTTATAAAAGGAGGAAGATTATGATTTCATGGAGCTTGTCCATGAAGAAAGAAAGGGCAGTAGCAGGAAAAAAATGATGCAGCTCTCAACAGTTTGCTTTGTTAGAGAGAAACTTGGTGGTTTTGGTTACAATGAGGAAGCAACAGGAAGGGGGAAAGTATCAAAAAAAGAAAGAAAGAAAGAAAGAAACAGTCATTTTTGCACCACTAGAATCCCTGTATGGAGCACATCCAAAAATTTCCCAGCAAGCTTTGATGGAATTAGGGCCAGGCACGGTGCTAGGCACTGGGTATGTAGAGACGTAAACCCATCCTCTCCTGCCCCATGAAATACTCACCATCTAGTGGAAAGGGTAGCAAATAGACTTAATTTATAAATTACATTAACTATCTTAAATTGGCTACATCAGCATTGTGTGCCAGATTGTAAATTAGGTGGTAGAATTTTATTCCTTCAAGGGGCCATAGCAAATATTTACTGTCTTTTTTACATGATAAAACTAAGTCATAAAAAGTTTAAATAGCTTGTCTAAGGCTACTACAGTGCATTAATAGAAGATTCCCAATTAGGACAGAGTGTCCAGACTCCCAGGAATTTTTTTACTCGAACAGCACAATACCTTACTAAAAGCATACATATTCATGTTACTTTTAAATACTCCATGCATGTTTTAAATATTTAAAATCTAAATAGTTAATTTCAGCAAGAAAAGCAAACTTGGATAAATCTGAAACCATCCTGCTACCAACATCTAGAAATAATGGAAAAACACAACAAAATTTTTAATGCATGTCTAAGTTTGAAAGGAAAAAAAGGAAAGTCCCAGGTGGTAGAAACCAGGGAACTAAAAGCCCTAATTGTAAGCACATGAGCTGACTCTGCAGTTGCCCTGAGGTAGGGTCCTTTAGTTTGGTAACAGCCAGAGGCTTAGGGTTACAAAACACAGGAGACAAAACCTTTATGGGCCTTTATGATGCAAGGTATTAGAACTGAAACTGAGCATAAAGTCAGAACTTTCAAAGCCACACCCTCAGAGTTAAGGATAACAGAAAGAAAATAGACCACCACCCAAGGGAGATTACAAGGAAGTTTGTCTATGAACTCTAGGGAAAAGAAAATGATAAAAATCTCAAGCAACATGCACAAATTTAGAGACTGAACTTAGATCACCTTCATAGTTCAAGATTCCCCTAAAAATGAGAAATTAATTAAAAAATTAAATTTTCCCTAGGGACACAAAGCAGAAGTAAAAGTAAAACCACTCTGGAGGGATACTTCTTAAATCCAAAGGCAGAGAATTCACACACACACACACACACACACACACACATGCCCGCACGCCCGCCGACACAGCACCACTAAAGATGAGCTCACAGTTAAAACTGACAAAACACACATAATCAAAAGTCAGCAACAAACCAATGGGAGGATTAACTGCCTGTAGCAAATGTTGATTGCCCTGCCAGTATGCTTTTGGCTTTGGACTTTACCACTTCATGTTTGTTGTCAACTCCCAACTGCAGGTACTAGCATAACTGCCTGAGGGCTGTCTCTAAAGCAGCAGCAATAAAGATGCAGACATAGAGAATGGACTTGAAGACACAGGGTGGGAAGGGGAAGCTGGGATAAAGTGAGAGAGTAGCATTGACATATATACACTACCAAATGTAAAATGGATGGTTAGTGGGAAGCTGCTGCATAGCACAGGGAGATCAGCTCGATGTTTTGTTGATGACCTAGAGGGGTGGGAGGGGGACCGAAGAGGGAGGGGATATGGGGATATATGTATACATATAGCTGATTCACTTTGTTGTACAGCAGAAACTAACACAACATTGTAAAGCAATTATACTCCAATTAAGATATATATATTAAAAAAAAGCAGCAGCATAAGCCACTCTATCCTTGCACAAAGCAGGCTACGTGTTCCAAGGAGTTAACACCCTCAGAGCAGCCCTCAACCAATGACTAATATGTAAATATCCCAGCACCCTTGCTCCTGGGCAAGGGAGGGAGGTGTGATAACTCTGAGAAGTATTCTAGCTGTTTCCCACACATTTCCTTCACCTCCCAAATAAACCACTTGCACCTGAATTTTCTCAAGGTTGACTTCTGGAGAAACCAGAGCTAATAAAATAATAGAACAACAATTTGAACAAGAATATAAAGCAAACACATTTAACAGTGTTAAAGACATGAAAGAAGGGATAGAAACTGTAAGCCAAGAGCTATACCTATGGGCAAAAGAAAAGGCATATTTAGAAAGAAATGAATAGAAGTTACAGAATAAAAATTGCCATCATTGAAACTTTAGTAAATGAGTTAACCAGAAGGTTAGACATAAACATGAGTTAATTAGTAAACAGAAGCATAAATCTTGGAAAACTATTAAGAATACAGCACAGACAGTAAAAGAAAAAAATCGATGAAAAATATTAAAAATAGTTAAAATCGTAGGGGATAGACCAAGAATTACCAATATATCTCTAATGGATAACATAAGATAAATGGAATAAAAATAGTATTCAAAGAAGCAATAGCTTAGCTTTTTCTAAAATCAAAGAAAGTCAAGAATACCCAGATTCAAGAAACACAAGTCCTGAGCAGGATATATAAAAGAAGTAATGATCACTTAATTAGATGGAGGAACTAAAGCCAAGGTTGTACTAAAATACTAGGTAATAAAAGCATGCTAGATAGAGATGGTTATAGAAGTTAAAATACTCTAATGATCTTGCATTGCTTAAAATGGAACATAGATATATTGATCATCTTTAGAGATTCTTAAGTCAAACATGCACATTAAAAATGTCAGGATAACTACTGAGAGAAATCGAAAGTATTTCTAACGAACTAATAGAGGGGAAAACAGGAAAATAAGAAAACTTTGTCAATTCAATATAAAGAAAAGAAGAATAAACAACGAATAACAACAAAAAAGTCAACAGAAATCACAAAAGATGCTATGTACATACACACATACAGACAACATAATCACAATGAAAGAATATAGACTAGAGATGCTCAGATCGGATTTACAGTTATAGGATATTTTAAAGGAACTCAAAAATATAGCAGAGGTAAGACAAATAGAAAACTAATGGTAAAATGGCATATTAAAAAAGAATATTATCAGTAATTTAAAAATTAAAGTGACAAAGGAAAAATTTTAAAGGCATATTGTTTGTGTCAATTAGCTATTGCTCTATAACAAACCACCCCAAAATCCAGTGACTTAAAAATGTAAGTATTTATACTTGCTCACAAGTCCCAAATCAGCTGGGAACTTGTGCTGATATGGACCAGGTTCAGCTGTCCGTGACTTGGCTCACCCATGCATCTATATTCAGCTAGGGAGTTGGCCAGAGGCTGCTGGCCTAGGATGGCTTCACTGCATGCTAGCTCTTGGATGAGGCAAGGAAGGAAATGGGCCATATCACTCATCATCCAGTAGGGTAGCTTGAACAGTTGCAGGATTCTAAGAAAGAAAAGAAACGCAAAAGGCCTCTCAAGGCCCAGACTTAGAAGTGGCACTCTGTCATTTCTACTTCATTCTTTTGGCCAAAGCAAGTCACAAACCAACTTGGGGTGGTGAAATAGACTCCACCTTTTCACAAGAGGAACTACAAAGTCATGGCAAAGAGCATGGACATCTATAGAGGCCATCAATTGGAATTATCAATATAATCAAACTACCACACTCAGCAAGTACAAACAAAAATAAAGCCAATAATACTACACTATAATAGAAAATATATTTTAAGTTTAAGAGCAATTAAGATAATCAGAACCAGTATATCTTATGAAAAATGAATATGTCATAGAAAGCTATAAAAATGTCAAACCTATACCTACTTAATAAAAACAACTCTAAAAAATCTGACTAAATTACATAGAAAATTTACAAATTCATGATTACAATGAGCGGTATTAAGGGACCACACAAATTGATCAAAAAGACTGAAAATTAATAAGGATATAGAAGATGTGAACAGCAATATAATCACATTTAATCTAATTAACATATATAGAGTTCTGCATCTGAACATTGATGTATACACATTTCTTTTAAGCTTATATTGGAACATTTACAAAACTGACCATGGAATTGGCCCAAAACAAAGTACCAATGAGTACTGAAGAAATTATACCATACCTACCATCTTATATCTCTGACCACAAAGCACAAAAGGAGAAAAATCAGAAATTTATATCAATAAGATAGCTACTCCCTAGTATTAAAAGATAGTCCCTCCACCAAAACAAACAACAGAAACAAAAAACTCTTAAGTTTGGAAATTTAAAAACACACACATAATGAATCAAAATTGAAGTCGTAATGGTAATTAGCAAAATTTAAACCTGAAGAACAGTGAATATATTGCACATTAATATTGAAGGGTGTAGCTAAAGCAGTACTTAGAAGAAACTATATGGTCTATGGAATACCAACTAGCAATAAAAATCATGAGACAAATATAATAGGTAATGTTAATTCAACATTAATGCTCTGTATATTTTCATTTAATCTCAGAACAATCAACCCACTGAGTTGACTACTATCATGATTTTACAAATGAGGAAATTGGATCTCAGAACTTCACTAACTTGCCCAAAGTTACAGAGTAAGCAACAGAGACAGGATTCAAACTGAGGCCTTCTTACACCACAGCTCATGCACTTAGGTGATATATAACTATGTATGTATGTAGTGCCATGAAACTATCTCTAAGAGGCATTTTTTAGGTAAAACAGCAAGATTTCTAGTAATTCCTATGTATAAACCCATTTATGTAATATCAAATTCTAAGACTAGGTATAGATTTATGTAAATAAATATTTTATTTCTTAAGTATTAAGAATGGAAGTGAGGAGAACATAGGGTAAGAGGGGATGTTCAAGTTTTGGACTACGTACTCACTGTTTAAGTATTTTTATATTGTGAATATACTCATATATTACTTGCATACTTAATTCAGAGTGGAAGGGGAAATGGTAAATTTGAAAGTCACATTGGAAAATAGTTCTAGAGCAAAAACTTCAAAATATAAATGCACAAAAATCTATATACAGTTGACCCTTGAACAACAGGGGTTTGAACTACACAGGTCCACTTATAGGTATATTTTTTTTCAATAAATACATGTTACAGTACTACACTATCCACTGCTGGTTCAATCTGCTGATGTGGAACTATATATATGGAGGGCAGACTGTACTGTTATATTCAGATTTTCAACTGTGTGGGGTCAGTGCCCCTAGCTAGCTTCCACATTGTTCAAGGGTCAATTATATATGCATGTAAGAGCAAACAAGTTGTTCAAACTAGTAGTCTGGAGAAACAGTGCTAGGTGGGTGTATGTTCTATATACATACAGTTTCAATTTGCCCTTTGGAGTAAGTTTGGATTATTCTCCAGGTTTGGATTATTCTCACATTGAAATAGCCTTCAAAGAGCTAACAAAGACTTGATTATATAAAGATTAACTTACTTTATTTAACACAAAAACTGTGTACCAATCACTATTCTAGATTCTGGGATATAACAATGAATTAAGATCATAGTAATTTCCCTAAAGAAACTTAGAGTTTAGTAGAACTTGATGGATCTCTGTGCTCTATATTTAATACTAGATGTCAGGATGTCAGTGGCTAATACATAGGATTTCTGGAGAAAAGAGAAATCAGAACTGATTTAAAAATGCAAAAAATAAGTAGGTATCTGAAGATCCAAAGCAAAATTAGCAAAGATAAAAAGAGACGTAAACAATGGAGGGGGAGGGTGGTTGGAGACATGTTTTGTTTTGTTTCCCTGAAATCACCTGTATGCATCACTTTTTAGATGATGAAAATATTTTTTCTATTGCCACCACACATTCACAACCACCTTCTTATAACATTTGTCCTACTCTTGCTTATATCCCAAGAAATAGCTGCAACACAAGCATTCCAAAGGGTATGGTGAATTTCCCTCCATCAGAACAGTTTTCAAAAACAGAAGCATTTCAACCTGTTCTGAACTTGTTATTATCATACTTTCCTGCTGCTTTGGGGTTTAATCTTCCCAATTTAGCTGACAATTACAGAGCAGGCAGGCAAATTCTCTAAGCAGTTATGCCTATGGGGTCCGTGACAGAGTAACGTTCTTCTGAGCACTGGATTGACTAAATAGTTTCTGAGAAAAAGGTCAAAAACAGCTGAGCATGTCAAATTAGATTGAAATCCTAAGTACTTAACCCACTGAGGTACAGAAGACTAACATGTGGACCACAAAGAAAAAAAAATGCTGTCTTCTTTATTAAATTTCTAAAAACCTGTACAATCCGTTTGGGCAAATAATGGTACTAGAAGAAGTAATCTGAAAGATTACAGATGGCAAATATTTGACATGTTTTAGGAGGTGAAATTTGTGACTTTAACCAAAGTGTTTTTCAGAGTATTTTGTATTTAAAAAGGATTTCCACTTTTATTTTCTCAATAGACTTTAGAATAGCAAAGGAAATACAAATACCTCATGTTAGATAGGAAAACAAAAACTCAAAAGAGTAAAATGACTTAACCAGGGTCACACATTAGGATTCAATGCCTCTGTTATTAGCAAAAACAGAACAATAAATCTGTTCCTTCTGACCCTCTTTGTCTTGATGACTACCTATTGCAAATTTAATTCCATCCTTAGGAGTCTTCCCTAGTTACCCAGGTTTGATTGCTACGTCTACAAATAAGGAGATCCACTTGAGGTTAGGTCTCTTCTTCTTGAATGGATTCCCAAGTATGAGGCAAAGAAAGAAAACTGTTTATCTATATCGGATATTTTTACATTCCCTGAAAGTTACTGATTTTTGTAACAGAGGCACTTGTGGCTAGAGCCAAAATAACATACTGTCTGATTAAAAGATGTTACAATAACGCTATTCTTTTGAGAACTGTTTTTTTTTTTAATTTAGCTCCTGATAAGAGAGAAATACATGATGAAGGGATAAGAGAGAACAAGTGTCAATGCACTGACTTGAATCTTTGGCTGTAAACCATGTTCTTTAGGCCATTTGTTAGTCGTAAATATCTAATCACCTCAATACTCTCTTTTACTGCCTAAGGAAGATGAGACTCTGCTAAATATTTATAAATGGCAATTGTGTATACAAACTATGTTATTTTCTGGTATGAGGGAATGCAAATAAGACTGAGCAAAATATATATATAAATAAAAGCACCAGCTTGCTTTTCCCAGGAAAGTATATCGTGGGACCCTTGGTACTTTTCTATTTGCTATTTCTATATTAAGCTAACCCTGAGCTAAAGTACTATGAGACAATGAAAAACAAAAAAGAGCACGAAGCATGCAGAATGGTTAAGGAGGGCTGGGATCATCAGTCTAGGTGTTGGGGAGGAAAAGGAGAAAGAGATCACAGAGTTATAATCTAGTTGGGAGGAGAATACCTACACACACGAACTGACTTATCTGGTGTGATGGATTATCAGCAAGTGTAAACTAATATGCACGAAAATTCCATTAACCAGCACCATTAGGCAATTAACATGGACTGAAATTAATTTCAGGTTTTCAGTCATATGTGTTTAGCTTGAGCATGGGGAATGGCAAAGCACCACACACACACATTTTTATCATTTAAAAACTTTCCAAAATGTGCTTTTGGACCTTTACAGTTCTAGAAGTAAAATATAGTTACAGTAACCATGGATATTGGATTTTCTGGGACAGCTCCCACTTCAAATACTTGGCAACACTGCTTCCATTAATCTTTCAATCCGGATTTTGTAAAGACTTGAGGCTATCAAGCTGAATATCAGCAACCTCATATAGATCTGCAGATTAAGAAGTTATAACAGGTTGCCATAAATGCATGTAATGCATGGACTTACTCTGTAAGTTTCTTTTATGAAAAATATGTTTATTTTATTACCAGATTTTCTTTAAAAATAAAGCATATCAAAGAGATTACAGTTTGTCCAAGATCCTAGTTAATTTATCTAACAAAGAGTTCACAAGTATAAAGAAAACATTCATACAGACCTGACCAGAGTCAATGAAGTTACTCCAGATGTTGGACTCTAGTCATGACTATGAAAATATAAACTGGCATTTTAGATACATTGCAATATTAATTATAACATCATGCCAGACAGTGTGGATTAGTTGACTCAAAACTTTTTCCCCCAAAACTTTCTTCCTTGCCTTCCTCTACTCTAAATATTGGAAAGCTGAATATTCCATTTCCCAGCCTCTCTTGTAACTAAGGTGGCCATGTGATAGTTCTCTACCATGGGAGATAGGCAGAATTCTGTTGAAAAAGGCTTTCCTTACAGAATAAAAGGGCAAAGTATCACAAAGTACTGTTTTCCCCTTTTTCCTGTTGAAAATACAGATGCCTAGAGGTTCAATAGTCATCCTTATACCAATGAATTAACACAGTAATATAAAGGTGAAGAAAACCCCAGAGATGTGGACACTGGTAGTTCAAAGCTACTACATCATTGCCAGAAGTAACACTTTGTGACTTTTGTTGTATGCAAGAAAAAAATCAAACCTTTTTTTTGAGCTATTGTTTACTCTGGTACTTAAAGTTGAACATACTCCTAACTAATGAAAATGTCTCCTATTTTTACACACTTTCCCCTCATTATTTCTAACCACAAACCTGGAAGTAAGTTAAGTATTAGTGTAGAAGTAGTAACAAGATTAACAATTATAGTAACAATAGTAATAATGATGATAATAATAATAGCTTAGATTTATAGGAATTACCATGTGCTGCCAGTATGCTTAGTGTTTTCTTTTGTTTTGTTTTTTAACATCTTTATTGGAGTATAATTGCTTTACATTGTTGTGTTAGTTGCTGCTGTATAACAAAGTGAATCAGCTATACTTATACATATATCCCCATATCCCCTCCCTCTTTCATCTCCCTGCCACCCTCCCTATCGCACCCCTCTAGGGGATCACAAAGCACCGAGCTGATCTCCCTGTGCTCTGTGGCTGCTTTCCACTAGCTATCTGTTTTACATTTTGTAGTGTATATATGTCCATGTCACTCTCTCATTTCATCTCAGCTTACCCTTCCGCCTCACCGTGTCCTCAAGTCCATTCTCTTCGTCTGCATCTTTATTCCTGTCCTGCCTCTACGTTCTTCAGAACCTTTTTTTTTTAGATTCCATATATATGTGTTAGCACACGGTATTTGTTTTTCTCTTTCTGACTTACTTCACTGTGTATGACAGACTCGAGATCCATCCACTTCACTACAAATAACTCAATTTCGTTTCTTTTTATGGCTGGGTAATATTCCATTGAATATATGTGCCACATCTTCTTTATCCATTCATCTGTCAATGGACACTTAGGTTGCTTCCATGTCCTGGCTATTGTAAATAGTGCTGCAATGAACATTGTGGTACATGTTTCTTTTTGAATTATGGTTTTCTCTGGGTATATGCCCAGTAGTGGGATTGCTAGGTCATATGGTAGTTCTATTTTTAGTTTTTTAAGGAACCTCCATACTGTTTTCCATAGTGGTTGTATCAATTTACGTTCCCACCAACAGTGCAAGACGGTTCCCTTTTCTCCACACCCTCTGCAGCATTTATTGTTTGTAGATTTTTTTGATGATGGCCATTCTAACCAGTGTGAGGTGATACCTCATTGTAGATTTGATTTGCATTTCTCTAATAATTAGTGATGTTGAGTATCCTTTCATGTCTTGTCAATCTGTATACCTTCTTTGGAGAAATGTCTATTTAGGTCTTCTGCCCATTTTTGGATTGGGTTGTTTTTTTTTTTTTGATAATGAGCTGCATGAGCTGCTTGTATGTTTTGGAGATTAATCCTTTGTCAGCTGCTTCATTTGCAAATATTTTCTCCCATTCTGAGGGTTGTCTTTTCGTCTTGTTTATGGTTTCCTTTGCCGTGCAAAAGCTTTTAAGATTTATTAGGTCCCATTTGTTTATTTTTGTTTTTATTTCCATTTCTCTAGGAGGTGGGTCAAAAAGGATCTTGCTGTGATTTATGTCATGGAGTGTTCTGCCTACGTTTTCCTCTAAGAGTTTTATAGTATCTGGCCTTACATTTAGGTCTTTAATCCATTTTGAGTTTATTTTTGTGTATGGTGTTAGGGAGTGTTCTAATTTCATTCTTTTACACATACCTGTCCAGTTTTTCCGGCACCACTTATTGAAGAGGCTGACTTTTCTCCATTGTATATTCTTGCCTCCTTTATCAAAGATAAGGTGACCATATGTGTGTGGGTTAATCTCTGGGCTTTCTATCTTATTCCATTGATCTATATTTCTGTTTTTGTGCCAGTACCATACTGTCTTGATTACTGTAGCTTTGTGGTATACTCTGAAGTCAGGGAGCCTGATTCCTCCAGCTCCGTTTTTCTTTCTCAAGATTGCTTTGGCTATTCGGGGTCTTTTGTGTTTCCATACAAATTGCAAACTTTCTTGTTCTAGTTCTGTGAAAAATGCCATTGGTAGTTTGATAGGGATTGCATTGAATTTGTAGATTACTTGGGGTAGGATAGTCATTTTCACAATGTTGATTCTTCCCATCCAAGGACAGGGTATATCTCTCCATCTGTTGGTATCATCTTTAATTTCTTTCATCAGTGTCTTACAGTTTTCTGCATAGAGGTCTTTTGTCTCCTTAGGATGGTTTATTCCTAGGTATTGTATTCTTTTTGTTGCAATGGTAAATGGGAGTGTTTCCTTAATTTCTCTTTAAGATTTTTCGTCGTTAGTGTATAGGAATGCAAGAGATTTCTGTGCATTAATTTTATATCCTGCTACTTGACCAAATTCATTGATTAGCTCTAGTAGTTTTCTGGTAGCATCTTTAGGATTCTCTATGTATAGTATCATGTCATCTGCAAACAGTGACAGGTTTACTTCTTCTTTTCTGATTTGGATTCCTTTTATTTCTTTTTCTTCTCTGATTCCTGTGGCTAAAACTTCCAAAACTATGTTGAATAATAGTGGTGAGAGTGGGCAACCTTGTCTTGTTCCTAATCTTAGTGGAAATGGTTTCAATTTTTCACCATTGAGAATGATGTTAGCTGTGGGCTTGTCATATATGGCCTTTATTATGTTGAGGTAAGTTCCCTCTATGCCTATTTTCTGGAGTGTTTTCATCATAAATGGGTGTTGAATTTTGTCAAAAGCTTTTTCTGCTTCTATTCAGATGATCATATGGTTTTTCTCCTTCAATTTGTTAATATGGTGTATCACAATGACTGATCTGAATATATTGAAGAATCCTTGCATCCCTGTGATAAACCTCACTTGATCATGGTGTATGATCCTTTTAATGTGGTGTTGGATTCTGTTTGCTAGTATTCTGTTGAGGATTTTTTCATCTGTGATCATCAGTGATATTAGGTTGTAGTTTTCTTTTTTTGTGACATCTTTGCCTGGTTTCGGTATCAGGGTGATGGTGTCCTCGTAGAATGAGTTTGGGAGTGTTCCTCCCTCTGCTATATTTTGGTAGAGCTTGAGAAGGATAGCTGTTAGCTCTTCTCTGAATGTTTGATAGAATTTGCCTATGAATCCATCTGGTCCTGGGCTTTTGTTTGTTGGAAGATTTTTAATAACAATTTCAATTTCAGTGCTTGTGATTGGTCTGTTTATATTTTCTACCTCTTCCTGGTTCAGTCTCGGAAGGTTGTGCTTTTCTACGAATTTGTCCATTTCTTCCAGGTTGTCCATTTTATTGGCATATAGTTGCTTGTAGTAATCTCTCATGATCCTTTGTATTTCTGCAGTGTCAGTTGTTACTTCTCATTTTTCATTTCTAATTCTATTGATTTGAGTGTTCTCCCTTTTTTTCTTGATGAGTCTGGCTAATGGTTTATCAGTTTTGTTTATCTTCTCAAAGAACCAGCTTTTTGCTTTATTGATCTTTGTCACTGTTTCCTTCATTTCTTTTTCATTTATTTCTGTTCTGATCTTTGTGATTTCTTTCCTTCTGCTTACTTTGGGGTATTTTTGTTCTTCTTTCTCTAATTGCTTTAGGTGTAAGGTTAGGTTGTCTATTTGAGATGTTTCTTGTTTCTTGAGGTAGGATCGTATTGCTATAAACTTCCCTCTTAGAACTGCTTTTGCTTCATCCCATAGGTTTTGGGTCGTCATGTTTTCCGTGTCATTTGTTCCTAGGTATTTTTTGATTTCCTCTTTGATTTCTTCAGTGATCTCTTGGTTATTTAGTAGTGTATTGTTTAGCCTCCATGTGTTTGTATTTTTTAAAGTTATTTTCCTGTAATTGATAGCTAGTCTCATAGTGTTGTGGTCGGAAATGATACTTAATACAATTTCAATTTTCTTAAATTTACCAAGGCTTGATTTGTGACCCAGGATATGATCTATCTTGGAGAATGTTCCATGAGCACTTGAGAAGAAAGTGTATTCTGTCGTTTTTGCATGGAATGTCCTATAAATATCAATTAAGTCCATCTTGTTCAATGTGTCATTTAAAGCTTGTGTTTCCTTATTTATTTTCATTTTGGATGATCTGTCCATTGGTGAGAGTGGGGTGTTAAAGTCTCCTACTATGATTGTGTTAGTGTTGATTTCCCCTATTATGGCTGTTAGCATTTGCCTTATGTATTGAGGTGCTCCTATGTTGGGTCCATAAATATTTACAGTTGTTATATCTTCTTCTTGGATTGATCCCTTGATCATTATGTAGTGTCCTTCTTTGTCTCTTGCAATAGTCTTTATTTTAAAGTTTATTTTGTCTGATATGATAATTACTAATCCAGCTTTCTTTTGATTTCCATTTGCATGGAATATCTTTTTCCATCCCCTCGCTTTCAGTCTGTATGTGTCCTTAAGTCTGAAATGGGTCTCTTGTAGACAGCATATATATGGGTCTTGTTTTTGTATCCATTCAGCCTATGTCTTTTGCTTGGAGCATTTAATCCAGTTACATTTAAGGTAGTTATCAAAATGTATGTTCCTATTACCATTTTCTTAATTGTTTTGGGTTTTTTATTGTAGGTCTTTACCTTCTCTTGTGTTTCCTGTCTAGAGAAGTTCCTTTAGCATAGCTGGTTTGGTGGTGCTGAATTCTCTTAGCTTTTGCTTGTCTATAAAGGTTTTAACTTCTCTGTCAAATCTGAATGAGATCCTTGCTGGGTAGAGAAATCTTGGTTATAGCTTTTTCCCTTTCATCACTTTAATTATGTCCTACCACTCCCTTCTGGCTTGCAGAGTTTCTGCTGAAAGATCAGCTGTTAACCTTATGGGTATTCCCTTGTGTGTTATTTGTTGCTTTTCCCTTGCTGCTTTTAATATTTTTTCCTTGTATTTAATATTTGATAGTTTGATTAATATGTGCCTTGGTGTGTTTCTCCTTGGATTTATTCTGTATGGGACTGTCTGTGCTTCCTGGACTTGATTGACTATTTCCTTTCCCATATTAGGGAAGTTTTCAACTATAATCTATTCAAATATTTTCTCAGTCCCTTTCTTTTTCTCTTCTTCTTCTGGGACCCCTATAATTCGAAAGTTGGTGCATTAAATGTTGTCCTAGAAGTCTCTGAGATTGTCCTCAATTCTTTTCATTCTTTTTCTTTATCCTGCTCTGCGGTAGTTATTTCCACTATTTTATCTTCCAGGTCACTTATCCGTTCTTCTGCCTCAGTTATTCTGCTATTGATTCCTTCTAAAGAATTTTTAATTTTACTTATTGTGTTGTTCATCATTGTTTGTTTGCTCTTTAGTTCTTCTAGGTTCTTGTTAAACGTTTCTTGTATAATCTCCATTCTATTTCCAAGATTTTGGATATCTTTACTATCATTACTCTGAATTCTTTTTCAGGTACACTGCCTATTTCCTCTTCATTTGTTTGGTCTGGTGAGTTTTTACCTTGCTCCTTCATGTGCTGTGTATTTCTCTGTCTTCCTATTTTGCTTAACTTTCTGTGTTTGGGGTCTCCTTTTCACTGGCTGCAGGTTCGTAGTTCCCGTTGTTTTTGGTGTCTGTCCCCAGTGGCTAAGGTTGGTTCAGTGGGTTGTGTAGGCTTCCTGGTGGAGGGGACTGGTGCCTGTGTTCTGGTGGATGAGGCTGGATCTTGTCTTTCTGGTGGGCAGGACCGTGTCCAGTGGTGTGTTTTGGGGTGTCCGTGAACTTAGTATGATTTTAGGCAGCCTCTCTGCTAATGGTGGGTTTGTGTTCCTGTCTTGCTAGTTGTTTGGTATGGGGTGTCCAGCCCTGGAGCTTGCTGGTCGTTGAGTGGAGCTGGGTCTTAGCGTTGAGATGGAGATCTATGGGAGAGCTCTCACCGATTGGTATATTTTGGGGCCAGGAGGTCTCTGGTGGTCCAATGTCCTGAACTCGGCTCTCCCACCTCAGAGCCTCTGGCCTGACACCCAGGCAGAGCACCAAGACCCTGTCAGCCACACAGTGTAGACAACTGTGGTAAAAATCTTACTGGTGTCCTGGATTTTTCTTTGCTGGGCGATTTATCCTGCTGGCTGCTCATGGCTGCGAGGATGCACTGGTGGCAACTGGTGGCTCTTGGATCGCTCCTGCCTGGCGCCCTCAGGAAGCCCTCGGACGAGAGACGCAGCTCCTGGGGAAAAGATAGTCTCTGCTCCCCATGCTTAGTGTTTTATAAGGCATTACCTAATAGGAACCTTAGTCTTTTTAAAGCACCCAAGAGTTTTTTAGACTATTAGTTTCAAAAACACACCACAAATCATTCTTAAATACTTATCAAATTCAAATTCAAAGTGCAAATAATTCTTAGCCATTTTTTAAATGTTTTTCCCAAGAAATGTCAGTAAGAGGCAGTTAGCCATATTCCAGTTCTATGTAGTATTTTCAAGTCAGGACATTCTTCCTTCCACCCTGCCCACTGAGCTGGATTGGGTATTGCTCCTGTGCTCCCAGAACAACTTTTGAACATCTCCATCATATCTCTTGCCACATTCTATTAAACTTATCTCTGTCTGTTTCCCCAACAAGATTTTCTTATGCACCTTTGTAATAAAGGTACCTAGCATACTTCATATAACGTTGTTGTAAGTATCCAGTAAATGTTTGTCCATTAAACAAAGAAACCTTTTAAAAATTGTCTTCAACTTTTTTTCTATAATAACTTTGTTCTTCCCCTTCAATTATTTCATTGGTTATACTGTCCTTAATTTCTGTCTCTAGTAAAATTTTTTCTAGTAAAAATCTGAAAAGGGCTTAACAGCAATTTGACTCTGTGATTGTGGGGACTGGTTCACCTCCAAGATGTTAGCATATTTTGTTTAATTTATAAAGATGGTGAGCCTCTGATGTTCCTTTCCCTCACTGAAGAAAAAAAAGAGCAAAAATAGTAAATTTGATGTTGAGTCACATTACTTGTTTCACTTAAGGAATTGCCAATTCAAACACAATGGTAAATATTATCTGTTCATAAAGCATAACTTAAGTCCAGATTATATGTCTAAAAAGTGGAAAATATTTCCTCATTGGCTAAGACTTATCTGTATCAGTTGTTTTTTTTTCTTTCCATTATCAAAATAACAGCAGTAGTTTTTCCAATGTTAAAATATACAAGCATTTATAGATATATGTATACATACAGTACATATATACACATATGTATATATACATGTAAACATATATGTATATTTATGTATGTATACATGCTTGTGTGTGTACAGCAATCCCCCTTATGCATGGTTTCAATTTCTACAGTTTCAGTTACCCTCAGTCCACCAAGTTCTAAAATTATTAAATGGAAAATTCCAGAAATGATTCATGTTTTAAGTTGCACACCATTCTGAGTAGCATGTTAAAACCTCACACTGTCCCACTCTGTCCACCCAGCCCAAAATCTCCAACCATTGACGTCGTCCACTCATGACATCCAACCATCGACATCATCATGGCTCTATGATCCAGGATCACCTGAAGCATATGATACTCATCTGCAGATAATTCTCATATGTCACACGTCAGAAGGCCAATAGTAGCCAGTGCTACCTCACAATGCTTACATCATTCACCTCGCTTCTCTCATCAGGTAGCCATCTTATCATCTCATATCATTACAAGAATAAGGATGAGTACAGTAAAATAAGATATTTTGAAAGAGAGAAAGACCACATTCACGTAACTTTTATTACAGTGTATTGTTACAGTTTTTCTATTTTATTATTAATTATTGTTGTTACTCTCTTAACTGTGCCTAATTTATGAATTAAACTTTATCATAGGTATGTATGTATAACGTTGAGTACTATCCACAGTTTTAGGCATCTACTACGGGTCTTGGAAGGTGTAGGTATGCCGCACAGATAAAGGGGGATGACTTTATAATACACACACGTAAACTACATGTGTGTATTATATATATTGGCTTACTACATGTGTTCCAGAATTGATAAAACTGGTAAATTTCAACCTCAAGACACTTTACAAATAATGACAAGATCAATGAAACCCCAAAGTTGATGCACAAATTCAAATGCTTAGTCTCTGAATCCTTTAAGTGAATAATTTGCATTCACAAGATCTGCTGAACTTGGCCTATATATTTACTATCCTAGTATATCTTATATATTGAAAAATCAACAAAATTATTTAAAATTCAAGGAATAACATTTGTGTCTTTGATAACTGTGTTCTTGGAAATAATCTCATTATTCTAGCTGTCAATACATAGGGTTTTAAGCAAAGGGTTATATAAATGCTATTGGTCTATGTCTTGTTTAGACCATTATCAGTTTGCAATCATATGATTTTTAAAGTGCATTAAGTCATTAGATCAATAAGCATAGAAGGAACTAAGGAAGGAAAATTGTTACTGCTATAATTATGTCATGGGTCTAAAACTGTACCTATGAACAGATTTTTGAATGAAAAAATTCAAAGTTATAAAATTATGGTTGCATGTGGGATTGCACATGTTTGGGATTATATTATATAAGGCAACAAAACTGTAAGCATCATCTTTCCTTTCTTCGTTCTGAGAAAGCAAGATCCCCAAAGTAGCTTTGAGGATACTTTATTTATGGGCCTGCTAGTTCAGGAGCCACACACCAATTCATCATGCTCCTGCTTTGTGCCATCTGTTATAAATAAATATCCCTGCCTGCAACTTTCTGTCAGGGCATGTGTTTACTGTTATGCAGATGAATGCAATATGGGAAGACATTAAAGTTAAAAAAGAGAAAAATTGCTTATGAAAATGTCTATCGAACGTGTATATTCCTACTACTTGTGTACAAAGGTTAGGATCACATGAAGACCTGTAACCTAAGCAAGTCTGACTCAGAGCTCCTCGTTTAGCTTGCAACTACCTGGGGAATAGGTGAAAACAAGCAGCGAGGACGTGGCCAGATTTACAAAGAAGCGCACAGCCAAAGCCTCTTCCCTGAGCCCTTTTAGCCATTTCACACAACATATTGCTGTGACTTTGGGGAGGGAAGGACAGATAGGTAATGTGGGAACAGTGTGAGAGAGTTTTGAAGGCAGCAGTCAACATCCAAGCTAAAGAGTGAAGAGAAGCCTCTGGGGGCCTGTGAGAAGCAGAGTGACATGGTCAGAGAGCTCGGAAAGCGAAATAATTCTGAGAAGTGTGTAGAAAATGTTTGAAGTGGAAAGAGCCTGGGAGGTTGGGAATCAAGCTAAACAGAAAAAATGATGACAGTGACTCCAAGAGCAAGAAACCCTAAGCATTCTGGTGCATTCTGGAACCAGTTACTGAATGCACAAACACACTTGAAACAGTAGAAGGCCGTTTTCTTCTATAGCATATTATGCCTCTTCTTTACCGCCTTCCCAGAATTCCCACAGACCTAGAAGTAGAAAGGATCCATCCCCAAGGAAAGAGCAGAGTATATCAACAACACACTACATTCCAGTATGTAAATAGAGTTATCTGTAACCCCACATGTTGATGAGAAGACAGAAAAGTAACACGTAGATATACAGTGATGAGAAAACATCTCACTGACTTACTGAAAACCTGAACCAGCCTTTTTCCCCAAATAGGAAGAACAATAAAATTAAGACAAGCAATCTAAAGACATTTATTTGACTTTTGGTTGCTTCACCTAAGTTTAGAGTATATACAAATAACCATACATAGTATTTTTTATACCATTAGTACCTAAAACATCACTGTTTTCAGTGGTGAAATGGAGAAATTTACCATTTACTTAATATGAGTACTTAATATTAGTAATTTTACCTTAAAAATTTATAATCATGATTATTCTTCATATTATAAATTTTAAAAAACTATGTAACTTGGCTGTAAGTTTTTTGGAAGTACTTATGGCCTAGGCAGAATGTTTTACTCGATAAATCTATATGAGAAAAGGGTACCTCCAAATTAACATAAAAGAATAAATGATTTCCTGACTTCAAGATAAACTACAACCCTCATCCCCAGGGTGTCATTAAAGACTTGATATATTTTCTGAAGAATATTTTTGAAAGTCTCTTCTATTGGCATTATAATATTCCACAATGTTTTCTGTTAGTCATTTTATTATTTCCTTTAAAGATTTAATTCAATTCTCTTTAATGTGTTTCTCAGAAGATTAATTTTTCCCATTATTTATTTTTAGAACAAGATTTTTCCTTGAAAATAGGCCTTGATCCTTTCCTTTCTTATTGGACTTAAATATTTCTGCTTGGAAATGAGAGAGTTTGCAGTTGAATTTGAATTAAAAAACAGAATACCTTTCAGTAAATACAAATATTATCACTCTAACCAAATTGTTTTATTCGTGGTGTTTTCCAATTTTGAAGATTTCCAGAATGCTAATTTTAAAACTGCTTGTTGTAGAAAATAGATTGCTGATAAGAAAGCATCTACAGTTACTCATTTTATATCAAATTGCTTGATTTGGGGTTGCAGTAATTACTAAAAGTGATAAATACTAATTAATTGTAGGGAAAATTAATAAATGCCCAATTACACTTCTAAATCATGATCTGAATAGATTCAGAGGTCAGGAATGTAGACATTACCTGTGTATTTCTCCAACTGGAGGAGTTAGAAATTAAGAAACAAGTTTTACACCTGGACTCTTTAAAGTGGCAGAGTGAATTGTACTTTTAATTCTCACGCTCATTTAAGCTATTGCACCAGCAGTTACTGGAAATGAGCTTTGTACTAAACAAAAAATCTAAACTTAAATAAGGCTGAGTATGCATGAGTATCTATGGCTAAACACAAGAAGGCTGCTGTGGGGCAGGGCAAGTTTCAGGTCTTGATATTTTCTACTTTGCCAATCAGGCTGTTTCTTATTTCCTTTGCACCTGGACTGTTTGCTGAATAAGAGATGGCAAATAATGGAACTGATAGTAACTTTCCAGTGAGTAAGAACAGTCCCTTCTATCTGAGAGGAAGAATGTCAGGTCTGCAAAAGCCAAATGATCCAAAGCACCCAAGAGGAAAAACGCCCGAAATGACTCCAGCACCTTGGGTCTCCTCCCCAAACAAACCCTGTGCTGCTATCAGGTTTGATAAGCAGGCTTTCCTCACCCATGAGGCTATAACATGATAATGTCATTCAATAACCCTCACACCCTTTCCTGCTATTTGTCCAGCACAGGAAACTGAGGATTTTCTTGTCGTGTGGACACAGCGGAAATATCTAACCCACAAATACTGACCCTCGCATGCAAACAGACCTATATCCTCTTTCCGCCTGACAACTTCCTTCCTGCATGCCAAGAACAATCTACCCTTCATTTTTTTCCGGACTTTATACTGACTACTCTGAAAGCCCTTGGGGAGAAGAGCCATGTAAACTTCCACTCAACAGCTGGATTCTCAGACAAATAGGCTGCCATGGTTGAGATACTAAAGATGCCCTCTAAATATGGTGATATTGTATTGGAAACAGTTACTACATACCACAAATAGTGCTTGTGTTTTGACAATTACCTGAAGAATTTGGCCTGTATGGACAACTGCACTAGATGTTTCAGACTCAAATCTAAGATATTTTAAATTATATCATAGGCCAGAAAGTTCTCTTTTCTAGTTATCCTGCAGAACTAGACCTGATATCATTTTATGTTCTTCAAACCTGAGAATTTAAGAAATAGACATTTAAACCTAGAGAGGCAGAGGATATTATAGTTGCGCATCCAAATTAGCAGCTAAATCCATTTTGCTCACCCATGCAGATTAGGCTTACTAGAGATATTCAAAATCACTATTCTTTGAGCTAGGTAGTAAGACTGATGAGGTAAGTTATATTGCTGCTTAATCACACCTCACACCTCAGGCAAGGACAGTGTGACTTTTCAAATTTCTTTCTGAAATACTGAAAGCTTAAGACTGACAGTCAAGGGACTTCCCTGGTGGTGCAGTGGTTAAGAATCCACCTGCCAATGCAGAAGTCACAGGTTCGAGCCCTGGTCTGGGAAGATCCCACATGCCGCGGAGCACCTAAGCCTGTGTGCCATAACTACCGCGCCTGTGCTCTAGAGCCCGCAAGCCGCAACTACTGAGCCCGCAAGCCACAACTACTGAAGCCTGTGCGCCTAGAGCCCATGCTCTGCAACAAGAGAAGCCACCGCAATGAGAAGCTCGCGCACAGCAACGGAGAGCAGCCCCCACTCGCCACAACTAGAGAAAGCACGCGCACAGCAACGAAGACCCAATGCAGCCAGAAAAAAAAGACTGACAGTCAAAAACCTTATTCATGTATATTTACTTAACAGAATAACTTCTTGATATTAAAAAGACAAAGAGCTCAAGCTCTGAAAACCTAACCGAAACTTGAAAAAAATGTTACTAGCTTTTGCATCCTTTTATGAAATCAGTTTCTTAGAGTTAGGTGGTTTATAATGGGCAAAGTTAAAATGCTTATTTAATAATGTTGTCAATAATTTCACTTGGTTTAAAACATTTTACTTCCTGGACAAGCCTAGTGTCAGGATATGCCTATGCAGCTAAACCTCAGGAAAGTGTAGCAGGGAGGAGGAGAAGGCTATACGTTGAAAGCAATGCTGCCAAGCACAAAGTCTGTTATCACCAGCTGCCTTTCTCCTCATATGTCCTCAAGTGCTCTCTAAAACTTCTACATATAAAATAATACCCAACAATGATAGAAAATAATAAACACTTCTATTTCTTTATGGCAGTTGTTGAATTGGTAAATAGTATTCATGGCCAAATGATTACCTTTTACCAATTTATCTAACTAATAAGTTTTTACATTTTTGATCCACACAACTTATTTAACAGTTTATTTAAAAATATGATAGTAAAGGACATTAAAAAGTACTTTGAGAGAGTTGTCACCACCATTCATGTGAAGGAAGGACTAAAACTGTCTTTCAGTCTCCAACCAATAACTCATTTGAGTGTATATTTCATCACCATGATGGCATAGAATAAACATAAAAATAATATTGAAAGGACTCCAAACACTAATTGCTTCTTTTTTGCCAGGAAATGTCCAAGCATTTTTCATGAACTATCTTATTTAAACCTAAAAGGTAGATATTATTATTTTACACTATTGTGTTAACAGCTGACACTGACCACTTACTACATGCATGTCACAGTTTTTAGAAAACTAATTAAATTAATCCTAACAAGAACCCTAAGATGGAAGTGTTATCCCGACTTTTACAGATGAAAGAACTAAGACACAAAAAGACAAAGTATCTTTCCCAAAGTCATAGATCTAGTAAGTGGTGGGGCTGGGGTAGGAATCAGGGAATTTGAAAATTTAGAGCCTAAGACCTTGAGTGAGTCACTTGAGTTACAGGTTCCTTATCTCTAACTTGGGTCTAAAAATAACTGCCCCTCCACATCACAGGGCTGTTACATGGACCAAATGAGAAAAGGCGTGTGAATAATTAACATGGACTTTCCCTTACCCTTAACGCACACAATTCCGAATCACTAGGGCTAAACAACAGGCTGTATGTCAATTAAACATAAAAGCCACATTTCTCCTCTGTGGCTTTTTGTTACTTCACTTCCTTTAACAATTTCTGACATTTTCATAAGCTTGTTCAAAAGAAAGAAACCCATGCCATTTTGAGAGCAAAGAGCAATTTACTTCATAATTGATTGGGTAAAATGTCAAGAAAACGAAGAAACAGAAGGGTATTGGTGTTGGCTGCAGCTATGAAAACAACCCAGCACAACTTGGACGAAGGTTCTTGAAAAGTACTATAGGAGAGAATTGTATGCATCTATAGTTATTTGCTCAAAGATGCTGCTACATCAGCTCTAATATGTATCCCTGGAAACAAAGAGGTGCTGATTAGCCCATTTTAGTTCAGTGCTTCTGAGGGAGACCTGATCTCAGAGGGAAGGCACAAAGCAGGAGGGACACTCATTGTTTTTATCATGGGATCTCAGTCTTAGGGAGGTCCCTGCTCACACTTGCACACCCACACAAGGCCCCAGTCCCACAAAGGCAGCTCATGGGAATACTGACCCTCCCAGGAGTGAAGGTTGGCATGAATGAATTAACACATTCATTTCTGAGTGATTCCTTGGCTTGGTTTGAATAGATGAGAATCCAGAGCTGGAAAGGAGAGAGTTTTTAATAATTTTCTATATTATCTGCTTCTGTTCTCCCTTCAATAAGGATGGCTGGATGGTGATAATAGTTAATGTTTATTGACTACCTCCATGTATAAGGCACTGTGCCAAGCAATCCACATTCTCTCTCTTATTCCTGACCACATCCCTCCTGACCACGGTATATAGACACCATTAAAATACCCATCTTAAGCACAAAGAATCTGAGGAACAGAGAGGTTAAGGGTATACAACTATAAGTGAGAGAGCTGTGATACAAATCCTTATAGCTAGATTTTAGCCCTTGTACTCTATACATTAAGGGATAGCTTCTGAAAAAAAACAAAATAGAAGAAGAAAAAAACAATGAGTTAATTTCAATCCACAAATCAACAGACAGTTGTGCCATGCTAGGTAAAAAGTGGTAAACAAGGCAGGCATGTCTTGCCTCTGTCAACATGTAACTTACTATGTACCAGGGAAAACAGATACTGAACAGATAATTTTAAGTGTATTGAATCTTATTAAGTACATATGCTAACAGAGCATTCCTCAAAGAACTTTAACCTAATCCAGGGGATACCTGAGGTAGCAGTGTTTAGATGGAAAGAGGAAGGATGAGCAAGTATTAAGTAGATAAAAGGAAGATGAAGAGTCTTCCAGGGAGAGGTAGTGGTGTGTGTGTGAAGACAGAAGAAGCATTTCAATACCAAACTCCATATATCCCTATTCACATACTATTCATATACAAGGGATGATGTGATTATTCTGAATTATACAAAGATGAGTGAGGTGAAGTCACCTCTTCCGTAACTAACAATTCAGTGAAAGAGACAAAGCCATACATAAATACACGGAAAACAGTGGTAGGTGGCATAAGAAGACACAAACAAGATGACAATGGAAGGCAAAGGAAGACATTAACATTGATGTGGAGGGGAGCTTTTAACTGGTCCTTTAAGGATAGGTATAATGTTTAAAATGTAGTGAATTCTCTACTCTTAAGTGGGGAATAAATGGGAGAGTAGGAGTTAGCCCAGCAGGTAAAGGCTCTGCAACATTCATCCTGCAAAAATGTGAATGTGATCCCAAACTGAGGGAATCAGAAGTAGCTAATGAAAAATGAGGCATGGAGATGACAGCAGAGACAGCAAGAGGAGACGAAGTAGGAGGGCTATGCTGAGTAAATTCCTGAGTAAATGGGGCATTGTTCCCCATTGGTTTTTACCTTCCCCGGAAAATGTGGTGTTGGCAGGGCAGGCTAACTTTAAAGGCAGAGAAAAGACCAGTCAGACATCTGTACCCTATGCAGCAATGTGAAAAGAACAAAGAGGTTAAAGAGAGAGTGAGAAAAGACATTATCATACTTCAGAGAAAAACAGCAAAAAATGTAGTCCAGAGACCTTTTTGTAGTTGGGACCACAAAGCCCCTGAAACGTAATAACTAGTCATTGAGTAAGTGTAAAGAGAAGCTGAAAGTCCATAAAATATACACATGAACTGCACAGAAGCAGAAGAAAGTAAGATGGAAAATGTGAATGCAGTAAAGAGAAGGAAGAAGCTAGAGAACTGACCTGTGACTAATAAACAATTGTTGACTCCCTAGTACAATATACTGTAGTAAATAATAAGCAGAACTACACCTGTACAGTATGCCTGCAATAAATAATAACAAATATCTGTAGAATTATTTATAGTGCCTGAAGCGTGTATTTTGACATATATTATTTCAACTAATCTTGTAAACCACCTTGTGAGATAAGCACAAATCATGTCAAAATGTAATGCCAGTAGATACTTATCTATTGAGAGATAAATGGCCAAGAAATAAGATTCTAAATTCCTAAATCCTGTCCTACACCAGTCATCTCTCCACAAGTTCCCTGAATTTAAAAAAAAAAAAAAGTGCCCAAGGAGACAAAGGGCAATTTATTATTATCTTACTATCTGGGGCTTTGACCCCAACACTGACGTGGACTCTAGCCTTCTGGTATGGGCCATGTGGAAGACTTCTTTTGCCCTAGCAATGTAGCAAAGTAGAGCAAATGTCAAAGCAATTCTAAAGGCCTATACTGCTTCTTACCACTGCATTCCAAGCCTGACTATCAGATCTTACCATTCCAATGGAAGAAAAGACTAATCTAGAATGCATGTGCCATTAGGCCATAGTAGAAATTCAAATCAAGAGAGTGGCTGCCCTAGCTCTCAGTCTTCCAAGTCACTCTCATTTCATCATCCATGTGACAACCCAAGAGATGGCCTGTTCCCCTTACAGATAACTTATCCAAGCTCGCGGGGAGAGGGAAAGGGAAAGTAAAAGGGCCACGTTCAAGTGTGAGCCAGTATTTAACCTGGCACAGCTCTTAGCGCTGTGTCAACAAAATGAACCCAAACAATTCACAGCAGCAATCCTCCAGGGAAGAAGCCCTCAGCTTCTTTCTCCTGCAAAGAATTATTAGTATCCCGGCTTTATAGTTGTCAATGGCTTGACTAAGAACATACAATAATAAAAAATGAAACTAGAAATGGAATTCAGATTTTCTACTTCAAATTCCCTGCTCTTAGTTAAAATGAAAACTTTAATGTTTTATTAAATCAAATCTGCCCGATAAGATTTGTATATTCACAAATAATACCTTTGTTTCCTAAATCCCAACTTCAAAACTCATCTTGGGGAGTAAAAATGCCTGAAGCAAGGCATTTTAATATATTAAATAAAACATTGATATTATCACTATGCTAATGTCTTCTTTGAAACACTCACATTAGTGCCCAAGGAGGGTCTTGAGACTGAGGACCACAACCCTGATTCATACTGCTCTATTTGCTAAATGTGAGGAGCACACAAAGTAGCTGCAGACCTGAGGCCACATGTATCTGGTGACCTTGAAGCAGGACTATTGTGTTCCTCAACATCTTTGCAAACACGGGGGAAAGCCCCAGTAGTTGGAAATCTTGTTCTAAGAATCAAGGTTCTGTATCAAGGGAGTACTATGACCTGCCAACAAGTTGATGGGTATATTTTGGAAGCCATTTTTATCTAATATTTTGCCTCAGGAGAGCTCATTTGGTTTTAATAAAAGTCCTCAAAAAAAATGGATGAGCTAGTGCATCAATTCTCTTGCTTCTAATTTAAGAATCTGGTACATAAAAGCACAGAGAGTGTGAAGGAAATGGATCATGACCTTATGACATTTGGCATGATTTCTGAGGCAGGTGTCAGATAGGTTCATAAGCAACTATCTTGCCAAATCTTATCAAAACCTAAAAGACGAAAAGAGAAGAAAAAATACACACTTTATAATTGACATCAAAAAGGAAGTCATTTTATTTTTAGTACATTTGCTTTGGAGGGAGAGCCAACTAATTGGAAAGAGTCCATAATTTAACCAACATCAGATCTCCTCACTGCATTCCCCATTGAAACTCAATAAATGTTAGTTTCCAGATTCACTGACTTTACAGTTTTCTCTAGTTAATGATCAGCAAGCACCTTTTATTACTTTAAATGAAAACAAAATGAAGATCTGAAATCTTGTGATCAAGAATCTGCTGGCAGACAAGCAAAATTGTTTGGTCTATTTTTATGGTTGATATAATTGTATTCAAAACCCATAAACAATGTACATCCACATCAATACTTTTCAGCCCGTCTTTGGTCATAAACTTTAATTAAAACAAAACATCCTTTAGGTAAATCAAAGGAAGTGCCATTGAAATAAACACCCAAGGAAACCTTGGGCTGTTTCCATGCTCAAGTCTGATTAGGTGGAAAAGCACCAAGCACTTGTGTCGGTACACCAACCAATAGAGTGTGTGATTATAAGCACTTTCTCTAGTATTAAAGGTCTTCCACATAGTTTCTGGGAAAAGTGGTGCCAAATTTCTCTGTTCCAAGAGAGGGTTTTCCACTTGGAGGCTGTGGTATCTATAAAGGCTATCTTTCATGAGCAGGGTGTCCTCTATTTAGCTGTCAGAAGGCCTGTCTATCGCAGGACTTAGACTGTCTGTCCCATTTGGCTGATGTCAGAAACTTATGCTAGAGTTATGGCAGAGAAAACATGTTTTCCATTACGCCTGCACCAAAGTGTTGATTAAGGTGGCACATGTCAGACCTGGGAGTAGCCAGCACTCAAAAACAGTATAGACTTTTACAGATGCTGAAATTGTTTCCAGAAAATTCAGCATCTCAGCTTATCTTTTTTTCTTTCTCTCTTTCTTTTTTTTTTTTTTTAAAGAGAGAAAAGAACCCAGGGCATTTTGCCCTTATTTCTAAACTAGCACTTTAATCATGTGTGATTTATTTTTTTTACCATATTCAGACATTTCCTTTGTGTTTGTAGTCAAAGAACCTTTTGATAATTGGCAAGTAGATTCTACAAGAAGCAAAGATTTCAAATTTTACTTGAGATCTGGTGCTCTCTATAAAGGGTGCTCTCTATAAGATGATTCTTAACGTTTTTAGAATTCTGAGCCCTTTCAAAATCTGTCAAAACTATTCATTCTTTCTCAGAAAACAACTGCGCAAGATCACAAACGTATGTGGAACACCTAGAATTCCAAGGGCCTCAGGTTAAGGACCATTGTCTAAGTGAAGACAGAAATAATCATACAGTTGGCAGATTGAGTTTTTACTAGTAGATAGGAATAGAATTCCTTCACAAAACATAAATATTAATGAGCCCATATAATTTAAGCAGCTGTTGGCAGTTGGTAGATTCTCCTCATTCTGGAAAGTAGGGAAAAGCAGAGGTTATCCCAAAGGTCAGCAAGCCCTTATGTGTAAGTCTCCTTAGAAGACCAACTCCTTAGAGAATATATTGGTTTCCAATGACCGTCAGTCAAAACTACATTGTCTCAGAAACAGAATCAGGGACATAGAGAATAGATTGGTGGTTGCCAAGAGGGAGGTGGCGGGGAGAGGGATGGATTGGGAGTTTGGGATTAGCAGATGCAAACTGGTATATATAGAATGGATAAACAACAAGGTCCTACTGTATAGCACAGGGAACTATATTCAATATCCTGTGATAAACCATAATGGAAAAGAATATGAAAAAGAATGTATATATGTATAACTGAGTCACTTTGCTGTACAGCAGTAATTAACACAATATTGTAAATCAACTATACTTCAATTAAAAAAAAAACTGCTTTGTTTCTCCTTGAGGAAATACAGAGTCTCAGAGTGATAATGAGTAGACTTGCCAGATTTAGCAAACAAAATGAGGGACACCCAGTTAAATTTGAATTCCAGGTAAGTGAGAAATAATTTTTAGTACAAGTATGTCCCAAACATTGCATGGGACATGCTTATACTAAAAATTATTCGTTGTTTATCTGAAATTAAATTTAACTGGGTACCCGGTATTTCAGCTGACAACCTTATAAGTACCCAAAATTTTACAGCCAGGTCACTGGCTGACAGTGGGATCTGAGTTTCTAATATTTTCTAAACAATAAGTAATGAGAATTACCACTAGATTTCACAATATCACTTCAGTGAACTCTTGGGCTATTAGCAGTTAAGGCAAGCCAAAGTGATGAGATTGATATTCAACATTTTGGTTTTTGCCCTTAACTGTCTGACTCTGGTTCATTAACCCATTGTTCTTCTTCTTTCACTCACCCCTAAATTTGGGTATTTGACGATCTTTGGTCCTCAACCCTGTCTATTCTTTATCCTTTCAAACTTTCTTTGCATTTTCATTTACCCTACCACATCAGTATTTTTACCAATGACTCCCCAATCCACACTGCTATTTATTCTAACTCAAGACTAATTTTTCCATTTGCCAGCTGAGCCTTATGCCAGAAATGGACTCATTAAATCCCATAATGACATCTCAACCTATCACCAAATAGCAAAGCATCATTTGTCCTCTTATTTCTTTTTCCTTATTTCACATTCCTAAAATTAGTTAACTAGATCCTGTATATCTGTTAAATATTTTCCCATCCACTACCTCCTTTCATTTCCCTTTTCCTGTACTCTAGTTCAGATCCTCATCATCTCTTTCCTGTATTATTGCATTAGCCTTGAATTCATTTCCCCACTTTTAGTATTTTGCCACTGTACTGCATCTACATTATGGTCACATTCATCTTCCTTTTCTATTTAACCATTTATTGAGTGTCTACCATGGATATACAAAAGCAGTAAGACTAATATTTGCCCTCAATAAAAGTACATTCCAGTGGAGGAGGTAAAAATATGCACAAAAGAATATAATTGGCCCTTGGCCAGAGAATAACACAAAATACAGCGGTTATAGAAGTATGTTAGGGGCATGGGTGATGGTGGTAGGAAGGTATTCTGATGCTTGGATGAGATAACACCTGAACTGAGTTTTAAATTGGATCAGCGTTGGCCATTAATCAGGGAGACCAGAGTTCCAGGCAGAAAGGATAACATATACAAACACAAGGCAGTATAAAAAATGTGACACTTTCAAGAAACTTCAGTAATCCATTATGGCTGGAATATGTGATTCTAAGACAGGAGGGATGAGGTTATACAGGTAAGATGGGTCACATAAGCCATGTTAATAATTTAGATTCTACCATGAAAGCAATGGAGAGTCTTTGAAGCTCTTTATGTAGAGTGATGACAAGATCAGATTTGTATTTTGAAAAAGGGTGTGAAAGGATATGAAAAATGGTTTTTAGGTGGCAAGGCCTGAAGCAGAAAGATGGTGAGATGCTATTGCAGAGATCTCTGTGGGAATGATGCAGGCCTTTCCTAAGTCAGCAGCAATAATGATACAAAGAAAATATTCAAGAGATATTTAGGAAGAGTTTAGATTACTTGGTGATGGCTTATATGTAGAAAAGAAGGAAAAGCATTTCTTTGATTATATGAAGGCTTGGTGAAACCTGCCCTGATTCCCATTGTCTACAGTAGAGATTTTAAGTACCCAGAAACTAAAGTAATAATTTACTATGAACCATTTCAACATAAAATATTTTGCATTTATCACTTGACACATGCTATTCTTTAAACATTGCCCTGGGAGGCGGGGGGGGGCAATTTTCCCCCCCAGGGAATATGGTAAAGTCTGGAGACATTGTTGGTCATCAGAAAAGGGGAGATAAAGAGAAGAATGCCACTAGGCTGGGGCACAGGACAGGCCCTGACAACAAAGAATTATCTGATTTCTATTCTTAGTGCCAAAATATCCATAGTGGCAAGGTTCAGCAACTGTGCTATACAGCATCAAGTGGATCTCTTACCCTGAAATGTAAGGCTCTTCAAAATATTGCCCAACTTCCTTTCCAGACTAAATTCCTATGGCCCTGCAAGTCTTCTATAGACCAAGCAAAAACAACCTATTCCTGATTTCCCAAATATATCTCTCACTTTCCACCTAACCAATCTTTCTTTTAATATTATTCTCTCACCCAGGAACATTTTCTCACCACCTGTTGGACTGCACCCCACAGGCCTTTAAGTCCTGTGCTTGCCCAGCTTCATGACTGAAGAAAGAGCCCGGAGTCAGCAACAGAGACATCAATGGTTTAATGGATAGCAAGGGAACTTACATGTCTGAAGCAAGGTCCTGGAGCAACACCCCACCATGTGCAGCACAAGGCGGGCAGGACATGGTGGCAGTCTTTGCTCCCAAGGTGGAGGGGAGATTGCCAGTTATAGGGGGAGTTGACTTCAGGTTGGCTCATTAGTTACCAGAGAAACCAGCAGAGGGTCATGCCCCTCACCACCCCTTTGATAAGCTACCACTAGCTGGGACCTGGGGCAAGCACATAGGAAGGTCAGTCATGTGCATTGGGTATAGGTGAAGCAGGCACTGGTCTGGCAGGGGATGGACAGAGAGCAAGAGAACAGCCATCTTGAGTGGCCTGACCATACACCACCCCACCCCAACCCCCATTTGATTGTCAAAGTGCTACCACTGTCTCCTCCATGAAGTCTTTTATAATTTGCCCTTCCAGATAAACCCTCTCCCTCCTCTGCATCCATTTTGTGGTATTCATTACATTGTACCTGGTAAATGTACTACTAGTGGATTGACTTTGTCTTATCCCCCTCCTTGAAGAAAGACCCTAACAGGCCAAGCACAGTTCCTTCAAAAAAGTAAGCATTCAATAAATATTTGTTAAAATTAAGCATGATTTTCTAAATCAGTTGTCTAAAATCAATGCCTAGGCTTCCACTGCATTCATGTGGACAATTCAGAGTTGACAGGTTCTCACTTATAAATGCTAAATAATATGTAGTGCCAGTAAACTGTAACCAATACTTAGTTCTACAAATATTGTGCTTTCTAATTTGAATATGCTTGTCACCACAGCCCACGAAATATCTGAGTTTTGTCCTTAAATTCTCATTCCAGTCCAGGTTTTGGATTTGCTTGGTAGAATAGATGCTTAAGATTCCTTATACCTCTTTACGCACAGATTTACCTATCTACCAGGTGTTCTACATTGCCTTCCAACTGCTCATTTTAAGCTATTTAATACTGCAGTGCATGTTTCATTGTTGATATCCTTAGAAAATTTTTTCTGCCTGGTGAAATAAAACCTGTTCCTTGTCAGCTTAATAGATAACTAAACTACTTCATAGAAACACTGGGAAATATGAATGGTATGGGTGGCCAAGACTTTGCTTCTAGATTTTTACTTTATTGCCTTTTGACTTTTACAAGACTTACTTAAGGACAAGGATGGAATATTGCTTAGTCCTCTGAGGGCCATGCATTCATGACAGGCATTTGCTTTGCCTATACACTAATTCATTTCTACCACCTCTGAGACAGTTTTTTTTTTTTCCCCCCCAAACCCAGTAAGGTCTATGAAACTGAAAAGAACCCGTGGATCACCATGTTACTTACCATACACAGTGAGGGTAGGCTCAGCAGTTCTGGTTTCTGCTGCCATGTTTGGCCTTAGGATATGTGTAACAGCCTCAGCAACGGAACATGCACAAATCTTCAGCAGGCAAGGTGATGTAGAAACCAAACTACCTTCCAAGCTATAGAGAAATTTAGCTGGTAAAAAATAAATCTAGGCCAAGTATACTGTTTCCAAAGCAGATATTTGCAAATCATCTGGACCAGGATGGCTTTGTGCACACAGATCAAAAAGTTATGGCCTGACCCCTTCCTCCCAAACAGTTCCATCTTCATGGCAAGAAAGTGTTTGAGTTGTTGGCCATTGTGTGATACAAAGGATGAAGGATGGGCTCTAATTTTATTCTTCTCTCTTAGTCTATAATTGGTGTCAATTAATACTCTGGGAGATATAGATAGATAGATAGATAGATAGATAGATAATAAATAGTTTAAAGATAGAAAACGAAGCCCTAAGAAGCCAATTCTTCCTGAG
The DNA here is from genome assembly GCF_028564815.1 of Eubalaena glacialis. Classification (NCBI taxonomy): domain Eukaryota; kingdom Metazoa; phylum Chordata; class Mammalia; order Artiodactyla; family Balaenidae; genus Eubalaena; species Eubalaena glacialis. Next base: position 115,058,427 of record NC_083717.1, read on the forward strand.
AAGATTAAAATTTGGAAGAGAAAAAGAATGTTTTTGATTTTTTAAATTTAGGTATAAGCAACATATAACATGAGTTTCAGGTGTACCACATGATTTGGTAATTGTATGTATAGTGAATGATCACCACAATAAGTCATTAACATCCACATTTTTAATATTTTCTTGAAATAGCTATTCTAGTTAGAATAATAAGCTATTTATTTCCATCTTCCTTCCACTGGACTGACATGGGGAAAATGCATTTTTCTTATTTATGCCTGATCAAATGTGAACATATTTCACTACAACATGAGACCCTGAAGACCATGGATCATATCTTATTCATCTTTGTTTGTCTTCATATCACCTGGCCCAGAGCTTCGTATGTTTTAAGTGTACAGTAATTGCTATTGATTTCATATTTGATCAGTCTTGTGGTATAGAGACAGGTGTGGTCTGCAATGGCACTACCAAGCGCCTCTATCAGTTCTCTCTGTATATTGATAAGTTTTTAGACTTCAGTTTTCAGATGAAATTCTCAGATTAAATTTATCATACTGATATAAATATATATTTGTCTATCATGAAATTTGAAAAATATCAAAAAACAATTATTAAGAAAGAAAAATGGAAGAAAATGAAGAAAATTATTAATATTATAATAGTAAGAAACTGAATACACTTAACTGTTAAAAAGACCAAAATAGTAATACAGTGGAATTTTGTCAATTATATATTTTATCCAAGTGTTTAAATTGTCCAAATGCCTATTGTGATTCACTGTTTTGATACACTAGTAACAATGAAATGAAATCCAGTAAGCTATAAGTAAAGGGCATTAAACTGCAACTTTCATTCTCAAATGGGTACCTGTAACAGCATCCTTCCCAAAGTATTCAAATAACATTCAAGGTCTACTTCAGGGCAACTCCAGCCAACATAAAGTGAAGCACTTGTCAATTATATGTTAAATATTACAACTTTTATAATAATGATTCTATATACAGAGTCATGAAACACTTTTTACTTCTTCCAAGAACTTCCACACACTGCTTTGATTATTATAATCTTGAGGTGAACAGGGCAAACATCATTCTTTTCCAGTTTACAGATAAGAAAACAGGTACAAGATTTTAAATAACTTGCCTGCATACGTCTTCTTTCAGTAAGGGGCAGACAGGAATGACACTCATCAATAACTCCAAGGCAGACTGTGACTGCCTCCCATATTTGTTTTACCAGAACACATATAGAAGAGTTTTGGCATACCATAAACACGCAATCATTTCAATTATTCATTTATTCAAATGTGATACTGAGTAGTCACAATGAAGGAATAAACATCATCTGACTCTAAGACCAGAGTTTTACCTTAAATGTACAGGTAGTAAATTCAGAAAGTGGAGAATGCTGTGGTGCAGCAGCCAGGTCCCCCTACAGGGCTGAGGCATTCTTTCTCCCAACTCGCAGATCACAACTGCATCCTCCTATAGAAATTGCCCTTGGCCAATGGAAACTGTTTGGCCCAAGATTATGTTTCTTCCTGGAGCCCACCTGTATCTAATGACTGGTCAATGCAAGGCTAAAAAGCCTGGGCCCTTTGCCTAAATTTGGGAAATCTTCAAAGGATCATTCCAGCTTCAACACTCCCAGTGGGATCATCTGAGGCTGTTATTGCAACCACATTACAGTTCAGTTTCTTCAGCTGCCCATTCCTGCTAGCTTTGCCCTCTCACAGGTGTTGTTCCTGAGAAGGCACCTCAATAAATCTCCTGCATACAAATCTCCAAGTTTCAAGTCTATTTCCCCAGGATCCTGAATTGTGATGGTTAGCACAAGAGTCCAGTGGGACAGATTCTAAAGTGGGATTTTCATTTCTGGATACATCCAGAGTCTCATTAAACATTAAGTTTCAGGTGACTCGTGGTTACTTTGGGTTCCTCTGAACAAGAGATTAGCGGATAGAGAAAGGAGTCTCCATCCTAACAGAGACAATTGACCCTGATCATCAGGAAGATGTGGGTCTATTTTCACACAAAAAGGACAAGGAAGAATAAGTTTTGTGCCCAGGTGATCCATTGGGGCATCTCTTGGCAATCCAATGGCCAGTTTTAATGGCAAATGGACAAGTATCTCAGTCATGGCCTAAGAAGAGCATGGTAACCATAGGCTCATGGATGAGAGTCTAGTCACCCTTGCAGGTAAGCCACCTGGACCAGCAGAGTTGTTAATCAAGGGTGAGGGGAAATCTAGAACGTATAGTTAAGGACAGAGATGGTGAGTATCAGGAACAGCTTTGAGACCAGCTGTCCTGACTGGGGCTAGAATTCCTCTTAACTTTCTCTTGAAAGTTTCCCCAGGAAAAGAAACCATCCAGAATGAAGTAGGTCTTCCCAGATGGGTTGAATTTACTATATGAAGCAAACAGATTTGAGTGGCAGAGGGAGTGGACTGTACTGGATTCTGTAGTGTGCCCTTCATACTTCCCCAAGGACCAAGCCATTTATTTTTTCAACTGTAACCCTCTCCAAGAATTGCCCTTGGCTAAAGGGAGCTGCTTGACCTAGGGACAGACCACATCCAATGACTGATCATTGCAAGGGTGCAAAATTTCAATCCCCTTGCCTCCACTTGAGACATCTCTGAAGGGATATTCTAGCTTCAGAGCTCCCTCTGAGTTGGCTGAAGCTATTGTTGCAACTGCATCACAGTTTGATTCCTCCCTCTGTCCAGTCCCACTTTCCTTTGCTACTCAGTAAACTGCCTGCAACCAAATAGCCAATCAGTCTGTTTCCCAGGGAACCTTGTCTTTGACAACCAAGAATCCAACTGTATATAATTCCATCCTTTATATTATACATCCTTAAATGATCCAAAATTTGTTTTTTCTTCCTCTGGGTCAAAATTTGTCATTCAGGTGACAGAAGCAGAAGCAAAAAAGCAAAATTATTACTTTATTTTCCTCTAATGGTTCTGGCTCTTGGGTTATGATCACCTTACTTACCTGAAAACTGACTATAACTGAGCTTTAATTTCATCTTATGCAGTGGCTTTTTTACAGCAAATATTTTATAAGGCTTGTCTTCCTGCTGAATCAGAACCCATGTGGTAGCAGGTCTGACAAAATAGATGGTCATGATCTATTAAATCAATAATCCATGCACTAAATAAAATTTACACTATGAGTTCCACTCTACTCTCCAATATGCATCACTACAAAGCTTGGGGAAAAAAGCCAGCTGCTGCAATGGTGCATAAAGAGGTAATTTTTAGTTTTTTTCCTTATGTGATACTGGGATCATTCAGTGAAATTTAGTCCTAAGACATTCTAGTCAATCATACTAAAATTTAGCATCACAGAATCAGAGAGACATCAAAGTGAACAGGACCCCAAGAGATCGTTTCATGCTGCCTGACTCAAAGCAAGTTTGCTTGAATTATTTCAAATACATTATTTTGTAAGGTATTCTTCAGCTTTCAAAGAAGTTACCCACTGCAGGATCCCCAAATCCTTATTGTTAATAGATTCTTCTGCATGTGATAATAGATTTTTTTCATTTCCTTTGTATTGGATAAGTAATGCATTTGGCCAACAAATTTCTAATCATCTTCCTTATACTTGGAGAAAAGACTGTTTCAACTTTTCTTTAATAAGCTTCTTTTAAACTTTCATTAGATCTTGTTTTCCAACCTTGCTTCTAAGTTTAAATCTTTCTGTTAAACATAGAGGAGCTAGAGTAAAAATCTGACCGAAAAAAAATTAGTAGAGCCGTCAACAGTGAGATTTAATCTTATGATCACTAAACAAAGTTGATTAATTTGTGGCTGAAACAGTTGATTGGCTCATGAAAATCTCCATTCCCAACCATGCAGTAGCAAGCAAGTGAACAAAAAATCAACACAGCAAGGACAGTGGACCAAAACTATAGAAAAAGAGCTTGAGTCCCCAATGGCATCTTTGAGCAACTGACCAATAGCACCAGCACCTATAATAGCCTGTCTCCTGACTTCTCGTTATATGAAAATAATGAAACCTTGTTTTAGTCATTCATCAAGTGTTCTGTTACTTACAGCCCAGCACAATTGTAATTGATACCATGATCATTATAATGAGGTATTTACTGTGGGACTTCTACCAGTGAGGTATATCCAGCACCAGTCTTCCCATCTTAGTGGAAATATTCAGTCAGTACTCTACCTATTATCCCTTTATATCATTTTCATTAATGCAAAATATTTCTCAAATTTGTAAGTTGTTTTCCCTCCCTAACTGCACCACTCTTCTCAGTCCAGGAGGGGACAGAAAATTACAAAAGCAGTGATGGCAAGAGAGAAGGCATAAGTTAAATTACAGAGTCTTTGGTTTTTTTTGGTTGTTTTGTTTTGTTTTTTAAGAATTCACATGCAGCAACATACCTGGCATCTCCTGGTCCCTCCACAGGGAGGTCCCAATCCAAAGTTATAAATGCCATTTGTTTTTTGTTTGTTTGTTTGTTTGTTTTATAAATTTATTTGTTTATTTTTGGCCGCGTTGGGCCTTCGTTGCTGCACACGGGCTTTCTCTAGTTGTGGGGAGCGGGGGCTACTCTTCATTGCGGTGCGCAGGCTTCTCTTTGCTCACGGGTATTTTGAATGAAATTATGCCATTCTGGCTTTGGGTGGGTGGGTGGAGAGGGATGTGGGTAGGGAGAAGAATCCGTAGTCATCTCAGGAACCAGCTGCATCTGAATTATTTTTCTGTGGGTGTCTTGTTTCCATTCTTTGCCACATGAAAAGTAATGAGACAAGTATACTAAAACCTCACTCAAAATTATTTCTTTAAAGAAGAATGTCTGGCAAAGGCAGTTTCTTTCCCGACCAAGGATTCATTTTCAATACCAAACGTCTTTTTAGTAGGTTTAGCCATCCACCGGGTGGTCCTACAGCTTCAATTCCAGTGACAGCATCAAAATGAGATTCCAGTTTTTATTTTTGTGGCCATAGGAAGCAGGCATTTGCAAAAATTTTATATATAGCAACATTATCAGTAGGCTCAGAGTATTACCCTTCTGAATGCCACCCCTGCATAACCCATAAACACCACCAATTGTTTTGGTGGATGCTATTTATTTCTTGGGTTTCTAGGAACAAACGCACTTTATAGATGTGAAAATACATGGTTAATGGAAAAACATGATTCCACGTTAATTTTTTCAGATATGTGCACAATTGTCTTAAAAAATTACACACACACACACACACACACACACACACAGAGAGAGAGAGAGAGATTGAGAAAGAAAGAGAAGAACAGGGAATAATTATGCACAGTGTAAATGCCAAATTATTTTAGTTTTCTTAAAGTATTTTCATATTCCTGAGCTTATGAAAGTAGTGACCATGTCCAGTGAGCTATAAATAATTTTTTAGGAGTTGAAAGTCGAAGGAACTAGAGCTCAGTAAGAATTCTTAATCTGTGATGTGGCTTTGCTAACTTAGATGAAGAAAAAAACTCCATTCCTTTGGGAAATGAGACAACCCTGGCCTCATTATAAAGGTGTACTGAACACAATTCAGTGATCTAAAACACCCCATTCTTCCAAACACTGTTTTTAATCAAGAGGTTACTATAAAATCACATTACATGCCATCACAGAAACGTAGATAACATTTTTAAGTTTATCCATCATGCTTGTCATAATTCAATAGGAATGTATAAGATCACTCATAGATGTCATCAATTATTCACCTGCCTTCTTTGCATCTTAAATAGTCAATACAATTCTCTACTTTAAAAAGGAGTTCATTTTCTTTATTGAAGACTATAGGAGAACCCAGTTTACCTAAGAATCTTTTGTAAAAATATCATAATTAATGAACAAAAGATGCCAAACTCTATCAAGATTTATTGGCGATTTGCTATAATCAGACTAACTTAAGCACAAGTTTGTACCTTACCCAATTTTATCTAAAGACTACATAATAAAAAAACGTTTGACAAGTTGATTAATAATACTGAGCTGTTAAAGTTCAGCTGAGTGAGCAATTAAACATTCCAAACAGCAATGAACCTTCAGAAGGTAATTTATGATAATTTTATGCACAAGAGCTCAGTGGCTTTTTAATTTGATAGAATGTTAGTAGCACGAATTTCTAACAAGGGAGTGTCAGGGTTCCATACATCACTGAGATTACTTAAACATTTCAAACATGGCTGATGAATGAAGTTTCTTGAGATGTGGGGAGATACAGGAGGTGTTGGAAGGTTGAGATTATTCATCATATCAATTATTGAGAGTAGATGCACTGACATCACACTCCCTGATCATATTTTATGTCCACAGTAAAGATAAGTCAAGCTTGAAATAACAGACTTTCCCAACCACAATATCTGCAGGTAATTCAACTCCTCCTTTCCTTCCTTCTTTACACCTTCCTTCAAACTCATTGCCCCTCTTCTATTCCTACCCAGACTTTTAAATACCCAGACCCCTTACTTGAAAAATCACAGATAAATAAGTAAGAATAAGGACAAAAAGAGAAGAACAAGAGAGAAAAAATAGAGAAGTGAGAATGAGTACAAAGCAAGAATCATATCATAGACTCACAGAACCAGAAAGAACTGATGGAATAATTTAGTTTAGCTCCCACTCTTTTCACCAGTACACAAATACACACACATACACATACCACACACTTTCATGCCCGCACACACACACATGCACACATCTCAGATATGAAAATCCCCTCTACCACATCTGCAGCAATGGCCATCTAGCCTCTCCTTTAGCACCTCCATCCTTGAATTAACATGTCGCATCTCTGGCAGGCCTTTCTCTTTTCAGATCATTAATGACATAGTGTGTTTTGAGCAGAAGTAAATTTCTTCTTGCTGCAATTTCTGTCCTCGAGTCCTCAAATTTTAAAACCAGAAGACCCCCTGGAGATCCTTTAGTCTAGAGTCTGCACTTTTAGCTCATGGAGCATTATGTAGCCTGTTGACGTGATTATTTGATCCACACATTTTTTTCTTTTCTTTTTTTAAAAATTTGAATGAATTACCCTCCTTGAAAAACTGAGCTATTTTACACAAAATCTAGATTTCTAAACTGAAAAATTAGAAGCTTTGGAAACATGTGTCCTTCCATTCCCAAATAACAGTATTTGTCTGGAGCTTGGTAGCAGCTGCCCCTTTAAAGGAAACATGCTCTCTCCAGTTCATCACAAGCCCCACCACCACCTACAGGCTTACACCTGGGCAGATGTACTCATGTATGATACCAGCCTGGACCATGTAGAAATTTGAATTTATTACCATTTACTTAGATTAACCTCTTTGTTTTATAGTCTAGGAAATGAAACCAGTAGTAATAACATGACTTTAACCAAGGTCACCAGCTAGCTAATGGCAGAACAAAAATCTTTTAACTCTTGATCCAGTGCTCATTTCGTTACACAATAATTTTAGCTCATCATCTTTCTCATCACTTCTATGTGTTGTGTTATCTTTTAATGTAAAAAGGGGAAAAAATACACTAACCTGATCATAATACAAGTTATGCCTCTATATCAATTTCAACTCAGTGAAATAAGAATAAGATAAACCAGGCTAAATTTAATCCATACGCAATAAAATATCTTTGACATGAAGGTGTTTTATTGTCTACTCAGTTCTCTCCATCTTCTCTAAAATCAAAGTAGCACATTAATTAGAATTACATCACTAAAGTAATAACAAATATGGACTGTCTCAATACCTACTTTTGTTTTCTTCTATATATGTTAGATAGCTACACAGCAAATATCAAATGCTGACACAATGTCAGTTATGTTTCTCTGCTACAGACACGGAAATTGAGTGCAAGATCATCGTGACTATTTCCTAATGTTTTTATTTCATCAGATGGGTTGGAAAACAAAACCAAACACGTAAACACAAGCTCATCTAGCTATCATCTCTGCAGATGTCGTTTCTTGGTAATGTGCTATTATAATTCATGTCAGGTAAACAGTCTTGCAGATGAAGTCAGAATTATTCAGGCAAGTTTCTTCATACCACCCTGTAAAGCTGTTTCCCACACATAAGAAACTTCCACAAAGACTACTTGTTTACAGAGACCATGTGCCACATGATCCTCTTTTGTGTTTCTCCCTCCCTAGTACTAAGCATATGTTTTTAATGTTAACACTCCCTCATCTATAGAGACCATCTGCTTATTAAAAAGAGTGTTCTCCTCCCTTCTTAGCCAGCTTTTTTGCATGGTGAATCCTCTATGCCAGTTCCACAGATTCAGGGGAAGGAGAAAAGGCTATGGTTTCCAGTTCCAAATGAGACAGTTTGGGACTTGAGTGGCCTTTGTAGAAGGAGTGGAAGGTGCTCCTGTGGATTCAGAGAAAGAGAGGTGTCACACACCTGAGGGCCTGAAGCTGCTTTTTCTGCCCATGTAGCCAGTGGATAAATCTTGAGGGCCCTATCTCCCTTATATCACCACCACCTAACCTTATAGATTCAGGTACTTTATTTTCCATCTTTGCATCTCTGCCCAATCTCAGCAATACAGATATTATGATAATAAGATGGAGGTTTCCCTGAAAACAATACACTTAAAATCCTGAAAGATGCATAGGAATTGATCAGGCAGATGATAGTTACAGGCAGAGAAAAAAAAGTCCACATGCAGGGGTAGTTTAAGAGCATGTGATCTATAGAAGGACAAATTGCTTGATATTTTTAAAGCTTAGGGTATGAATAAAGAAGAAGCAAGAAACAAATGAAAGAGAACTGGAGGAAGACAAAATATAGACTATGAAAAACCTCATAGTTATTTAAGGCTGATTTGGCTTGTAAGTCCTGAAGTTCAATTTTGATGCCCTTGGTTTGAGGAAGATCTCATTTCAAAGAATAAGAAAGGGCAAGAAAAGTTGTTGCAGCTGCCTTGATTTGGAGACTCAAAAAGGAGAGTAATCTTGGCACAAACTCCTTATATGGGCTGTGTATCCAGGAGCACAGGAGTCCTGAAAAACCTCAGCTGTCATCAGCCTCATGGAGTCTTCTCCACCCAAACCACAGCTGCTATCTACAACCTTACTCTGTACTGCCTGGAAAAGAATGGGTTGAGAAAGAAAGTTTCATAGTGTGGTATAGTGAACTTTCCCCCAGTGAAGCAGTGCCCAGTGGTATATGGAAGAAACTTCATAACTTAATTGGGAGTTAGTAATGGGGAGCAGGCAGTGGTGAACAGCATGGGAAGGCAAGAGGAGGAAGTATACCTCCTCTGGACTAAACTACCGACTCCCCACTCTGGAAGGAGAGAAGTGGCCAGAAAATGGTGGGAAAAGCAAGCTGCTAGGATTAAGAGCTCTCCTCTCTGCCACGAGAACATAATGAAGCCAGGAAAGGAACTGGAGAAGTATTGGTAGTTAACATGCCCAGATGTTTTAGTGCCCAAACTGGTATATTTTTGAGTAAAAAAATGGCATAATTAGTAATTGTGGGACAATAGCCATAAATTAGACTGTCCTGGGAACAGCAAAAACAAATAATCACACTACTTAAATGACACCAGCATTTAAAAGGCTGCCTCCTAACTGATCTCTTCACTGGGTTCTCTGCTTCCCTCTCTTCCCCCCAGCCTTCTCCAACTTAATGGTTAGTATCACCATCTACCAGGTGACTGTGCCAGAAAATTGTTCCCACGTTTCTCTCACCTCAGATGCTACTCCCTTTCTTAATAATCTGCACTCAAAAGAAGAAAATCCATACTCCTTATCATGGCCTACACAGGTTTGCATGACCTTGCCCCTTGACTATCTCTTGAACCTCACCTCATGTTATTTTGTGTTGTTTTTCTATCTTCTGGTCTTTTTTGTTTCTAGAATCAGCTAAGCACTCTTCTGCCTTGTGACCTTTTACTGCTGTTAGCTGTGCCCATTATGTACTTCTCCTAATTCTTCATATGCCTGGCTTATCATCCTTCATCTTAACCCAAGCATCTTCTTCTACAACAGGTCTTCCTTGACCCCCATCTAAAAAAGGGTATCTTTCCCTACACACACACACACACACACACACACACACATCAGAGCAGCCTGTTTTATTTTCTTTATAGTATTTATCATAGTCTGGAATTATCTTGTTTATCACGTTAGCTCACTTACATAAAAACAGACCCATAGACCAATGGAACAGAATCAAGAGCCCAGAAATAAACCCATGCATATACGGTCAACTAATATTTGACAAAGGAACCAAAAATACTCATGGGAAATGAGAGTCTCTTCAATAAACGGTGCTTGGAAAACTGAACGACTACATGCAAAAGAATGAAATTGGACCCTTACCTTACACAATTCACAAAAATGAACTCAAAATGGACTAAAGACTTAAATGTAAGATGCAAAACCACAAAACTCCTAAAAGAAAATGTAGGAATAAAGCTCTCTGATGTTGGTCTTGGCAATGATTTTTTTTTGGATATGACACCAAAAGCACAAGCAACAAAAGCAAAAATCAATAAATGTGATGACCTCAAACTAAAAAGCTTCTGCACAGCAAAAAAGCAATCAGCAAAATCAAAAGGCAACCTATGGAATGGGAGAAAATATTTGCAAGCAATATATCTGATAAGGGGTTAATATCCAATATTTACAAGGAAAATATATAACTCAATAGCAAAAAAACAAATAATCTCATTTAAAAATGGGCAAAGGAAAAAAAAAATGCACAAAGGACCTGGCTAGATATTTTTCCAAAGAAGACATACAAATGGCTAACAGACCAAAGAAAAGATGTTCAGCTTCAGCTATCATCAGTGAAATGCAAATCAAAACCACGATGAGATATCACTTCATACCAGTTAGACTGGCTTTGATCAAAAAGACAAAATATAAGTGAACAAGAGGATGTGGAGAAAAGGGAATCCTGTACACTGTTGGTGGGAATGTAAACTCATAAAGCCTCTGTGGAAAACAATACAGAGGTTCCTCAAAAAATTATAAATAAAACTACCAGGTGATCTAGCAACCCCAGTTCTGGGATATATCCAAAGGAAATGAAATCACTATCTGGAAGAGATATCTGTACCCTTATGTTCATTGCAGCATTATTTAAAATAGACAAGACATGGAAACAATCTAAGTGTCCATCAATGGATGAATGGATAAAGATGTGGTATATATAAGCAATGGAATATTAGTCAGGCATAAGAAAGAAGGAAATTCTGTCATTTGCAACAACATGGATGAACTTAAGCGAATTCTGCTAAGTGAAATAAGTCAGACAGAGAAAGACAAATGCTTTATGATATCACTTATATGTAGAATCTAAAAAAGCCAAACTGATAGAAAGGAAAGTAGACTGATGGTTGCCAGTTTCCTGGAGGTGGTGGGGATGGGAGATAGAGGTCAAAGGATACAAACTTCCAGTTATAATATGAATAAGTTCTGGGGACCTAATGTACAGCACAATGACTATAGTTAACAATACCGTATTGTATACTTGAAAGTTACTAAGAGAGTAGATCTTAAATGTTCCCACCACACACACATACACACACACACACACGCACACACATGCACACACACACAAGGTAACTATGTGGGGTAACGGATATTAACAAATCTTAATGTGGTAATCATTTTACAATATAAATGTACATCAAATTACTGCATTGTACACCTTAAGCTTATACAATGTTATATGTCAATTATATCTCAATAAAGCTGGAAAAAAACAGTCATAAGGAATTTTTTAAAGTTAGCTCACTTGCATATTGTTTGTCTCACCCACTAGTAAGCAGGAAATAGGACAGTTTTGTCCACGTTAACTTGCCAGTGATCTAGCCCAGTACCCAACTTTTGGTAAACATACACTAACTCTTTATTTGAGTGAATGTTGAATCATTGAATAATGTCTAAGGCACTTTCCCACCATCAGAACCTATCATCAAGACAAAGAGAAGGAAAGGGAAGATAATGAGTCCCCACCTCTGCACACCAAAAAATAAAACGAGACGAAACAAACCTCCCAGGACAAAATTTTTAGCCTATCCCTTGAGTATCCTTCAGGATTTCCAACTCCCTGCTGAAGAAACCACCTAATAAAGGACTGTGGGGACCTATATGGGGGACATTAGGGGTAACCTTATAACTCCCAGAACTCCTCTCCTGCTGTCTCTAGTGTTTCAGAGATATCAGCTTGATATACTTTGAACATGGCTAAGAACCAAAACTGGGCCTGCTGGTGGATTTCTCATAGCTCCAGGCTAAACATCTTTAGTTATCTGACAATCAATATGCACAAATGTTATTATTTGTTTTCTAGGAGTTAGATGAACAAGATCATTCTAAATTCTTGTGTTATTAATACATGGTAATGAAAGTGAAATATTAATGACTTAGTCAAGTGTATTAAGAATTTGAAGTGCTGTGCAAACTGAAAACTTGCATCTTAGAGGGGGAAAAAGCTCAAATGCACCAGATGGCTTGGTGACAGCCATTTTATTTAATGCCATCTCAGCAGATATGTTTGATAGCCTTCATGAAAGGCCATCAACTATGCAAGCGAGGGTGCTATACCTGATTGTCTGGGAGGGCCAGGCCAAAGACATCAAAGGGATGGAGCTGAACTGTGCTTCTTTGTGTCTTAAGTGTGCACGGCCCTGAATGAGATATTAGGGCATCTCGGGCTGTCAGTGAACCGTGGTGGCAAAGTCTGCTGGTTTGTCCCTCTCCCCACACCTAGCTGTCATATCTATGACTGGCCTTAGAGTAACAATCTTCCTACATCTTAAAATGTGACGGAGTGGAAACAGCCCTAGACTAGGAGTCAGCAGAACTGAACTTGGGCCAGCCTGATCACAGAGGAGCCGATTGGCCCTGAGCAAGCAGATCATGGATTTGGGTTGAAAATTCCTTGTCTCCAATCTGCAGATGATAAAACCTAGTTCTCTTCCTCTCTGAGACTGCCAAAAAGATTTAAAGAGATAACACTTTATAATAAATAAACAGACTATGTAAAATGCAGAGTGAAATTGTTTTGAGGCTGAATGTACTTTATCAATTCTGTTACATTTTTGTGTCTGGCTTATTTATTCTTATATAAGAGGCACATCATTCAATAATACTAGTTTCTTTTTTGTAGTAAATATATACTCAAGGATTGTCTTTTTCTTTTCTTTCTTTCTTTTTTTTTTTTTAATCTATATACCAGGCACATAGATGCCTTTTCTGTAATTTCAGTGTACTGTTCTTAATTTATTCTGCATACTAATTTCAACATTCATTAACAGTATTGAGGTAAAAGTCCTGATATGACAGGAGATATCTATACATAGATCTATCTATAGATATCTAGGTAACTATATAGATATATCAATCTTAGATAGATAACTCCTGTCATTTTACATCCTTAAAAGAAAACTAATTAATTAATGTATTCACAATTTCACAGTCTGATGTCCTAGCTAAACATCTACTAGCCACAATACCCCTCCTCCATCAAGGATCTGGAATGTTGGTTTGCCCTAGAGCAAATAGAAAGAATTGGCCCTGGTCACATGACAGAGAATAGAAGGTAATAATGACTAGAGAAATAATTTCTGCTTTTTCAATAGGGAGAATGTGTCCCTTCCTTGTACTTTGTTTATTATGATCCTACCAACTCTATGGAGAAGATGTCCTTTGAGTCAGGAAGTATCAGCTAGATAGAGACTCCCCAAGAGATAACTGAGAAGCTGACAAAATTTCCTCATTAGCCCATACCCATTTCCTGCTCCCAATAAATCACAAAAAACAGTTTACCACTGGACACTACTAAGGGAGTTCAAAATGTACAAATTCTGCAAATTCAATAGCAATTTTCATTTGATAATCTTTAATCTCCTCTTTGCTAAATTCTGCTTCTAACTCCAGATATGTATATTAGATATTTCTGGATTTTATCACTAATTATTTCCTCTGGCTCTGTCCTAATGTATTCTCCTTATAACTACCCTGAGTTTGTGTATTAATCTATCCAATGAATATTTATTGAAAGCCTGCCATATACCTAGCACTGGTCTGGACTAAAAATGTATACATGAACACAAAATCTCTACTCTCAAGGATCATATAGTTGAGTCAAGGTTATTATCATTCAAACATCTTTAATCTACTCTCAAGGACAGTATAATTGAGTCAGGGTTAATATCATTCAATCATCTTTAATGATCTGATCATCAAAACACATAAATAAAATCATTACTCTAGTAATCAGGATAGAATAGGCTATGCTTTAGTAACAAATAAACCCCCAAATTTCAGTGGCTTAACATAATGGAGAATAATGGAGATGTATTTCTTATTCATGCTACAATCTGATACAGGTTGCATGCCTATTCTGTGCTGGTCTCTACAAGTGGAAATTCAGAGCACTAGGCTGCTTCCAACTTAAAACTGCCATCTCAAAGTCTTTCAATGCCAGCCCCAGAGATTAAATGTATCCCTTACTCTCTCCTGCCTCCAACCAGAATGGCATTACTTCTTCTCATATTCTATTAGTGAGAATTAGTCAAACACCCCACCCAAATGCATGGGAACTGGGAAATACTGAGGAGCAAATGAAGTTTCGGTAAATACCAATATTCCCTGACAGTCCTCTAAGAAATATATGAATAAGCATATTACTTCATTTTTTTTTTCTTTTTTTAAAGTGATCACCACCACAAGTCTAGTTACCATCCATCATCATACATTTGACATCCTTCACCCATTTCACCCACCCACAAATCCCCCTCTGGTAACCACTAATCTGATCCCTGTATCTATGAGTTTGTTTTTGCTTTATTTTGTATGTTCATTTGTTTTGTGTTTTTAGATTCCACATATGAGTGAAATCATATGGTATTTGTATTTCTCTGTCTGACTTATTTCACTTAGCATAATCCCCTTGAGGTCCATCCATGTTGTCACAAATGGCAAGATTTCATTTTTTTATGGCTAATATTCCATTGTGTATATATACCACAATTTCTTTATTCATTCATCCATCAATGGACATTTAGGTTGTTTCCAAATCTTGGCTACTGTAAATAATGCTGCAGTGAACAAAGGGGTGCATATGTCTTTTCGAATTAAGTGTTTTTGTATTCTTTGGATAAATATGCAAAAGTGTAATAGCTGAATCATATGGTAGTTCATTTTTGAGGAAACTCCATACTATTTTTCATAGTAGCTGTACCAATTTACAGGCCTACAAACAGTGTATAAGAGTTCCCTTTTCTCCACCTCCTCTCCAACATTCATTATTTCTTGTCTTTTTGATTATAGTCATTTTAACAGGTGTGAGGTGATATCTCATTGTGGTTTTATTTGCATTTTCCTAATAATTAGTGATGTTAAACATCTTTTCATGTGCCTGTTGGCCACTTGTATGTTTTCTTGTAAAAATGTCTATTCAGATCCTCTGCCCATTTTTCAATTTGTCCATTTGTTTCTTTGATGTTGAGTTGTGAGTTCTTTGTCTATTTCACATATAAATCCCTTATAGAATATATCATTTGCAAATATCTTCTGCCATTTAGTAGTCTACCTTTTTTTGTTGATAGTTTCCTTCTTAGTCTGATGTGGTCCCATTTGTTTATATCCGCTTTCATTTTTGTTTCCCTTGACTGAGAAGACATATCCAAAAAAATATTGCCAAGACCAACATCAAAGAGCAAACTGTCTATGTTTTCTTCTATGAGTTTTATAGTTTCAGATATTACAGTTTAGTCTTTAATCCATTTTGTGTTTATTTTTGTATATGGTGTGAGAAAATAATACCTGACAGTCTTCTAAGACATATATGAATGAGCATATTATTCATTTTTTTTCTTTTTTTAAAGTGATCATCACCACAAGTCTAGTCACCATCCATCATCATGCATGTAGCTGTCCAGTTTTCCCAACACCACTTATGGAAGAGGTTGTCTTTTCCTCATTGTATATTCTTGCCACATTGTCACAGATTAATTGACCATATATGTGTGGGTTTATTTCTGGGCTGTCTATTTGTTCCGTTTATCTATGTGTATAATTCTGTGCCAGTTCCATACTGTTTGATTACTGTAGTTTTGTAGTATAGTCTGAAGTCAGGAGTGTGATAACTCCAGCTTTGTTCTTCTTTCTCAAGATTGTTTTGGTCGGTTATTCAGGATCTTTTTTGTGGTTTCAAACAAATTTTAGAATTATTTCTTTTAGTTCTGTGAAATATACCATTAGAATTTTGATAGGGATTGTACTGACTCTGTAGTTTGGAAATTTTAATAATGTTAATTCTTCCAATCCATAAACATGGAATATCTTTCCATTCATTTGTGTCTTCTTCAATGTCTTTCATCAGTGTATTATAGTTTTTAGTGCACAGGTTTTTCACCTCCATGGTTAAATTTATTCCTAGGTATTTTATTCTTTGCAATGCAATTGTAAATGGGATTGTCTTCTTATTTTTGCTTTCTGATAGTTCATTATTAGTGTATAGAAATGCCAAAGATTTCTGTGTATTGATTTTGTATCCTGTGACTTTACTGAATTTATTAATTATTTCTAACAGTTTTTTTGGTGGAGTCTTTAGGGTTCTATCTATATAGTATGATGTCATCTGCAAATAGTGACAGTTTTACTACTTCCTTTCCAATTTTGGATTCCTTTTAGTCTTTTTTCTCGCCTAACTGCTGTGGCTAGGACTTCCAATGCTACGTTGAATAAAAGTGGAAAGAGTGGGCATTCTCGTCTTGTTCCTGATCTTAGAGGAAAAGCTTCCAGCTTTTCACTGTTAAGAGTGATGTTAGCTGTTGGTTTGTCATATATGGCCTTTATTATGTTGCGGTACATTCCTTCTATACCCATTTTGTTGAGAGTTTTTATCATAAATGGATGTTGAATTTTATAAAATTCTTTTTCTGCATCTATTGAGATGATCATGTGATTTTTCTCCTTCATTTTGTTAATGTTACATACCACATTGATTGATTTGCAAATGTTGAACCATCCTTGAATCACTGGAGTAAACTCCACTTGATCGTGGTGTATGATCCTTTTAGTGTATTGCTGGATTTCGTTTGCTAATATTTTGTGGAGGAATTTTGCATCTATGTTCATCAAAGATATTGTCCTATAATGTATTACTTCATATTTTGAAATGTAGAATATTAATGTCCACATATAAGCTAATTCCCAGCACAAAGTCTAATACATAGCAGACACTCAATAAATTTTTGAGAAATATAGCAAAGAATAAATGATGCTAGTGGAACTAATGATTTACACAAATATAAAAAAATGCATAAATGAAAAGTTACTTTAAAATACAAGAAAAACAAACACTATACCATTTTATATTGCACATAACTGACAAGTAAATTATACGGATCACACATACTTAAGAGATGGAAGCAACCACCTTGTACTGGCATAGGCAATTATGTTGTTTTGTTTTATTTTATTTTATTTTATTTTAAGGTGGTGGGATTTGATTAAAGAAACAGTTAAGATTTGGACAGTGAAAAAGGTCATGTCTGATAGAGACCTTTGTGATCAAATATATACAAATAGACAAATGCAAAATGTGTTTGAGAATCATTAGGTCAAACGACCTGGTAGGACAAGAAGATCAATCTAGGAAAGTTACTGTGAGAGAAGTTTGGAGCAAAAGATTCAGAAATTTAAACTTAAATGACTATCTGCAACCTACAAGATAAAAGTTTTGAACAAAGAGTAGCAACCTAGAGGTCACAGAGGTAATTTTGGCTCCTGATGCTGTCCTCAAGCCTATTCTAGATATAGATCTTGAGTGAAAGTCCTGTCTCAAAATAAATCAGGAGGGTAAATACAAAGTATAAATTCCTGCACTAAACCACTGTAAAATAAGTGCCCCAACATTATGGCAATGCCAAACTATATAGACTAAAAGGTATAGACCATGAAATTGGTATAGCAAACTTCGGCCAATCTTGTGAGCCCTAGGCATCTATGAATGACAAATAACTCAAAGATATGAAAGGAACTCAGAGTTGGGTTGGGTGCATTAGTCAAACAGGATATATTGTCTAATTATTTAGAAAAGTAATTTATACATATTTATAACTTATTTATGATTATACTGAAAACATTTCTTTTGGAGAGGGAATGAGTATAGATAATTGGGCTCTTGTAGGTGTTTTAGTGGTTCTCTTTAGAAACCTTGTTAAAAAAAAAAAAAGCCAAATTTACAAGAAAATTGAACCATAGGAGTGGTTGTTCAATTTACAAACATTTAGCAACTATTTCCTTTAAATGTTTTTTCCTGATATATTTAAATATGGTTCTATGTTTAAATCGTTCACTTAAAGTCTCTAAAAGTAGTTTGCAAAGCACTTCCTTGCAAGTTATCCCTGGCAACATTGTTCAGCTTCATCTGTAATTAACCCTAAAGCAAGTCAGTACTTTGTTGGAAGTCAAGGGGTTTAGCTCAGATATTTGCAATCAAGCTATTATACATGATATTGAGTCTCATGAAGCTACTTATCTTACCAAAGGAAAAAGGAAACACTAACTACTCTTTTCAATAAGAAGAACAAGGCAAAATGTATTTGAGTAACAAAGGAACAAATGACAGGACTGAATCCATTTAGCCAATAAACTGTCCATAATCTAGACCAGTGATTTTCAAACTGTGGAATGCCACCCAATTGGTGAGCCATGACATCAATTTAGTGGGTCACAGGGTTGCATTGTTGAGAAAAGGAATAGAATAGAATAGATCCAAATATAACTCAAGTAGTAAAGACAGATATTTATGAAAATTTTTAGTTATGTGTGTGTGTATATATTGGAGTACAATTAAAGTTATTTCTTACTGTAGGTCAGGGTCAAGAAGTTTAAAAATAACTGACATGCAGTTATCGTAAAGAAAATGTGTAAGGTCATGTCAAAATAAAGTAGCTATTAGCATTCATTGTGATCATAGCATAAAATCACATCCACAAAAACTCATTTCTTCTTAAGGATACTAGGTAGATCTTGAGAGCATCTTACTATTTTCTAACCATTTTCACAGAAACATTTCTCTCTTAATTGTGGTAGGTTCATCCCTTCTTGACAGAGAGGAGACAAAATTGGGATTAATTGGCTCTGTTTTTTCTGTTATCCTTCTTCCATTTGCTCCTAGTGGAAGATCAACGCCTTTTTAGTTTTCTTGTTCTGAACATAACTGAAACCAAACTCTTTGGTCACCAGCATTCTTACCTGACTCCACCCCTCTGCCTTTAGTTTCCTGATCCCATTCTAATTTTTAAAAAATATATTATTTCATTCTAACTGATTTGTGCCAAACTCTATATTGATCCCTAGTCATGTAATTTTTTTTTGGCTAATGATTGTTGGAAGGATGGATTCATTTGAGATCTCCTATGCAGTAACAGTAAATTATTTAGCTGTCTCCCCTTTTCCCGTCTGTCATTTACAATTTCATACCAGCAGATTGTTTCACTTATTGTTAGCCATCTATTTTAGGGTCCTTTGGGAAGCAGCCTTGAATCCAACTTCCCCAACATTTTATTTTCCCTTGGCTATATCCTACCTTTGTTGCTAGAACAGATCTCTTACCACAGCAGTACTGCTTTATTCTCCACTGACCTCTGGTCTAATTTATTTTTCAAATGTCCACTGCCTCCTAGTTCTCGGAGACGCTCTTGGCCTTTTGGTAAATCCTTCATTTTCTCCCACTTCACTTGACCTTTCTCCTTGGCATCCATGCATGATTCTTTATTCTTCAATTCAATTTGAGCACTAAAGCCCTGTAGCTATTCCCTGCATAACGGTCCCTTCAGATTTCAGTATAGACTAAACAGTTTTTCTCTTGACATTATTCTCTCCTGACCTCTTTGCTTCCAAAAATGGTGACCTAGCTTAAGTAGGCCTTTTGTGAAGACGGTTTTCTCTATTTCCTGAAATATTAGATACTTTCCCTGCAGTTATTTCACTTTTTACAAAGTAATAAGCAAGGGAGTCACTGTGTAATAAACATGGGTTCTCTCACTATAATAATAAATTGTAGGACAATTTATTCTAATTTGATGAATTTTTGAATTATCATTTTCTCCTTTGCATAAGGCAAACAATGTTGATGACTTTGAAGGTCTGTTCTGCCTTCCCCTCCCTCACACAGCAGAGTATTGCTCCCTTTTCCATTGCTCACTGGGACATGCCACATAGTACTGCAATGGCCATGTCTGCAAAGGGGTCAGAGACATTTCAGCACAGAATCAATCACCACCGGTTTAGCAAAAGCAGCCCGAAGCAGATTTTATCAAACTGTTTAACTCTCACTTCTTCCCTTTCTGAATGAACTCGGTTTCCCCTTTGCCCGTGTGCCATTCCCTCAAATCCAACATTCCCATGTACCTAAGATCACTCTTATATAGCAAAAGATAAATCTGATAACCTAACTTGTATTAATATGCTATTGACTTATAGTGTTACCTCTTGTAAGAGAACTTGCTTAAGGAAGGTAATATTTAATTCAAATATATTACTTTCATTGGGAAATTCAGGCTCCCTTAAATGTGTTTCAGGAGAAGAACTGGAAGCAGAGGTGACTGGCAATTGTGCCATGTAGGTGACTGATTTTTGCATCTTCATAGAGATTTAACCCAGAGCCCAATTTGGAAAAGGCCTTGTTTCACTTTGTTTCTAAAGAGACATTCATCTTCTAAGGAGTTCACATCTGTCAGGGAAAGGCAGCCCATTTCCCATTGCTCATTATTACCTCTGCAAAAATAAAAGCAGAGCCCAGTTTCAATCCCTGTATACCTTGAGCTCTATGGAATGTGGACAATAATCAACTACAGAGAATTGACTAACATAGTTCCCAATTATTAACTCTGCCACATTTTGATGTTCAATAAATTTAGAAAGATATACTGAAGTAGAAAGGGTGTGAATTCCAGGTAGAATATAATAAAGATTTATAAGGTTTTTGCAAAACCCTTGCCCTTTGCAAATATTAAGAGCTGAATTTACCTGCTCTTCAGCCTAAGAGAAAATGGCACCTGAAGAGCCTCAGGAATTAACAGTTTTAAACTCTGGTTGAACCCCAGGTGCTAGCTCTACCACAGCACTATCTTTCTTTAATAGAAAGTTATAAGTTTCCAGAATTCACAGGAGTCTGGCTGGCTTCTATCCAGGACAAGAGTGTAGAGGAGAGGTAATCAATATGCCCTAGCCTATCCTGCAAGGTTTATTTTAAAGATTACCTTGAGTTATGGTAAGGTCTTTGTGAAATACATCATCCTTACAGAGTAAAGCAGATCCATGGAGGTGTCCTGGATGGGTCTTCAGGGAACCACAGCAAAATGTCAAAAAGCCCTCGAAATCTCTGTTTTTATTTTATGAGGAGCAGAGGATCGATAGTAGTGATTGGTAGAGCCCAGTTGATGAAAAGGTCCATAACTTGGGAGGATGCTTCCAGCTGTGATTGGCAGAGGGACCAGGTTGCAGCTTAGAGCCAAGAATTAAAGTTGCATAAGCAGCATGAACTAAGTCCAAATGCTGGGTAATCTAGAAATAGCCTTGTCAGAAAAGCCATGCTAGAGAGAATAACAGAAATCAATTTTGGTTGCAAGCGAAGCCTTGTTTAAAATTTCGGCTTGCTAGATACTAACAACTATGAGAGATTCTTCGATTCAAGAAAATTGGAGGTAAATGCTTTGGGATACGACTGTGTGATTGACATAGTTGAGTTCCAGGACAGAATTGTGTTGTCTTTATAATGAGGTTTGGAAAAGCTTCACATACTGCTATACCATAGTAGTAGTTTTATTATCACTCTAAATATTACTAGTAGGTGAAATAAAAATCTTTATGAAAGTCTTCATAAATTAAAGTGCTTACATTTGTAAATAGTTACTATCAGTTTACTTCAATATTAATTCATTTGCTCAGAATTAGTAGAGTCCTCTTTTTCAATCGATCAGAGCTTGTGATAGATGAGAGTAAATTCTGTGACAACTGGAAAACTTAAGTAACATAGTAATTGTAATAGGACTGCTTTTGGTAGTGATGAGAGAAGCAGATGAAAGCTATTGGCAGTCCATTTGACCCATGAACCTGATGAGATAAAATACGCATAAAGGTAGTTTGACTAAAGTCGCTCCTCATGAGCTCTGGATTCTGAGGGAAATTTCTTGGCTCTGTTGTTTTTACTCATTACATCTCCTCTCTGCCTTCAATGCTTATGCTTATCACTCAACTTGTAAACCTTTGCCTTGGTCCTGCCATTCCTTCTAAATATGGGACCAATTCATAACCAATCTGCCTTAATTTCTTCTTCTTCACCTTCAATGTAACCACTTAACTCCATTGCAATCTGGCCTTTATCCCCATAATTCCACTGCAACTAAATTTCTCCAACCTTATCAATAGTTTCTTCTACACCATACTCTTTCAAATTCTGTATGACATTTAATATTTTGATCACCCGCCTCCCTTTAAAAAAACTGGTTCTCATCTAACCTCTATAACTGCTCTTTCTCTGTTCCTCATTTAATAGTTCTAGAGGTCTCCCTTCCCTCCCCATCCCCCAGCTGTCATTCAAGTTTTAGTCTTTGACCCTATGCTAACTGCCCTCTGCTTTCTCTTCTTCACAGAGTTCTTGAGGCTTCAACCATCATTTTTGTCTTCCAAATGTTACATGTCAGGTAACACTTCTCATGTATCTCTGCTAATTAATCTTCAAAAACTATTGTTTTGTTCATGTTGCTCTCCAATTTGAGAGTAACAAAGATGCCTGGATTCTGAGACCCAAACTCCACGCTTGACATCTTCCATGAGACATATCCCGGCCAATTCTATTTCAATAATAATACTGCCTTAATGAAGCTTTTTACCTCTTTTCTATGTCACACAATCTAGAATGTACTTTCTGTTGCCTTTTATTATCTAGTCTATCTAGATCATCAGTCTCAAAAGATAACATACTGTATGATTCCATTCATATGATATTTCCAAAAAGACAAACCTATAGTTATAGTTAACAGATCAGTGGCTGCTAAAGGAAGGGGAGGAAGTGACTATAAAGGGATAGCACAGAGGGCTTTTGGTGGTGATGGACCTGTTCTGTTTCCTATTAGTAGTGGTTGTTACATAAATCTATCCGTGTGTTAAAATTCACAGAACTTTATACCGAAAAAAAGTTGATTTTACTGTATGATCATTTGAAAAATAAAACTTAAAAAAGACTTAGGGATATGAGTAACTTTTCATCTCTTTTTCATTTTGAAAACTTCAGAATAGAAAGGCTATGAAAAGAGTAGAGCTGGTCTGTGGATAAAGCTTTCAAAAATCAGATTAATCTTCTGGGTTATGCATGCTTCCATGATGACAGCATAGACACATGTGGATTAGCCATAAATATGAAAAGGAAGCACAAAGTAAATTAAGGTTTTACACTAAGTGTCACTCAGCCAATGTAGCAAATAAGCAAAGGCTAGGCATCCCAAAATATCTTCTCATGGATTGCAGCTACGAGTGAACATGACAGTAAAAAGCTAAGGTCTAAGACATAGGCACAAAGTATTAACTCTGAGCGTGAATGATAGAACTTAGAAGGCATCCAGGTCATAATTCTTTCCCTTAACCCTAGGTCATTAATAACTAGTAAAGAGTCCAATTTCATCTAGATTCCATAGCTTCTCTGTGTTTTCATTTCCTATCTTGATGGAAACAATTATATTTTTACACAACCAAAGAACAAATATGACCTGTTTCACAATTTAGGCAGCTGACCTGCATGTATTTTTGACAGAATTATCAAGTTTCTTAGTTATAAATGTTTCTCCTTCTGAAATTTGGGATAAGTGGGGAGCAAGGGGGAATATATCATCTGTGACTCCCTTCTGATGCTACATTCATGGCTAATTTCTTGATTCTGGATGAGCCTTACCAACAATCTTCATTCTTTGGAAGGATTTTCCTAGTCTCTTATAATCTTCGTCAATCAAAAGTTACCATCTGAGGGACCATGCTTTCTTTGCAGGTAGCTAAGACTTCCACACACTTCGTTAAGCAGAACTCTTGACTCCAGGCTTGATCGATATATCTTAAAGCTAGAGGCAGTCCCTTTTGCTAAGGTTATCTACAGCAATTTCTTTTATTGCCATTAACAGCTGGAGACTTTCTTATTGAAATGTAATCAGCACCATAATAGCCTTGGTACTCTCAATGCTCCCAGTGATCTCTTCAGAGGCCTTGAAACACTGCTCCTTTAGGAAGACTGGATCAAGCATAAGAGTTCATATAACATCTACTGCGATGGCCCCAGGTTCTCTGTGGGACATTTCAGATATTAAGTGATGGATACTTGCCCCTCCTGAAGCATCTCATCCAAGCATGCTATTCAAGGTTCAAATGCTTCCTTTCCAGGAGCGAAAAGAGGACTTGAGCATAAACTCCTTTATAGACACTGGGTTCAATAGGGGAGAGCTCTAACACTTATAGAATGCCTCATCCCAGGGCTTTGGACTGGATCGCCATGATGTCAAAGAGCACCAAAGAGGCCCACTATATCATTACTACCTGTCCCCTCTACTTCAAGCACTATTGCCACATTCATATGGGTACTATCTCAAAACCATTTTCTTAAAGAACTCTGTGTCACGTGAGGAAGGTTTACTTAGCTACCTTCAGGCGCACCCTTTAGGGAGTTTAGCAGGTTCTGTTACCACTGGCAGGCTATATGACCCTTTTAAAGAATTGTTTTTGTAAACATAGAGCAAAAAAACCCTAAGCCAGAGAGCACAGGCTCTTGCACAACTTTGGGATTATTCTTAGAGCCCCACCACCCATAGGAAAACGGACCCCTAAGTGGTCAGATAGCACCTCCCCGGACCAGCTGTTAGAGAATAAGCACAAGTCATGGAAGAGAAAGGGTATTGAATAGACAAAATTAGGGTAAATGTAATGCTAAATATCACCAAAACAAGCTCTAACCAACAAAGGATGGTTCCTCACCCTTCCTCACACTTCATAGGGAAAATTCTGAATCATATTTCACATCGCCTACGCAGAGTTCCCCAGCAAGGCTAAGCCCAGTTGCCCACAGTGAAAACTCACTTATTAATATACAGGCCTCCCCACCTCCCACTCCCACCCTCCTACCCCGACTTTCTAAAAATTTGCTTCATACCGCTTCACTTTTACAAAAGACCTACATTAGTACCTTTCTTTGCTAACTGAAAGAAATACGAAAAGGATTTTAACTTTTGCAAAAAAAGCAAAAAGTAAAAATAGCATTCAGCCTTTTTTTGCAGTAAGCCCTGATAGAGGCATCAGGCTCCTTGAGCAGCAGCGAGAGTGGCACCCCCAAGCTCCTTCCCTGGAACTACACTCAGCATCTCAGCATCAAGCCACCATAGCTTTGAACTATTTCTTTGAGCAACTGTGCTTTATCTGGATTTATTTTATACATCCATTAGCAAGATGTGTCCTAGGGTACTTGCATCTTCTTCGCCTTATGCCATTTCAGCTTAGAAATGTTTCATAGGAATGCTCTACTTTCAAACATCAGGGGAAAACTGTGCTCTTTATTGACTTCCCTTTCTTCCATCTCTCACTTTCTCACTCACAGTGCTTCCTAAGGTAACTTTCCAAAAAAAACTCCTTATACCCAATCATTGTCATAACATTTGCTTTGGGGTGGCGGGGAGGAGACCTAATTTAAGACCCTGTCTTTTACTCATACACAAAATTTCTGTGATTTCAACTGCCAGGCTTTCTGCCGATTGGATTCGATTTATTTTTACTCAGAGAATATTCATTGAATACCAACAATTTTATATTACCATGGAATTCTTAGGTTAGAAAGAGAAATAAGAGCTGCAAGTAAAAAGTTGTACTAGAGTATTTAAAATTGGAGTAATAAAAAAGTTACAAATGTGAGAGGCAAAAGAGGGAGCTCAGAGGACCAGGACAGAAGAACTGAAGAAGGTGACATTGGAGCTGGACCTTGAAGTGCAACAGGATTTGGGCATCCGAAAGCCCTGAAGAAGTGCCTGATGGGCAGAGGGAATGATGAGTGAAGACACTGAGTCAGGAACGTACAGGGTATATATGAGAAACGAGAGGTAGTTCCATCTGTTTCAAGTACAATATGTAATAAGGGCACGTAGAGAAAGATAAAGATGGAAAAAAAGGATATTGTCAGATGGGACTTCCCTGGTGGTCCACTGGTAAAGAATCTGCCTTCCAATGCCAGGGACATGGGTTCGATCCCTGGTCGGGGAACTAAGATCCCACATGCCGCGGGGCAACTAAGCCCGCGTGCCACAACTACTGCGCTCATGCGTCTCAACAAGAGAGCCTGTGTGCCACAAACTACAGAGTCCACGCTCCCTGGAGCCTGCGCGCCACAACTAGAGAGAGAAAGCACGCAGGCCACAGCTAGAGAGAAGCCCGCGCACCACAATGAAGATCCCACATGCCGCAACTAAGACACGAGGCAGCCAAAAAATAAATAAATAAATAAATAAATTTTAAAAAGGATATTGTCAGATAATTGATTCTCAATCTAAGTAGTTTATAAAGAAAGCAATGGTAAGCCATTGAAAATATTTGAATAAAAATAGTGATATCTTATCTTTCATGTCTCAGTTTGCTATCAGTTCAGGTATACTACTTTTACCCCCTTATACTACTGGCCCTATCCCTCTCTATCTAGGTTCTTTGCTTTTTTCCTTTATAGCATTATTATAATACGATGTTGGTTTTATTAATTTCTGTACTTAGTTTTTTCTCCCTCAGTAAAAAGCTGTCAGATAACCCATTTAATATTATGTATCCAGTGTTTTTTATGGCATCCTGCAAATAGTAGGTACTCAATTTAAGTTTTGTTGAATAAATGAATGAATGACATGTTTTTTGATGGCTCTGATACTTTATCTGATATTTCTCTGACAAAAGACTCTTCACTTTCTCCTCTCCTCATAGAATCACTGTATTCAAACACAAATCAAACTCACAACACCTAATGTATCCCACTGTTTCCAGACTCACACAAACAAGCTTAACTTGAACTATGGTTACATATGATTTGAGAGAGTACCAAAGACCCATCTAGCAGGCTCTAAAACTTTATTTAATCAAATCTGAACAGAGAACTTGACTGTTTACTCTCCTGTTACATCTGAAGCCCCAGACTTGAGGGCATGGCTGGTTGCAATGCCGAGCTGGTCCTTCCACCAGGTAAGGTGTTCCTGCCACATCACAGGTTAACCCAGGTGAGTACAAGAAAGCAGAGTGGCCTGCTTTTGTTCTGATTGGCACAAGCTTTTGATTGTTCCATCCAGGCTTCCATCTTTATAAGTCTACACACCCCTTGGTGAGAACACAAATTGTTGTGTTTTAATGTTGACTTTTGATGTTAGGCGCTAACAAGAAGGCCATTAGACTGAGGTGGCCTGCTTAAGCAAACCAAAATCTAAGCCTGTAAATGTCTCAAGGTTATGAAAGCAAAACCCAAGGACAACAAATCACAAACAGCCAACTATAGTCAATTAAATAATTTCTTCTCTTTGCTTCCATACCTTCTCTGTGTAAATCCCCAGCTCCTGCCAATGAAGTGTCCTAATTGATTCTGCTTCGGCACTGCCTGATTTAAATTGATTTTTGCTTAAACTCTTAAAAATCTTTATATGTCTCAGTTTATCTTTTAACAAAACTGAGTGTGCTATGGGAACCCAAGTCACCCATCTCTAAAATTAAGAAAGGATGTACACCAACCCAGAGAAACAACTCCCCAGGATTTACCACAAAAGGAAGAAACTCTTGAGCAGACAGATGATATCTGTGACCACCTGACCTGAGCATAGATCATTCCTCTATTGGTGCAGGAATGGCCTCAACACATTATTGCAATACTCTTGGGTAAAAGAATGCATAGAAGCTGATAGCCCCACTGATTATTGGCTACAGACATATCAAAAAATAATTGGAGCAGATAAAGGAAGAGAATTCCTCTCCCTACCCAGAACACAGAGAGACATGTGCAGGAACTCAAAGAAAATCAGCATAGTTAGCCACTACAGTGATTAGCAATAGCAGTGATCATAGTAGGAGGGAAAATTTAAGCAACAACAGGAAAATTACTAGATAAAAGAGAAGACAGGTGGAGATAATCTTAATTTCAGCCTGAAAATGTTGGATTTTGAATCTTTCTGAAAGATTTTCCAACTTCCATCGTCTGTGGCCTAATTTTTCAACTAGTTCCATCAGTGCCTCTTATTTTCAATTTTCTAGCCCAAACTCCCAAATGCTTGCCTGTTTATCCATCCTTCTCTTCTCCCTTTCCAGATCCTCTTTCCTTTCATTTCTTTGTTCCTCCGTGTCACCCATACTTGTTAAAATTATTTGCATATAACATTCATAATAACTTCATACCCTAGCAAAGTGACTTGCATGGGGGAGGTTTTCAATAAATATTCATTTAAGATGACTTTTTTCCACTCTTCTTTTGTCATAGCTCCCCATCCCACCGAGCCATGGAGACATTAGTCTTATTGTAGGTCACAAAATAATGAAGTACAAGGATTTCACTTTAGGAAGAAACAGGAATCAGGACTTTTGTCACTGACTTTCATGAACTGGGCTTCCAACTTTTAAATGTGGTGCATAATTGACACTTTGATACTTTTAGGCTATGGTGTATTCTCACACTCTCATGGGGAAAAAATACTTGCTGACACAATCAGGAAACAGATGGTGACAAAGATCTTATACTTTGGTGCCAATCAATATGTTTTACTTGCCACTACTAAAATCTCATTTGAGGAACCCAGGAATTTAAAGGAATTTTTCTGGCTTTTTTCTCTATCCTTTAAAGACTATTTTTAAGAATCTTCAGGGCTTAAAAGTTTTACTTCATTTTTCCTCTTCAGTTTATTAAGTCAATTCTAGAAGGGTTTTGGCTTGTAGCTAAGAGAAAACAGTGAATTCAAGTATTTTGTTCTTTACCATCAGTGACAGAATAGTGTCTTAACTCTTGCCCCCTTCCATCCAGACACCACCCTTGAGAACAGCTACCCTAACCTTGAAAAATTAATCTTCTGGAGAATGATGAGTTCTGTAATTGTGCACTGACATAACAACAGAAATGCTTCTCCCCATCCCTTCATTCCTGCTTCATTTACATAATAGCGACTGCTTGTCAAACAAGAAAATAAAAGGAGGGACTTCCCTGGTGCTGCAGTGGTTAAGAATCCACCTGCCAATGCAGGGCACACGGGTTTGATACCTGGTCCGGGAAGAACCCACCTGCCGCGGAGCAACAAAGACCGTGCGCCACAACTACTAAGCCTGCGCTCTAGAGCCCATGAGCCACAACTACTGAACCTGCGTGCCACAACTTCTGAAGCTGCACGCCTAGAACCCATGCTCCGCAACAAGAGAAGCCACCGCAATGAGAAGCCCGCGCACTGCAACGAGTAGCCCCCACTCGCTGCAACTAGAGAAAGCCTGCGTGCAGCAATGAAGACCCAACGCAGCCAAAAATAAATAAATAAATACACAAACCCTTAAAAAAAAAAAAAAGGAATATTTCTGGAAGGAGTAAATGATAACATTATTATCCAGAATACAAAATATTAACGAGTTGAAACTCTATGTCTGAGGAGAAAGAATCAGATAATCACGTCCAACTAGGAACTTCTCCCCCAGACCAGAAACTTCTGAAGGGCAAGGACAATGTTTTATTCTACCTCAGAGCCCACATAGCCATTTTTAACAAATATTTGCTGAGTTGAATCTACAGCAGTCCCTGAACTGGCCAGAGAGATGTCCACCAAAAGAAGCCCCATTTGTTTATGTATCTCTAGTATATTTGATTTGCATTGTGACTTTTAGGGTTTGGGATGCCTAAGAAATGTGTAGGTGAGTGAACCTTTATGCATCACCTACCTAGGCAACTATGGGAGCCTGATTTAATCAGGTGTATTCTATTTCACTGTGCTTTTCTCCCCACTGCTTAAATTGGTCACTAACATCTCTCAAATAATTTGAAAATATTTGTTGAGTATGACTTCCATAGAGGATACAGAGGAAGAAAACTACATTGTGTTGAACATATACAATACTTCATGCCAAGCACACATAGGATATATAATTTAACCCTCAAAACAATTGTGTGAGGGCGCTGTTATCGATATTCCTATTTTATAATGAGGAGACACAGGTTCAAAGATATTAATTAAGTAGCCTAACATCACACAGATTGCAGCATAGCTGGGGTAGAAACCTAAGTCTGTCTAGTTGCAATGTCTATTGCACAGGAATGAATATTAATTTTACTTTAATTTCCTTGAATCTACACAAATTCTGTGCTCCTACTTCTAGGATCATAAATAGGTCATTACTTCTAATTTCTCAGTTAATTGTTCAGTAACTTACTCAGCAAGATTTTGGCTCTGACATCCTAACAGAGTTCTGATATGGGTTTGGTTTTCATCCTCATAGCAGTCCTTCATAGAAATCCACAAAAGGTCTAAAGTGTGCTGATCTTACTCTTCTTCATCTGCCAGGCTTCCTGAAAAATTCTACAAACTCCAAACTGGTCACAATCTGAGCAAACATGTTTTTGTAGAAACAAATGTATGGCATACACATCATATAATTCCTCTGCTCAAAACTCTCTAATAAATCTCCATCTTGCTCAAAGTACAAAATTTTTGGCTTTCCAATAACCTAGAGGGCATTACATAACCTGGGCCACCTCCCTTACCTCTCTGGTAGTCCCTTCTACTGTTTTCTCCCTGGCTCATGTTCTCTGGCCACACTGCCCTTCATGCCTTGCAGTCTTGCACCCATATCAGAGCCTTTGCATTGGTTGTTTCCTCTGCCTAGTGCCTTCTTCCCCAGATTTGCAGACAGTTTACTCCCTTACCTTCTTCAAGTTTTTGTTCAAAAGTCACCTTCTCAATGATATCTATCCTGATCCCCCTATTAAAAATTATAACCAAACAGTCAAGAATTCTCAGTCTTCTTTACACTACTCAGCATTTTTAGGTAACATTTATCACTTTCTAACAAACTATATTTCAACTGTTTTTCAGGCTCATTATTTATTGTCTGTATCCCTCCACTAGAATATAAGCTCCACAAGGACAGGGGTTATTTTAAATTTCATGCATGGATGTATCCCAAGCACCTAGAAACAGTGTATATAAGAGATGCTCAATAAATGAATAAATATGCATGTAAACACACATACATTTGTGAACTCTTAAACACCTGAATCTCTCAGGAGTATCACACAATATTAAGAATTATAATAATTACCTGATTTATGAGTTTAGATTCAACCCACCCTACTTTATAGTTCTTTTTAATCAATAAATTCAACAAGAGTATGTTAGCAGTGAAAAAATAGATCCAGCTGCATACATTCCTTTAAAAGGCACTCAGTAACATTGAACATTTTCTTTTCAGTAGTAAAATGACTTATTTGAATCAGAGACCTTAAAGTCCATGTATGGGGAGGGAAATACTCTCACATAAACTGAAAAGTATATGCAGGTCAACATATAAAGACTGGTCAGACTCTAGTTTGTATTTTCATCTGTCTCTCTCCGGCTGTCTGCTCATCGTTCAGCTTCCCGCTCCCTCTTTAAATCTATGCTCTTTTCTAAGGTGTAGTCCTCTATCTCTCCCAGCTCAAGAGGAAAACAGTCTTCCATCAAACATGGTGCTCAGGCTCAGACTTCCTTAAGCACTGCATCAGATTTATTGCTGGCTTCATCACTTATCAATAAAACCGGCTTACACACCTTGCTCTATCTTGACAGCCGTCTCTCCAGACATCAGGAACCAAGGTTTACATAGACTCTGGACTTTATCTGGGCCCTGTGATGTACAATATCATGGCAACAAGGCCTTTTCTCTTTGTTCTGGGGAAACTTGAGCCATAATGTGCCAGCCTGGTGTTCATGCTGATTGTGATAAAGAGCAGCGCACAGCTTTTTCTCTCACTCTTCTTTCTCTTCTCTCATTTTTTTCTCCTCTCTCTTTTAAAGAAACAGGTGTTGGCATGGATTAGAGAAAAATTACATCATCTTGAAGAGAAGAGGAGAAATGGAAAGGAGGGAAAAAAATAGGAAAAAAAAGTGGCAACCAGACCCAAATACATTTGCACATATAAAGCTGTTCTAATGAGAGCCAAATTGATTTGACATTCAGTGGCAGTTTGAAGCCAAGAAAAGCAAAGCAGCCTACAAAAGGCCTAGCTCATTGTTTATGGAGTGTCATACTCTATCATCTGTGAGACCAATAACAGGGATGGGAAGGCCTTTAAAGGCAGGGTGTGTGCTGGGAAGGGCTGTGTGGATACCACCAGTGTCAGATCTGATAGACTGATTGAACGTGGCTTCCTGAGCTGAGATGGGGTTTGTCAGATGAGGCGGATATTATCTGCAGATTACACATTAGCCAGCAAATTTATAAAGTATTAGCATTCTTTGAAGATGTGTACAATGCTTAGGGAGGCATATTTTACACTGGTCTAGGGAGAAAAAATTCTCATAAAAATATTAACCAATGAAAGACAGTAATGAATTATATGTCATTCAAATGGAACTATATGCATAATATAACAGAAGCATCATTATCATCACAAAAAGAGTATGGTTCCCTCATAGCAAGCAACGAACACTGCAGGTATGCACATGTATACAGTTGATAGAATGAAAAAAAGTCATACTAAAATAGAAATTTTTTCCATTAACTTTATTTTTCAAGAAAGAATGTTTGGTCATTTCAATATTTGTTAACTGGCCAGGGATTTAG
This sequence comes from Eubalaena glacialis, assembly GCF_028564815.1. Taxonomy (NCBI): domain Eukaryota; kingdom Metazoa; phylum Chordata; class Mammalia; order Artiodactyla; family Balaenidae; genus Eubalaena; species Eubalaena glacialis. The sequence continues at coordinate 115,091,208 of NC_083717.1, forward strand.
CATTCTGCAGCTCACTGTTAAGAATACCTGGGGAGGAATGAGGTGTTTATTAAATGACAGCACATGACAAGGTGGATTAAATAAGTCTTTCTAGAAATGTGAGAAATGCTAGAGTGTTACAGTTTGTGTACAAAGAAGAGTTCCTCTTTCTCCATCCCCTCCAGCCTCAAGCCCAGTCTAAGTATTACTTTGATATTAGATTCAGTAGAAGATTCGGATATTAGTGTTTACTTTTGGGCTTCACAAAGGAAAGTTGATTTTATTGCAGGGTATTGCTGAGTGATATCAAATACAAAATTTCAGCCTCTTTCATCTCAATTTTCTAAACACTTATGGGGTTAAAAATAAAATTTGACCTTAAGTAATCTAGACTTCACTGTGTTTCTCTGGTATAGATTTTATGGCACCATAAAATACTGTGCATATGAGACAAAGATTAAATATCAAAATGGTGTCAAAGGAAGCATATTAATACACCATGAATAAATTCAGAACTCCTATTAATTTAAGCACATACATCTTTAATATAAATTCAAAAAGAGAAATGGAAAGTATTATTATTGATAGGAATAACAGTGCAGATTAGAATTTTGTTATGCACATTTATCTCATACAGCTATGAGATCCTTACTTGATATTCCTTGGGACTGGATAGGCCTTGATGCTTCTTTGCCCCATATTGCTGAAGGTCAGCAGGACTGGGGGTTCTGAGGAATTACATGTAAAGAACAACTGGAATTGTTTACCAAGCCCACTGCCCCCTAGTTACCTGCATGCAGATAGTGGGTTACAGGATTTTTATAGAACCCTTATGGAGCATAAGCACCTCACTCTAAACCAGAACAGAATCCCTTAGCCTGTACCCTGTGCAGGATATAAGGATGGAAGCTGCAGCAGTGGCCAGGCTGGAACACGGTGTTGGACACACAGCTTCTCTCCCTCCCTGCCACCACCACATCAATGGAGTCACCACAAGGAGTTCAATTCCACAGACATTTATGCTGGGAATACAAGTTAAACAAGATCCTAGTCCTTACTCTCAAGAAGTTTAACATAATTTACAGAGTTCCAGGCAAGGACAACTCTTACTTTCTCCAAATCTCAGGCCCTCACGCCACCATCAGAGCTTATGCTCTCTGGTGGCATATTGTATGCCTCACTGAACAGAGGGATAAACATTTCCTAATAGGGATTTGATGGACCTAAAGTCTCAGAAAGTCTAAGTGGACAGATATGGAAGCCTTAAATTAAAACAGTAACCCTTACCTATGGATTACATGGCTAAGGAAAATAGGGGTTCAAAATAAAAATATAACTAATTGTATAGTGGTTGTTTTCAAAATGCTTTCACATAGGTAATTTACTGTGATAATGTCAAAGAATTTGGCCATTTGATGGGACAGTTAGAATTAGGATCTGATAGATGGATTATAGTTATACTCAACTGTTATGGACTGAATATTTTTGTACCCCCAAAAAATCAAATGTTGAAACCTTACCCACCCCAAGGTGATGATATTAGGCTGTGGTGCCTTTGGGAGATAATTAGAATTAGATGAAGTCATGAGGGTGGAGCCTTCATGAATGGGATTAGTGCAATTATAGGAGTCACCAGAGAGTTTGCTTCCCCTCTCTGCTCTCTGCCATGTGAGGATACAATGGGAAGCTGGCAGTCTGCAGCCTGGAAGAGGGTCCTCACCAGAACCCAACCATGCTGGCACCCTGATCTCAGACTTCCAGGCTCCAGAACTGTGAGAAATGAGTATCTGCTGTCTATAAGACACTCAGTCTGTGGTAGTTTATTATAGCAGCCTGAATAGACTAAGACATCAAACTAAAAGAAAGATCTAGCATGATTAGTGTAGACCCCACAGATTGCTCATTAAAAAGATGAAGATCTTCAGGAAGTTCTCTAGTTTTAGACAGGATTTGTTCTTATTTAGATCCAGGAGTATGCTTTCTATGAATATCAATAACAGTAAAAAATGATTTGAATTCTTCTATCTATAGGTATTAGATGACTTTATGAAATATTTTAAGGACAATTTGGGTAAAACCAATCAGTCTATGTGTTCTGTAAGGAAGAACAATTAATACAATGATGCTTCCGAGTCTTTGTCATATAAACTGATCCCTGCTGATTGTTTAAGCTAAAATAGCTATCAAAGTCATTCTGGCCTCACTTGAAAATTGAGAGCAACCTGCCTGTGCACCCTTCTACACTGTTGGTGAGAATGTAAATTGGTACAGCCACTATGGAGAACAGTATGGATGTTCCTTAGAAAACTAAAAATAGTTATGATCCAGCAATTCCACTCCTGGGCATATATCTGGAAAAGATGAAAACTCTAATTCGAAAAGACACATGCACCCTAATGTTCATAGCAGCGCTATTTACAATAGCCAAGACATGGAAGCAACCTAAATGTCCACCAACAGATGAATGGATAAAGAAGATGTGGTATATATGTACACTGGAATATTACTCAGCCATAAAAAAGAATGAAATAATGCCATTTGCAGCAACATGGATGGACCTAGAGATTATCATACTAAGTGAAGTAAGTCAGAAAGAGAAAGACAAATATTACATGATATCATTTACATGTGGAATCTAAAAAAATGACACAAATGAACTTATTTACAAAACAGAAACAAACTCACAGACATAGAAAACAAACCTATGGTTACCAAAGGGGAAAGGGGGTGGGGAGGGATAAATTGGGAATTTGGGATTAACAGATACTACTGTACATAAAATAGATAAACAACAAGGACCTACTGTATATAGCACAGGGAACTATATTCAATATTTTGTAATAACCTATAATGGAAAAGAATCTGAAAAAGAATATATATATATGTGTATATATATAACTGAATCACTTTGCTGTACACCTGAAACATTGTAAATCAACTATGCTTCAATAAAACACACATACACACACAAAGAGCAACCTGCCTGTGTTCAAATACTGCCCCTGCCTCTTTTTAGCTAGGTAACCTAACACAATTTAATAAGCCATTTTGTGCCTCAATTTCTTCATCTGTAAAATGCGGATACTAAAGGAGATGCTGTAAAGATTAAACAAACAATACTTGTAGAAGGCACTGGACATATATTAAAATAACAATGCTAACAATGATAATAAGTTTTAATTTAAGGAATATTCCAACAACATATCTAAAGCAATTCAATAATTGTTTCACTAGATTTGTAGTGAATTGTTTCTTTTTCAATTCTGGAACCTCTATTTCTTTAATGTTGATGGTAATGTTAGGGAAAAATAAAGAATGATGGCAGAAAGTTTACTGATCATTTCTACTAATCCAATAGTATTCCTTTTAAAAGTCCTGGATTCATTGTACTTACATTGTATCCGTCCTCCTACATGTATTTTTTTCTGGTACATGAATATGTAGTACTTCATATTGACCAAATTAATAGTCTTTCTTTCTGTTGTGAAATATTATCAGCTCTTTGCGGGGTTTCTCACTATGTATGCTGTCACTGCTTTTCCTCACAAGCCATAGATGCTTTTCTGTAAAGCTGGTCACCTTATCCTTGATTGAATTACTTTAAAACCTAATATCAAATAAACCTGTATGTTGCTCTTTTTCAGAAGGAAAAACTATAGATAAAGATTCATGTTTTATTTTCTCAATTTTGTTTAAAAAGTGTCACTGGGCCAAAATACAACAATAATAATAGCTACACTAACTTAGTGCCAGGGAGTAGGTATTATTACTATCTCTATACCCCAGATGAATAGGGAGGAGGGTAGAATAGAAAGGAAGCATCATACAGCTGTTACACAGCCAAAACAAGATTAGCTCCAATCTCTCAAGCCCTTAACCCCAGTTGCACTGCCTCCTGGGATTATGTCTGAACTGTCACCTCAAAGGAATCAGAACCCTCAGTGGCTAAACAATAAATGGGCATCTCCTAGAGATAACAAACTGCCCTTTCAGACTCAACGATTAGTGACTGTAATTTGTGGCATGTGCAGCTCCAACAAGTTCAAGTGTTACAGACAGAGATAAAGCAGCGCACTGGAACATTTTTTTGTACATGTTGCGAGTTAATCTTCAGTAGTTGAACCTATGTTTTTGGTTATCAAGTTTAGATGAAATGCCTCAATAAACATATAATTAACAATAAAATATGGTAAAATAGATTAAAATATCCATCCAAGACCACTGACCTAACCAGAAATCTGACTCTCTACTTCTAAATTTATTAATTCATGTTTAACATGGGTATTTTTTGTAATCCACATGGTTATGCTTTACAGAGTGCTATAGTCTAAATAAGTTTATAAAGTAACATTACTAAGCACTTGGCAAAGTTATTTTGTCATTATTTCCACTCCCATCCCCTTACTTTGCACAGACTGCCATGTTAAGGAATAGTGCGTGAAATAATGGAAGACACCTGAGTTCTAAATCGATTCATGAGCTTGGTGCTCTGGAAGAGATAGTTTAGTGTTGAATCTCAACAAGCTGAAAGCGTTATGCCTCTTCCCAATACAAAGAGATGAATTCCTGTTTGGCAAGCCAGAACTGGTCCATTATTTCTGACTCTGTTAGCACAGTGAAATTTATCGTATTTAGATCTCAGATATTTGAAACTTTAGTTATCAGGCAAACAATATTAGGTCACAGCTTATAACATTGAAACCAAAAAACAAACAAAAACCAAAAAAAAAACTGCCCGTGATTAAACAAAATGTCCCAAAACTTATGCATAGATGAGAATCCTCAGAACATATTTACACTTGCTTTTTCTACTGTTCAAAAGAGCCTTTTTTCCCCCATTTCCAGTCCCACAGTCGATTAAATACAACAAATTAATGGGTGATGGTTGCTATCTGCAGACACATTGAAAGTACAAGAATGTGCTAGTTAGTGGTCTGATAACAAGAGGGAATGTAAAGAAATATAAGAACAACTTGAACCATATTCCCAGCTGGGGCCATTTAATGTTGGAGAAAGCAGCTACTTGAAATTCAAACCCCACAGTATTATGTGGATCATTAATATATTATAGAAAACTATAATTTACATCCACGATGATTATCTTGTATAAATAGGATGTCACAAAAATTATGTTCAGTATATTCTTTAAAAGAAGGCAAAAAGTTTTTAATATATTTAAGGAAATATTTCCGTACAAAATGCTTCACATATTGGCTTAGCTTTGATATTTAAAGGATAAACACTAAAATAACCAGAATACTCAAATGCAAAAAAATCATGCATTCCCTGAAGGCTCTAGACTATTGTGGTTTTATTAAATATAATTGTTTTTGAAGAATAATACTGGTATGTCTGAACTGGTTGGTGCCCTTAACAGCTCCCTCTCTACCCACAAACAAGGCCAAGTGCTTTCTATAACCACAATTCCAATACATGTTCCAAAAAATATTTCTAAGCTCTCTTTCCTACGCACCCTTCCAAATCCACTAGCTCTGGCTTGGTGTCTCTAGTCACTACCCTGTTGCCTTTTCCTGCTTTGTGTTTCAATTGCTTATTTAGTTCCCAACTCTGGCTTTAGCCCTGGATGTAATTCAGATATCCCATAGCTCCATGCCCCAGAATAACACTGTCTAAGAGAAATACAATGAGAGCCACATACCCAATTTCCAGTGTCTACATTTAAAAAGTAAAAAGAAACAGAGACAATTAACTTTGTAATGCATTGTATTTAGCCCCATATACTGAAAACAATCATCATAAAAATATTAATGAGATTTTTTACATTTTTTCAATACTAAGTTGGAAATCTTGTGCATCTTTTACACTTATATCTCATTTTGGACTAGCTACATTTCAAGTGTTCAATGGCTACATGTGGCTAGTGGCTACCATATTGGACCATGCAGCTATAGAGCACTTAGGTCATAATCACTCTCAACTCCCAGAACTCCCACCCTTGCTGGAGCTTCAGATTACCTAATGGTCTCTGAGGGTAGTTCTTAAAGTATGCCACATTATTGGCTAGAGGTTCCGTGTATGCATTGGTATGTACCTAATAATAATCTCATTTTAAACAACTTTGTCTTTTATAAGTTTCACACCAAAACACTTTTAAATCTTTTTTTCTTCCAATTGGCACCCACATCAACTATGTGATGTAGATAAAGCAGGCATGAATATCCCCATTTTATAGATAAGGAAACTGAGACTCAGAGAAACTTAGTGATTTATTTAAGGTAGCCCAGCAAAGATAACAATTCAAGGGGAAGTTTGTGATTTCTAGTTTACAGCTGTTTCTACAATTCCTTATTACTCCTTAAACAATTAGAGGATGAATCTATTTACTGATTCTTGGATGCAAATTCCCAAATAATGCAGACATCTGGTCATCAGTAGCCTAACTCTCTCTCTTGAGCAATGATATCAAATATATATTGAAACATGCACAGTCAACCCAGAGATATCAGGGATAATAGAAGAAAGTCTGCGTGAAATATGTGGGAAAGAGGTTTTCTCTTCACGTATAAGTAGAACTAACGCTTGGGCAATGATTAAATCACATTGAGAAACCTCAAAGACACATAAAAAGGGAAATTCTTTGGGGGTTTGCTTATTGTTTATTTTTCAGAAATGAAGTGATCTAAAAAGAGAGGACAAGTTCATTCAGTTATAGCTTTCATATAATTACCACAAACTCTAATGCAAATTAAACTGTAGGTCTGCTCAATGTACATTTCTGTGCTTGCCAAATTATGTTTGGCAGTGTGGTCAAGCAAGAACAGATGCACACTGGGCCGAGTTTTCTTGGGCTGTTCAATAATTAGGAGGACCATGTATTATAATAAACCACATCCCCTTGGCTAAGATTTGGATGCAAATTGCACACTAATTCACTTCCAAGTTTTTTGGAAGCTCACCAAGAGAGACGAAAATCAGGGAAATATACTGTTTACTTCAGGAAATTTGTTTAAAACTAAATATGGCTCATTTATAAGAGGCGTTGGGGAACTCCATAAGAAATGTAACAATAGCTTTTTTCAGGTTCCATTCAGCAGGAATAAGGAAATCCTAAGAGGCTCCTTTGAAGAGCTGTCCTGTGTTACATGCCAGTTCTAACCATCTTCTTATGAACGCATTGGAAGAGTTCTAAGTGGATGATAAACACTCATATTTGTAAAATATCATGTTGCTCAAATGGAGGGTGAAATAAGTTCACCCTCAGTGAGTGAGGCCTTGTCAATATTTTATGCTAAAAAATATTGATAGGTAGCAGGCTGCCTCTTAAATTTGGAAGTGGGTGGGTTGAAACATTTTTTCTGCAAAGCCAAAATATCCATTATAATAAAAGCCCTTGCATCACTTCAACTGGTATTGCTTAGTAATCCAACAATTGCAAACACTATCTAGAATGAGGTATTTTTAAAAAGGCAAGACCCAAAAGACCAAAGTCTATGCCACATTCCCTGCATGTCTTCTACAACTTGCGGAGAGAAGCCAATGCCTTCCAGCATTACTCTTGTTCTTAGATGAAGTTACATCCAATCATGTTGTTAAGAAGAACTGCATGTGTGTTCTCAGTCTCATTCTCCAAATTACATTTTTTGACTACTTACTTGAGTTCAGTATTAGCTCAGTCACTGACCTGGGTCTTTGTATACCAACTGTGTCAACACAGAGATACACTGCCTGAATCCTTCCAGGCAGGACTTGCTGCCCAGCTGTGGGGAATGCAGTCAGCAGAGAGCCTGAAGCTGCCAGCTTTTTCAAGATCTGTCTCAGTTACAGAGAGCCACTTCACCTGAGGTCATGCCCTCTGAGGGCTGTCTACATTTGATGACTGAGTAAGGCCATTGGGTACAGCTCAGGATGACTCTGCAAAGCAATACTCCATCCAGAGCTTGAGTCTACTCAATCCTTCACTTTTCTTTCATAGGTGTCAATCCTCAACAAACACCCTAAATTCCATCTCATCATCTGCTTCCAGAAAGCCTAGCCTACAGTCAAGCTTCTGCTCATGTCAGCGCCCTTCTGCTCAACCTGGACCTATGACACGAATGCTACCACTTGATCATGTCCTCCAACTGGACTGAATACTCCAGCCTCTAATCTTGGCATCCATTCAGGATTCACAGTAAATCACTCCTTTCAGCAGAATTCCCAACACTTTATGACCTGATCCAATCAGTCACTTGATATCATTCTCAGGCTAGTGTCTGCAGAAATGGTAATACAGACGCCCGTAGTGGATTCATAATGGTAGTGAATAATCATTTTCTAAGTTTTTATTTTGAGATAATTGTAGATTCACATGCACTTTTAAGAAGTAATTCAGAGAGGTCCCAAATACCCTTCAGCCAGTTTCCCTTAATGGTAACATCTTGCATAACTAGAGTACAATGTCACAACCACTAAATTAAGATTGATAAAATTCACTGATCTTGTTCAGATTTTATTAGTTTTATATGCATTCATTTGTGTCTGTGTATGTATGTAATTCTATACAATTTTATCACATATGTAGATTGGTGTGATCACCCTAATAGTGAAGATACAGAACAGTTCCATCCCAAGGCTTCCTGGTGCTACCATTTATAACCACAGCAGTGTTTCTTCCAATTCTCCTCCCTAAACCCTGGAAACCACTAATATATTCTCCATTTCTATAATTTTGTCATTTCAAGACTGTTATATAAATGAAGTCATCCAGTATATAACCTTTTGAGAGTGACTTTTTTCACTCAGTATAACGCCCTTGAAATCCATCCAAAGGATGTAGCAATAGTTCTCTGGATTGCTGAGCAGTGTTCCATAGGAAGCATGTACCACAGTTTGTTTAACCATTCATCCACTGAAGAACATTTGGGTTATTTCTACTTTTTTGGTTATTAAGATAAATCTACTTTGAATATTCGTGTATAGGTTTTTGTGTGAATGTACATTTTCATATCTCTTGGACAAATGCCCAAGAGTGCATTCACTTGGTCATACAGTAAGCACACGTTTAGCTTTGTAAGAAATTGCCACACTCTTTACCAGAGTGGCTGTACCGATTTAAATCTGCACCAGGAGTGAGTGAACCAGTTTCTCTACACCATTGCCAAGATTTGGTGTTATCATTATTTTTTATTGTAGCCATTCTGAAAGGGGTGCATGATATCTCACTGTGGTTTTAATTTGCCCTTCCCTAACAGCTAATAATGGTGAACATCTTTTCATGTGCTTATTTGCCCATCTGCTTATCCTCCTCAGTGAAATGTCTGCTTATGTATTTTGCCCATTTTCTAATGGGATTATTTGCATTATTACAGTTGAGTTTTGAAAGTTCTTTATAGATTCTAGATACAAGTTCTTTGTCATAAATGTGGTTTGCAGATATTTTCTCCTAGTCTAGAGTTTGTCTTTTCATTCTCTTAACAGAGTCTTTGGCAGAGCAAAAGTTTTAAATTTTGATAAGGTCCAATTTATCAATTTTTGTTTTAATGGATTGTGCTTTTGGTGTCTGAGAAATCATTTTTCATTATGACTTTTTTTCATTTTTGAATGTGTAATAAGAATTTTATTTTATATTTTACAAGTTAGTATATGTACAAGGTAAAAATAAAATTCAAACAGTCCTGGAAGGTATAAAATCAACAATGTATGTGTTTTTATGGAGCATATACAAATTATTTTTTAAATCAAAAAGCAGGAAGCTTTACAAAGTGAAAAAATTATAAAAGACAGCCAGCTTGTACAACAGTGAATATAATCCCATATTTTATTACAGAATATTTGTAGATGATCTATTTCTTTCCAATTCAGTGAGATTCATGGTTAACTTATGAATGGGGATAGCTCACATTGCATCCAATATTTATTCATTTATTCATTCAACCAATATTTTGAACAATTACTACATGCTGGGCATAACCTGTCTCACTTTCATTCCAAAACCCTTAATGATGTAGTTTTACATCGATCTTAAACCAATGGTATTTCTTTTACATTGCATTAAGTCCACAGAAGATGTAAAGTTAAAAACTTTCAGTTTTGTTCCAAAGCAATTCGTAATTTGTTAGAGGTAAAGGAGCAGTATCTGTTTTGTGATGGAAAAAGGTCAGTAGTAGGTGTCAAGTGATGGCATAATTTACTACAAAGACAATTGATATGTTATGTATTTAATAAACTGTTCAAATGTAAAAATTATTGACAGCACCAAGCAATTTAGTTGAGGCAAAGTTGAGAAGATATGACGGCTTCCAGAAAAGCCTTAATAATGTCAATTAGACAATGGAATGAAACAAAATTGAGACCAGATGAACATAAAGTAATACACAATGGCAGGAAATTTTTAATTATATCTGTATACATGTGGGTTCTAAATCAATTGTAATCATTCAAGAGCAAACAGACATCATTACAAGTCAATCAATAAAACAATAATAACAGTGGTCTTTAAAAGTGAGTGGGACTTTAGATTGTGCAATGGTAAAAAAAATAATGTGGAGAATATTTTGATACTAACTATATTGCCATATCAAATAGTGAATTCAAATTAGTATTCTTACCTACTAAGCACTATCTAAGTTCATCAAGATTTAATAGCATTAAGCATATTATTGAAAATAGGTAAAATAATATTGTTTCAATAATATTTAATAATATATTTTCTAGTAATCTCAAAGCATTTTGCAAATAAATTCATTTTGTAAAGGAAAATGCTACAAAAAAAAGAAGTTTTTACAAGTCAATGGAACAATAATATGTAAATCTGGCAACTGTGGAGTGGACACATTTAACCATACAGAACGGAGAAACAGAGAAAGCCAGTCCACAGAGACTGACAGAGAGATGCAGAGATGAGAGATAGGAAAAGAAAGTATTGCCTGGGATGCTGAAGGTTATAAATTCCTTATTCCTAAATCTTGGTTGTATTCTTTTCCTTGAGTTTATATGCCCTTCTATACAATAAATTCCTCCCTCCCTTTTTTTTTCATTTAAAACATATTATGCCCAGCCATGATAAAACATTAGGTACTCAATTTACCCCGTATCAGTAAACAACTTAAAAACAAACAGACAAAAGAGATAGAAAAAAAACACACACACTAGACAACAGGAAGCACTAGACAATGATCCCTGAGAGAGTAGAAACAAATATTTGATCCCAATAAATGCCTTAGCTCACTACTTAAAGAGATTTTCCAGGTCACAGCACAAGGAGGGGACACCAAAAAGAGACTGCAGTCTTGCTGAGTTTCAGAGAAATAATTCAGAGTTTGGGGAGGCCAAAGTGGGTATAATTTTCAGAGCAAAGAACCAAAGAAGGAGGAGGTTGCCACTAACAGAAAGAACGCAGGAGAGCTCCAGAAAAATTCCTCTTGAGTCATTGGCTGGGTACTGATCTGCACATGAGTGTGAGGCCAGGAAAGAAACCACCAGAAAAGAAGAGGCAAATCAAATCCTTGAAGGCTAAATTGGCCCAGAAATAGGTTCCTTTCTCAACATAGTAGAAAAACTTCCTAATACATAAAGGGGGTAGAGTCTTCAGAAGTATACTACCTAAATAATGATAGCAAATTAACCTAGACTAATGAACGTCTGCACTCATGTTAACAAATCTTGAAAGGAAACCCCAAAGGACAAAATTGGATCCAAGTAACTTAACTTTATCCCAGAACCAAGCTCCCAAATATTCAAAGTATTACACCCCCAAAAAAATCCACAAAACAACAACTTAAAATCCTAGCTAGCTTCCAATCAAAATTTACCAAACATGCAAAGAAGCAAGAAAATATGACCTAAAACCAAGAGAAAATTATTAGAAACATAACAAAAATTACACAGAGAATAGAATTAGTTTAAAAAATAGAATGTTAAAACAGTTAAAATATATATACTCTATATGTTAAAGAAGCTATAGGAAATCATGAATATTTTGGAGAGGGAAATGGAAAATCAAAAAGAAAAATTAAATTTCTAGGGATGAGAAATAAAATATATGAAATAAAAACTACACCAAATGAGATTAAGAATAGAATAAGCTTTACAGAAGAAAAAGTCAGTGAACTTATAAACAGAGCAATGTAAATTACACAAAATGAAACACATAGAGAAAAAAAAGAGTGAAATTAAAATTAAAAAGAGCACCAGTGGATTGTGGGAAAATAACAAGAAACTTAACATAAGGGTAATTGACATCCCAGAATGGGGTCTGGGAGGGCAGAAAAAATATTTGAAGTAATAACGGCTGAAAAAAATCCAAATTTGATAAAAATCATAAATCCGCAAATCCAATAAGCTCAGCAAAAGTAAAGCAGAAGAAAAAAAAGAAAACTATACAAAGGCATATCGTAATAAAATTAATGTAAACTTTAGGTGGGGTTGGGGGGCAGTCATAAAGGCAGCCAGAGGGAAAAAAAGACACATTGTGTACAAAGGGAAAAGAATGCACTTCTCATAAGAAACCATGCAAAGCAACATAAAAGACAATGGAATATCTTTAAAGTCCCCCAAAACAACAAAAAAAAAACCTCTCAACCTAGAATTCTATACCCAGCAAAATATATTTTAAAAATGAGGATGAAATAAATAGCTATTCAGGCTTACCAAAGCTGAAAGAATTTATCCCCAGCAGACTAGAACTACAGAAAATACTGAAGGAAGTTCTTCAGGAAGAAGGAAAATAAACCTAGATGGAAATGTAGATCTACTCAAAGAAATGAAGATCACAGAAGAGGTAAGTATGTGACGAAATATAAAAGATTTTTTTTTCTCTCCTTAAAGCAAAAGTAATGATCACATACTGTGGGGCTGGTAGATTTGGAAGTACAACGTATTATAAATATAGCACAAAGGCTGGGAGGGACAAAATGAAAATACATGATTACAAGTTTCTTACATCATACGCCAAATGATATGACATTATTTGAAAATAGACTGTGATAAATTAAAAGTATATAATGTAAACTCTACACTGACCATATAGAAAATGAAATAAAGACACATAGCTAACATGATAATAGTGGAATAAAATAGATTTATTAGAAAAAAAAAGTAATCTGACTAGAAAAAGTAACAGAGAAAAAAAGAAACAAAGAAAAGATAGGATAAATAAATCCTAAATAGCAAGGTGGCAGGTTTAAACCTGACTGTACCAATACTCACATAATAGCTTACACTCATATAATACAATAGCTCAGTGATGGAAAATTTTATTATTTGACTGTTGTGATGTTTTCATGGGTGCATATATAAGTCAAAAAAGATCTAATTGTATACTTTAAATATGTACAGTTTATTGTGCTTCAATTATACCTCAATAAATTTGTAAAATAGGTAATGAAAGAAGATAGAAAAAGAAAGAAAATAATGCAATTTTTAAAAGTCTCAAAAATATAAACTACTTAGAAATAAATTTCCAAATAGTCCAAGTAAAAGGCATAATTATTAAATTACATGAAAAATAAACAATGCCAACTTTATACTGTATTAAGGAAATTCACTTGATATATAAAGTTATAATATGTTAAAAGTAAAAGCATACCAAAAATGTATACCATGAAAACACTTGTCAAAGAAAGCAGAAGTGGCTATACTAACATTAGACAGAGTGGACTTCAGAACAATGAATATTACCAGGGATAGAGAGGGAAATTCATGATGATGATTGAGTCAATTTTTCAAGAGGGATTAATTTTTATGTTTTTGTACTTAATATCAGAGATACAAAGTACATGGAGCAAAATCTGATAAAACTAAAGGCAGAATTAGACAAATCCATAATTATAGTTAGAGATTTCAATACTCTCAATAACTGATAAACAAGTTAGAGAGAATATCAGTATGGCTATATAAGACTTGAACAACACTATCAACCAACTTAACCAAGTGTATGTCTATACAATATTCTAAAGCAATAGTAAAATGCATATGTTTTTCAAGTGCACATAAATCATTTAGGAAGGATAGACCATTTTTTGTCTTCAAACAAGACTCAAAACTTAAAAGATTGAAAAAATACACAGTATGTTCTCTGATCACACTGATTTACATTAGAAATCAAATTTTAAAAATAATATCTGGACAATCCTAAAATATTTTAAGTTAAATGACACACAGCTAAGTAAATCCTAGGTCACAGAAGAAATCACATTAATTAGAAAATATTTGTAACTATGAAAATTAATATACAATATAACAATATTTCTGAAGCAGTGCTTAGAGGAAAGTTTATAGCATTAAATACTTATGTTGGGAAGAATCCAATCAACGATCTAAGCTTCCACCTTAAGTAATTAGAAAAAGAAGAGAAAATTAAACTGAAGTAAGGAGAAGAATTGATATCATAACGATCAGAGCAGAAGACAATAAAATATAAACAGAAAAACACTAGAGAAAATCAAGAGCTGCTTCTTTGAAAAGAACAAGAAAATTGATAAACCTTTAGTCATGCTAATCAGGAAACAAAGAGAAGACACAGTGTACCATTATCATGAATGAGAAACAGAACATCGCTACTGATTCTATAGTCATTAAGAGATTAATAAGGTAATTTTATGAACGACTATATGCTAAATAATTTGATAACTAAGATAAAATGGGCAGTTTCCTTGAATGACATGAACAACCAAAACCCACTAAAGTAGAAATAGATAAGCTGAATGTTCTTATATATCTATTAGAAAAATTGAATTATTACTTTAAAACACCCTACAAAGCAAACTTCAGGCCCAGATTACTTCACTGGTGAATTCTACAAAATATGTAAAAAGGAAATAAAACCAATTCTGCACAAACTCTTCCTAAAAGTAAAAGAGGAGAGAATTCTTTCTAACTCAAACAAGGAGACCATCCTACCTTGATACAAAAACCAGAAAAAGAAATTATAAGAATGACCACTCTTATCACTCTAATTCAGTAATATAGTGGAGATCCTAGCCAGGGCAATCAGGCCAGAAAAAGAAATAAAAGGCTTACAAATTGAAAATGAAGTAAAGCTTTCTATATTTGCTGACAGCACAATCATCTTCATTGAAAACCCTAAGGAATCTACCAAAAAAAGCTATGGAATAAATAAGTGAGTATAGCAAAGCCATAGGATACAATGCAAAATAAGTTGTATTTCTACATACTAACAAATTGAAAAAAAAATCAATTGCATTTCTATACACTAGGATTGAACAATCAGAATCTGAAATCACAAAAATGTTTCTTTAAAAATTGAACATTCACATGCCATACAACCAAGCCATTCCACTTCTACGTACTTACCCAAGAGAAACAAAGGCATATGACCTCACAGAGACTTGTACACCAATGTAATTCACAGCTTTATTTGTAACCACTGTAAACTGGAAACAATCCAATGTCCATCAATGCGTGAAGAAAGAAACAAATCCTGGTGTAGCCTTACAATAGAATACTACTGAGCAATAAAATGAAATGAATTATTCATACTTGTAACACCATAGATAAATCTTGATATCATTATGTTTTGTGAAAGCAGCCAAAAGAGATAATATTAGATGATTCAATTTACATAAAATTCTAGAGCATACAGACTAATCTACAATGACAGAAGGTAGGTTAGTGGTTGTCTGGGGCTATGGGTGGGGAAAAGGATCAACTGCAAAGGGCATAAAGAAATTTTGAAAGGTGATGGTAATATTTTTTGTCTTGATTGTGATGATAGTTTCGTAAGTGCGTAAATAAGTCAAAACTGATAAAACTGCATACGTTACATATGTGCATTTTGTTGTACTTCAATTATACCTCAATAAATGGGTGGAAAAAAATAACTAAAAGAGATATAAAAACACAGAAAATAATTCAAGTTAAAGTAGCCTTTAAAATATGAAATACAAAAGGGAAAAATTTTGTAAAAAAATCCTAGAGTAATGGAAATAAAAATAAAAATAAACAAATGGGACCTAATGAAACTTCAAAGCTTTTGAACAGCAAAGGAAACCATAAACAACATGAAAAGACAACCCTCAGAATGGGAGAAAATATTTGCAAACTAATTAATGGACAAAGGATTAATCTCCAAAATATATAAACAGCTCATGCAGCTCAGTATTAAAAAAACAAACAACCCAGTACAAAAATGGGCAGAAAACCTAAATAGGCATTTCTCCAAAGAAGACATACAGATGGCCAAGAAGCACATGAAAAGATGCTCAACATCACTAATTATTAGAGAAATGCAAATCAAAACTACAATGTGGTATCACCTCACAACAGTTAGAATGGGCATCATCAGAAAATCTACAAACAAATGCTGGAGAGGGTGTGGAGAAAAGGAAACCCTCTTGCACTGTTGGTGGGAATGTAAATCGATACAGCCACTATGGAGAACAGTATGGAGGTTCCTTAAAAAACTAAAAATAGAATTACCATATGATCCAGCAATCCCACTACTGGGCATATACCCAGAGAAAACCATAATTCAAAAAGACACATGCACCCCAATGCTCATTGCAGCACTGTTTACAATAGCCAGGTCATGGAAGCAACCTAAATGCCCATTGACAGACGAATGGATAAAGAAGATATGGTACATATATACAATGGAATATTACTCAGCCATAAAAAGGAACGAAATTGGGTCATTTGTAGAGACGTGGATGGATCTAGAGACTGTCATACAGAGTGAAGTAAGTCAGAAAGAGAAAAACAAATATCGTATATTAACACATATATGTGGAACCTAGAAAAATGGTACAGATGAACCGGTTTGCAGGGCAGAAATTGAGACACAGATGTAGAGAACAAACGTATGGACACCAAGGGGGGAAAGTGGCAGGGGGTGGGGTTGGGGTGGGGGTGTGATGAACTGGGCGATTGGAATTGGCATGTATACACTGATGTGTATAAAACTGATGACTAATAAGGACCTGCTGTATAAAAAAATAAATAAAATTAAATTTAAAAAATAAAATAAAATACATGTAAGACCTTTATACTGAAAACTACAAAACATTATTAAAAGATATTAAAGATGCCGTAAATATATACTGTACTCATGGATTGAAAGAATCAATATTGTTAAAATGTCAGTTTTCCCCAAATTAATCTATAGATTCAATGCAACCCCATTCAAAACCCAACAGATTTTTTTTTCAGAAATTGATAAATTAACTCTAAAATGTATATGGAAATGCAAAGGACCTAGAATGTCTAAAAAAATGTTGAAAACAAAAAATTGTGAGATTTACATACCTGATTTTAAGGCATAATAAAGCTACAATAATCAAGACATTGGTACAAAAATTAATATATAGACAAATGGAATAGAAGTCCAGAAATAGACCAATATATATGTGGTCTGTTGATATTTGATAAAGGTGCCAAGGCAATTCAGTGTAGAAAATTGATTTCCAATGTGCTAGAACAATGTGCTAGGACAATATACACATGTCAAAAAAAAAAAAAAATGACCACAACTCTGGACCCTTACCTTTATATATAAAAATTGACCCAAAATCCATCATAGACCCAAATTTAAAAGCTAAAATTACAAAACGTCTAGAAGAAAATTTTAGTCATCTTAGATCAAGCAGTTTTCCTAAATGACTCAAAAATTACAGACTATAAAAACTGGTAAATCATATTTTGTTAAAATTAAAAATTTCTTCTTCAAAAGACAGTGTTTAAAAAATGCAAAGGCAAGCTTATATCTTATTCGAGAGCTACAAAATTAGTATCTCCAAAGATGGGGTTCCACATGTCATTCTGAAACATGACTAATGAGAATTACTGCCTTAAGTTCTCAAAAACAAAAACTTGAGAATTTTATTATACTGTATTCATGGTCTCCACAATGAACTGTAGAAGAGTCATATGGAGAAATAAAACACATATATTTTGTTTTCTCCACATCCTCACCAACATTTGTTATCTATGTTCTTTTTGATGATAGCCATGCTGACAAGTGTGAGGTGATATCTCATTGTGGTTTTGATTTGCATTTCCCTGTTCAGCAATATTGAGCATCTTTTCATGTGCCTGTTGGCCATCTGTGTTTCCTCTTTGGAAAAATGTCTATTCAGGTCTTCTGCCCATTTTTTAATTGGATTTTTTCGTTTTTTGATGTTAAGTTGTATGAGCTGTTTATATATCTTGGATAAAAACCCCTCACTGGTCATATCATTTGCAAATATTTTCTCCCATTCCATAGGTGGTCTTTTTGTTTTGTTGATGGCTTCCTTTGTTGTGCAAAAGCTTTTAAGTTTAATTAGGTCCCATTTGTTTATTTCAGTTTTATTTCCTTTGCTTTAGGAGACAGATCCAAAAAAATATCACTACGATTTATGTCAGAGTGTTCTGCTTATGTTTTCCTCAAGGAGTTTTATGGTTTCTGGTCTTATATTTAGGTCTTTAATTCATTTTGTGTTTATTTTTGTATATGGTGTTAGGGAATGTTCTATTTTCATTCTTTTACATGTAGCTGTCCAGTTTTCCCAGCACCACTTATTAAAGAGACTTTCTTTTCTCCATTGTATTTTCTTGCCTCCTTTGTTGTAGATTAATTGACCATAGGTGTATGAGTTTATTTCTGGGCTATCTATTCTCTTCCATTGATCTATGTGTCTGTTTTTGTGTCAATACCATACTGTTTTGATTACTGTAGCTCTGCAGTATAGTCTGAAGTCAGAGCGCATGATTCCTCCAGCTGTGTTCTTCTTTCTCAAGATTGTTTTGACCATTCAGGGTCTTTTGTATTTCCATACAAATTTTAGGATTATTTGTTCTAGTTCTGTGAAAAACACCATTGGTATTTTGATAGGGATTGCACTGAATCTGTAGGTTGCCTTGGGTAGTATGGTCATTTTAACAATATTAATTCTTCCAATCCAAGAACACTGTATATCTTCCCATCTGTTTGTGTCGTTTTCAATTTCTTTCCTCAGTGTCTTATAGTTTTCCAAGTACAACTCTTTTACCTCCTTAGGCCCTTGTACACTGTTGGTAGGAATGTAAATTGGTGCAGTCACTGTGGAAAACACTATGGAGATTTCTCAGTAAACACAAAATAGGACTACCATATGACCTAGCGATTTCACTCCTGGGTATGTAGCCGAAAAAAACAAAAACACTAATTTGAAAAGATACATGCACTATAATGTTCATAACAGCATTATTTACAATTTCCAAGATATGGACGCAACCTAAGTGTTATTCAACAGATGAATGGATAAAAAAGATATGGTATATACATACAATGGAATACCACTCAGCCATTAAAAAGAATAAAATTTGCAGCAACATGGATGGACTTGGAGGGCATTATGCTAAATGAAATAAGTCAGACAGAGAAAGATAAATACCATATGATATCACTTTTATGTGGAATCTAAAAAATATAACAAACAAGTGAATATAACAAAAAAGAAGCAGACTCACCTATATAGAGAACAAACTAGTCATCACCAGTGTGGAGAGGGAAGTGGGGAGGGGCAACACAGGGGTAGGAGACTAAGAGGTACAAACTATTATGTATAAAATAAGCTACAAGAATATATTGTACAAGACAGGGAATATAGCCAACATTTTATAATAACTATAAATGGAGTATAACCTTTAAAAATTGTGAATCACTATATTGTACACCTATACCTTATATAATATTGTACATCAAATATATTTCAATTTTTAAAAGACATATATTTTCTAAAGGAAATTAGACCTAGAGGGATCTATTAATATTGGCCTGCAAGTGCATGAATGATCTCTATGCAGAGATCTGGACACAGATGCAGTAAATTAAAAGAATGGAAAAATAAATATAAGAATTTTAGGCTAAAAAAAACAAACCTCGTTTTTGATAGTCAGCTTCCAAATGAGGTTGTGAAATCTTCTCAAATGCTCATTAAGATAAATTGTCACTCAGTAGGTAAAATTATCCTAATCACAAGAAGATAATCTAGAGAATTTAAATTTTTCTCCAAGGGGATTAGACCAGTGGTCCCCAACCTTTTTGGCACCAGGGACCAGTTTCATGGAAGACAATTTTTCCACAGACTGGGGTTGGGGGGGGGATGGTTTCTGGATGATTCAAGCGCATTACATTTATTGTGCACTTTATTTCTATTATTATTACACTGTAATATATAATGAAATAATTATACAACTCACCATAATGCAGAATCAGTGGGAGCCCTGAGCTTCTTTTCACTTGCCACTCCCTGGTAGGGTTTTGATGAGTCTGCAAGCAATTGATTTATTATAGTCTCTGTGCAGTCAAACCTCTCTGCTAATGATAATCTGTATTTGCAGCCACTCCCCAGCGCTAGCATCACAGCCTCAGCTCCACCTCAGATCATCAGACATTAGATTCTCATAAGCAGTGTGCAACCTAGATCCCTCGCATGCGCGATTCACAGTAGGGTTCTCGCTCCTATGAGAATCTAATGCCGCCGCTGATCTGACAGGAGGCGGAGCTCAGGTGGTAACGCAAGCGATGGGGAGTGGCCGTAAATACAGATGAAGCTTCGCTCGCCTGCCCGCCATTCATCTCCTGCTGTGTGGCCCGGTTCCTAACAGGCCACGGACTGGTACTTGTCCGTGGCCCAGGGGCTGGGGACCCCTGGATTAGACTCAAGGGGGCCACTCTATGAAGCTCTAATAGTGACATCAAAGTCCATTTGCCAAGAAATTGGCAAATTGGGTGTCCAGAAAATTCCTACACAAACAATCTATATCCTGCTGTCCCTGTGCTAAGTTGTACAATGTTAATGTAATATTGAAAAACTACAACGTGATAGTTTCCTCTTTGTCAGTCTACTTATAAGCAAAGAGTAGTGGGTAAGAAGGGAGATGAGGAAAAGTTGTTAAACTATTTGAATTTATGTGTGTCAGAAACAAGATCCCTCCAGGTAGCAAGAGTATGTGCCAGGGTAAAATCTAGTTAATAATCAACCCTAGAAACCAGTGAGATAGCAAGAGTGAAATAGCTGAGGGTTTGTTTTTATTTTATACCCTGATTTCCCCCAACTGAATGCTGGAAATCAGGATGTATTGCATCTGAAGGAAAATCACAAAGCAGGCACTTTTATTATTACAAAAGTAATGCATGTTCATTTTAGAAAATAGAGTTAAACACACACACACACACACCAAGAAAATAAAAACGTTCATAGTTCCACTACCCAGAGATAATTACAATTAATACTTGGGTATCAACCATCTATGTGCTGACCCATCCATAACACCAAAATGGAAGCAGTCAGTACATATTGTTTGTGATCTTGAGAAGTACATTCTCTTGGTAATATATGGATGCCTCTGCTGTTCCAGCTATTATGCAGGATGAAATTCAGCAAGCCTTAATTAAACATGTGGTCCCAAAGAAATGTAAGAGTAGATTCCTAGCCAAAAAGAGTTCACTTACACCAAATATGTATGTTGAGAGTCTGGTAACCTGATTTATCTGATTACAACAACCACAATTTAACTGTGTCTTTTCTTCCTTGTCACCTTGTATTCTAAACATAGGGATACCATTTTTAATGGCAATGTCTTACTTTTTCTTTATCTCCAATTCTCTCCATTGTAAACTACAATTTCCCACTTAGTTGCAAAATGGATATTAATTATCAGCAGAGATCAAAGGATCAAAATTTACCATCCTTACAGAAATTCAAATTCCTTCCTACTTTTTCGTGAGTCTTTGTCCCTAAACTGTAGCAGTAATAACTTTCTCATATTAAAAAAAAAATACTATACAAACAAATTATTATTGTTGCTCATTCTTACTGTCCTTTTTCCACAACCACAGGGAGCCAAATTACTAATTCTTTATTGGATTTGTCATTGGAAATGTTGCCAACGTGGAATTAGAAAGAGAAAACAATCGAGCTTCCTAAGAGCACAAATCCTCGAATTAACTCTAATAATTAAGGCATCTTGTGAAGGGCTTCAATGACAGGATAAACTCATCTGTCCCTAGCACAGGACCCATATCAATTACCCTGGGCATGTGGAGGCTGGTACACAACAAAAGGAATCAAAATACAGAGGCTGACAATCTAGACAAAGCCTGACTCTGGTCAAAAGCAGCCTCTCCAAGTGTTATCTTTAAGCCAAGTGGTTTTAAGTAAGTTTAAATACCAATAGGGGGTTAATTTGGACCCAATTTGATTTTATTTCTGAATTAATGCTTTTAAAATCTGCTTTTATAATTTCTGCTTATCAAGGATTGCCCTTCTGGTATAAAAACTGAGCCAAGACTCAGTTATCAAATACTATGAAGGGTTCTGTTAATTAGATAGTTTATCTGTGATGAGTTGTTGACACTGAGATGATGTGTTAAATAATTTTAAAATATTCTGTGGGGCACTAACTTGGTGGCTCAAAGCACTGTTCTTCCATTTTTCAGACCCTGATTTGAGTCAAACTAGAAGCTCTTAGTAAAAATTAATGTGATGGTTGTAACACATTTCTTAAATATAGAATCATTCATATCTCAAAATTATACATATGAGAGAATAAATCTTCTGGCACTCTTTATTAGGCTGCTCTAGACCATCCTAATTCAGCCTCTCTCACATGCTGGTTGGTCTTTAATTGCTCAGTACAGACTGCCAGGAAATTCATCCTTGCTGTTATTAAACACAATTCTCAGGATTTGCTCTTTTCATAGTGTTTCTTTTAAAAGCTTTTTTGGTGATTTTTCCTCTGGTTTCTCTCTCTACCTTCAAATCAGGCAACCCAGGAGAAATCTCAGAAAATGAAATATTTTTTCCCATGTAGGTAAATTAAAGCTCCAGCTGTTAAGGTTTTTTTCTTTCTGTCTGTCAATTTTCTTTTTCTAGTTATAGTCTGTGACAGCAGAGGCCAAGAACAGTCCACAGGGAATGGCTTGGAGCCTTAGAACAAGCTGCTATCTTTGTATTTTCCAGAAGAAAAAATATTGGACACTAGTCTTTAACATCAGGAAAGCTGCTAATTAATGAACCCGTAATTGTTAAAAGCACAAATCACTATTATCTATGGAATTTCATTTTAAGTTCCATTTTAAATATTGATTTTTATTTATAATTTTGTTTCTTTAAATTTTTGCTATTTTTTTTCTCACTAATTCTCTAAGACACATGGTATACTAGAACAGCTGTGTCTCATGGAATCTGGAGTCCTAAGCCTTCCTTGTCTTTAATTTAAATTAATAGCCATAATGTGTTCAACCATTATGCATGTGGCTCAGAAGAAGAAATGGCTCTTCCAAGGTAGTGAAGCTCTCTGCAAGTCACTAACCTCAGAGAAACGCTGAGTTCAGATCCCAGTGTTACCAATGTCTGTGCCGCCTCAGGCAAGTTGACTCCCTCAGCCTTGATTTTTATATTTGTAAATAAGGAGATTAGAATCCATAAATACCCCTTTCAATTCTAATACTTTGATTCTTTTCATCAGAGGAGCTTACTCTTGTGAAAGAATAAAAATGGAGCTCACATGAGAAAAAACTTGGCAAGCAGCCATTCTAAACTGGCTTTGTTCAGTTTCTTCAGAGGAGGTTTTGGAGAAAATTATCAGAAAAGAAAGGAGAACATTGGGCATCAGGTAAAAGGAAAGAACACTAGAAAACGAGGGGGTATCTTGTTCTAGTCACAGTTGTGCCATTAGCAACTTAGTAATCATGAACAAGTTATGGAATTGAAACCTCTGAGGCCAAAGATTGGACTCAAAATTGAAGAGTTTTGATTTTATTATCTCTTAGTCTCTTTCAGTACAAAAATTCTATGATTCTATAAAATGTCCCAAAAGTCATGGAGGAGGTGTACCTGAAAATGTTCTAACAACTATTGACAATGAACTCTGCTCTTTTGATCCAGGTTGGAGAATGTTGTTCAAAAGCATGCTGTCCCAGACTGTCAACTCAGAAGTAAAACATTAGCTTGGGGACCCTAAAGAAATGCTAAGGGTAACTTTCTGAATCTATAACATCTGAGTTATCATAATGGCAATTTCCCTCATGCCCACTCCAAGAGTTAAGGATTATAAACAAAGCTGTTCCACGCATTTCTTTTATTCCACTTCTTGATTTCTTCTGTCCACTTCTTTACCCAGAATATAGCTGAAATAGCTAATAAAAATCAAGAAACAACTAAAAATGTTAAGTCCTAGTGGTACATCGCAGGACCTTAGGGCATGTGAAGTGCTTGCTCGTTCTGCAAACCTTCCTAGACCCACTAGGCACTCTCTACAACATTGAATTTGGCAAAGCAGCTATAATACTAATGCATCCCAGCCTTTTAGCAAGAGAAATATCATCATTAATATTTTTCAAGTTCTAGTCCAGTTAATAAATCTGAAAGAACCAAGTATCAAAGGGAAAAAATGCCAAAATAATGGTAGTAGGAAGGATAACTTCCAGATTTTAATAATTTACCAAGTGAAAAATATAAAAGTAGTGGGATTTTTTTTTCTCCTGAAACATCAAGTACTGGACACTGCCCAAGGTAAGACTATGAAGGCAGATGGTGTCATCATCCATTCCAGATAGTCAGTTCTGCTTTTTTTTCTGATCGCCTCCTTGGAACCCAGCCAAATGCTTTCCTTTTTTCTTCAGGACATTGACCCTTCCCCTTAGTGTCTGGAACCTCCACTTTTTGCAAGCCCTACTTATAGGATAAGCAGCATCTTCCAATAGCCCATGCTTTGAATCACAGTAAAGAAGATGGAGATTCTGGTCCCAATTTTTTATGAGCCTGATATGCTACCTAGGCCAAATCCCTTTAACCAACTCCTAGTGTCATGCTTTGATTTTCCTTTCGTTGGTAAGATAATAAGTGGCAACATTTGAATGCACTTAAATATGCATTAATAATTATAACACATTGTGCCCAGAACATGAAACTCACAGCTAAAACTTTCGTTAATGAATAAATAAGAAATCTGTACTTTAAATTTTGATCCATAGAGCTCTTGAACCACAGCAAACAACCAACTTATCTTAGCCTCCTACACAACTATTCCATTTTCCAAATGGGAAACTGGAACAGAGGTTAAGGGAATTTCCTTAGGCTACAGTTAAGGTTCAGGGAATAACTTCTTTGTTCAGTGTAAGTAATTCACTTTAAATTTCCCCAAGTCAAAATATTTCCAATATGAATCTCTAACGTATACAGAGCACCCACCAAGCATGGGGAAAAAAACCTCAAAATACTCATTATTTGAAAATCAGCAATAACCTAAACTAGGTTATAATGCCAAAAACTGTTCCCTCAAAATAAGCTCTCATGTTGTACTCCCAGTGCTTGGTACATAGTATGGACTTTGCAAATGTATGCTGAATGGATGATGGATGGTTGGTGGTAGTCTTAAATAAGTTAGCAAGAAGATGGGGAATCGACGAAAGTGGATGGTCTATAGAACTATTATAAAGACAAAAATTTTTTAAGTTGGTAATTGGATGTAGAAAATATGTTGAAGAGGGGGAAATAGAGGGATTTCCTGGTTTCTGACTTACGTGACCAGATAATGCCATTCAATAAGATAAGAAACACAGTTAAGGGGGAAGTAGGTGAGTTGGTGCATAATGAGCTCAAGATTAGATGTGCTAAATCAAAAGATTTGTGAACATCAAGGAGATTCATTCAGTAGGAAACTGTATATATAGATTTGAGCTTAATATAGACATTTTTTACTTGGAGCTCACCATCATGTAAGTGATAACTGAAGTTATATCCATAAATGAAATAAACCAGGAATAACTGTAGATTAGTTTATCAATGTCCAGTATAATTTTAAATGGTTGGAAGGGAGAGCCAATAAATGGTTGTTAAATTTTTACTTTTTTAAGGACATTAAAAGTATACATAAGTAGCCATGTACTATCACTATTATTTCATAGAAGAAGTAGAAGACATTTCACCTTTTAAAAATATGGATAACATAGCCTTAAAAAGAAGGATAATTTTTCTAATTAACAAATTAAGGCACATAAAATGTTCACTACATTGTCCTTCATCACAAAATGACTCTATCATGAAATGGTATCATTCACAGGCCAGCATTTGGGAAACACTGATACTGGTGAAAAGGAACACCAAGGACAGATGCCCAGGGAACACTCATCCTTAAGGGTTCATTAGAGGAGAGGAACCCACAAAGGAGACTGCTTCTAATGGAGAATCAGGAAGCAAAGCCAGGGAAGTGTGGTGTCCTAGAAGGAGGCAGAGAAAATATTTCAAGGAATACATGGTCAACAGTTCAGATGCCACTGAAAGATCCAATAGATTTATTAACAAACAGTTTACTGATGTTCTGAGTAAGAATGGTTTAACACTGAAATTACATGATATGAGGACTTCATCTCAGGGTTGACTCAGGCAATACAGTCTTTTGTTATGACTCCTAAATTCAGGTCAATAAGCATTTGTTGAGCACTCAGTGTGCCCAAATCAATTTAACAGGTCCCCTGAGAGATTAAAAGATTAATAACAATTCCATCCTGAAGAAAGTTGTAGTCTCAGAGGAGAGATAAGAAATGAACATAAAAGTCTATGGAATAACTCCAAAGATACACAAATGGCCAACAAGCACATGAAAAGATGCTCAACATCATTAGTCATTTGGGAAATGCAAATCAAACCCACAGGAGATGTTACTTCACATCCACCAGAATGGCTACAATTAAAACACACACACACACATATACACACACAGAAAATAACAAATGTTGGTGAGAATGTAGAGAAATTGGAGCCCTCAAACACTGCTGGTGGGAGTGTAAAGTGGTGCAGCTGCTATGGAAAACAGTTTGACAGTTTCTCAAAATGTTAAACATAGAGTTACCATATGACCTAGCAATTACACTTCTAAGTATATGCCTAAGAGAACTGAAAACAGGTATTCAAATAAAAACTTGTACATGAATGCTCATAGCAGCAGCATCATTCATCACAGCCAAAAAGTGGAATCAACCCAAATGTCCACCAACTAATAAGTAGATAAACAAAATGTGGTATATCCATACAATGGAATATTATTCAGCCATATAAAGTATTGATACATGCTACAACTTGAATGAACATTGAAAACACTATGCTAACTGAAAGAATTCAGACAAAAGGCCACATATTATATGATGCCATTTATATGAAATAACCAGAATAGGCAAATCCATAGAGATAGAAAGCATGTTAGTGGTTGCTAGGAGCTGGGGGATAGAAGAATTGGGAGTGACAGCTTAATGGGTACAGGGTTTTTTTCAGGGGGGAGTGATGAAAATATTCTGGAATTTGAAAGTGGTGATAGTTACACATTGTGAATGTACTAAAGTCACTGAACTGTACACTTTAAAATGGTTAAAATGGTCAATTTTATGTTATGTTAATTTTACCTGAAAAAAGTGTGTGCAATACAATGTGATAAGCCATAAGAAACTTGCCAAGCACTGTGAGAATTAGAGCAATCAGAACACTAAAGAAGATAATGGTGTTTGATCTAGGCCTTAAGGACAGACTAGAGGAAGAATAGCAGTAGAAGCAGAGAGAACACTTTCAGTGGGGGCAAGAAAGGGCAGGAAAATGTAGGTCATGCGCAGATAGCAGTTGACAGCCCTGCTTAGCAGTCATATGATAGGTAAAAGGTAGTAGTAAAAGAAAACATTGGGGCCCACGTAGTTTGGAAAATCAGGTGCTGCTCTTTCCTCCTACAGGATACATTTACTCTTGGCAATGAGCTGTGACAGGACATTCTTTGAAGCAGATCTGAAACACAGATTCTTGAAATGATTCTCATAGTAAATGCCTAAATTGGAAGTTTTTTCTGTGTCCTTCCTCCCCATATTTCTTTTTTATCTTGAATAGACTTAGGATAAACAAGACAGTTAATCATGAAAAGTTCTTGATGCAGTGAAGAAACAACAGTCTGTCTTCTCAAGTGGTCCTTTGCTGGGTATAAAATTCTTAAACATTGACAAGCAGTGACAGCCTTCCTGTTGTAGCTTTGTTAGTTACAAAACCCCAAACAGCCACAAGTTACCAGAGTGATTATTTGCCTTTCCATGATTTCAGGATATAAAAAGGCCAAGATATTTTAACCATCTACTTTATATATCTAAATCACAGCAGAGGACATGGACACCTTAAGTCACCAAAACATTGTAGAGGGAATAAAATATTTAAAAACTGCAAGCTTATGAGATGCATAGGATGGAAATTTAGTTCCTGGTTATAAAACATTTTATCAGGATACATGTCACCATTGCTGGAGAATGTCTGTAACCTTAAGCTGTTCTTTCTTCCTTAGAGTCCTTACACAAATCTCTGGTATCTGGCCCTGCATCTCCATGATCTTCATCATTATTAGAGTCATTGTCACTACATAGCCATGGAGAATCTACATGAGTCTAGACTGATTTGCACTTTGAATTTATATAAACAGCATTATACCTCTGGGGCAGAAAGATCCTAAGACAGCCCTCCAAGATCCTTGCCTCCTGGTATTCACATCTTTGTGTAATCTCCTCCCCTAGACTATGGATAGGCCCTGTGACTTGCTTCTACCCCATGGACTATGGAAAAAGTGATGGAATGTATGTGATTACATACTAGCATAGCACCCAACTTGCTCGAGTCTCTCTCTCTCTCTGTTGCAGATTTTGAAGAAAGAAGCTGCCATGAATCCTACAGCTGCTAGGAAATGAATCCACCAACAACCTAAGGAGTATGAAAATAGATCCTTCTCCAGTCAAGCCTCTGGTGAGAACCCAACCCTATCCAACACCTTGATTGCAGCCTCGTGAGAACCTAAACCAAGGACCCTGTTAAGTCATGTTCAGATTCTCAGCCCACAGAAACTGTGGGAGATAATAAATGTGTGTTGCTTTAAACCATTAAGTTTGTGGTAATTTTTTATGCAGTAATAGAAAAATAATAAAACCTCCAAGAAGTACACTGTTTAAAACAGATAAGGGAAAACACAGTTATGCAAACAACAAAAACATGAATTAAGTAAGTATAGCTGTGGGGTTTTTTACTCTCTCTGCAGGGAAAAAGAAATAGCATGAAACTTATTTTATTACCAATTAGAGAAGTGAGGCTTAGAAATGTATATAAGTTCTCAATGTTAGGGAGCCAAATAAAAAAGAGTATCACATCATGACATCCAACAAAGTAATTTAAGCAGCATTAGGAAAGTTCCTATGGCACTAATTCTCCTCAACCCAATAACAGAAATACACCCCTCATCATTTTAGCCTAAGACTTCGGGTTATAGGCATATGTATATATTCCTCAGAAGGAAAATATTTTAAACTATTGTCAATCATTTTCACTTATGAGAATGAAATTTTATATGAGTCAAGAAAAGCATAAGAACCCTGTTAGTCAGGTCAGCTCTATCCTTTTAAGTCTATGCTCTTAACCTAGCAAAGTTTTCTAAGACCTGCATAAAAGCAACACCGCCAAAGATACTACAGGTTTTCAGACCTGGATATTGAATCATTCACTTCAACAGCTAGCACATTTCCCTGTCCTCTATCTTCCTCATTGTGTTTTCCTGGTTAATGTCTCTGCCTTATCCTTCCAGTTGATGTGTTGATTGATTACCTTCCAATTTCCCCACCTCCAAGCATGGATCCATTATTGCTCTTATTTTTCCTACCATTTATTCTGATACTCCAAGGGTGAATTTCCAGATAACATCCCCTAGGACTTTCCCTGGTAATACTGAAGCACTCTCCTAGCCAGCATCTCACCTGGGCAAAGTCCATCCCCCAAACAAGATCCAGATATAGGCACCTGAGTAGAGAGGGAAATAGTGCTCAGGAAGAAGGAAAGACCATGAAAACAACTTCACTTACTGCAGAATTTTGCATAATTCTGTGGGGTTGTTATTAAGTTATCTACACAAGCAGATATTTAGACTCAGCTGAACTTGGTCTTCTTCCTCTCCACTGTCCTGGACTCAACAGTGGTATTTGTGGGAAATAATGAGAATAGAAAATTATCTTTCTCTTAATTTCTTCCAACATTTATGAAATGTAAAACAGTTATATGCAAGGCACTTTGTAAAGTGCTGTTAGTGACCTCAAAATGAATAAATCATGTCCCTTCTGCTGAGTTGCAAGAGGGGAGGACATAATTTATATAAGTATAATGCAAAGCAGAAAAATAATTCTATGATAGAGTCACAAAGAGATAGAAGGGAAAGATTATATAAGATTGAAGCAATCAGGAAAGTATTTTTGGAGAAAGGAAGTTAAAAGCAGTTGACCAGTGATCCATTTCTTTCTCAATTACCATAGGGATGCCTCTAGAGAAAGAAAGAAGGCAGTGACTCACTCTAATATTTTGCAAATATGATTACTGGAATTCTGGGGAAATATACTAATGATGTAGGATGTTTCTGGTTTAGGACTGCTTAGGATGAACAAGCCTATAATTTATGGATTTATCATGCTTGGTTCCCTGTAGAATGTGATATAATCTAAACACCTCTCTGGAGCGTAACGTGGAGATGTTTCCTAACTTAAATGCTTCCCACTGTGTGAGGTGACCTGCAGTCCGCATTAGATACCTCATCTATTATTCTGGGCTGGAGAGCACATCTACCAAAAAAGGGACGTGGGGAATCTTGTGGCATGTCCCAACCTTCTCTCTGCCCTGCCTGTGTCTTTTGAGTGCTTTTATTTTTGAAACTGTATCAAAAGCTTGATACTGGGTAAGAGCTATATTTGTGTGAGTCTTGTTTGACAATCTGATCCTTGGTGTTAACTCAGTCTTCATGGAAGAGGCAGAATTTGAAATGAGTTTAGAGAGTTGTTTAGGATTTTAAAAGGCAGAAATGAAGCAAATGGCATTCCAAGCAGAGACACAATAAGTACTGAGAAAAGAAAGAAGAAAAACATAGGATATATTCAGGCTACAATACACATCCTAGTTTAGCTAGGGTATATGCTATATCTAAGGGAACAGTCATGAACATAAAGCTTGAAAAGTAAGTGGAGGCTTTGAATTCCAGGCTGAGGACTTTATACTTAATTCTGTAGAAAATGAGGAGCCATTAAAGGATTTTTACAAAGAGAATAACAGTATCACAGCAGAGCTTCAGTAGATTTTTCCAACAGATCTGTGCAGGTTGCTTTGGAAGATGGAAAAATTTTCCAGATTGAAGCTTGAAATGGCTTAGCTCAATAATTCTCAAATGAGGTCTATGAACTCAGTGGATGTCTAGGCACAATTTTAAGTTCTTTTTGAGGATTTTGCTGTTGTTATTATTTGCTTATTTGTTTCTTACATTTAAAAATATTGAATATTTATTTATTTTGATTATAATTTTTTTTGATTCATGTAATACTGCATGCCATGAAATGGCCTTTTTTTTTTAATTGAAGTATAGTTGATTTACAATGTTGTGGCAATCTCTGCTGTAGAGCAAAGTGACTCAGTTATACACATAGAGAAATTCTTTTTAAATATTCTTTTCCATTATGGTTTATTCCAGGAGATTAGATATAGTTCCTTGTGCTCTACAGTAGGACCTTGTTGTTTATCCATTCTAAATGTAACAGTTTGCGTCTACCAACCCCAAACTCCCAGTCCATCCCTCTCTCTCCCACTCTCCCCCTTGGCAACCACAAGTCTGATCTCTATGTCTGTGAGTCTGTTTCTGTTTTGTAAATAGGTTCATTTGTGCCATATTTTAGATTCCACATATAAGTGATACCATATGGTATTTGTCCTTTTCTGACTTACTTCACTTGGTATGATAATCTCTAGTTGCATCCATGTTGCTGCAAATGGCATTATTTTGTTCCTTTTTATGGCTGAGTAGTATTCCATTATATATATATGTACCACATCTTCTTTATCCATTCATCTGTCAATGGACATTTAGGTTGTTTCCATGTTTTGGCTATTGTGAATAGTGCTATGGGTAAAAGCTATGATTTGTGTGAATGAACATAGGGGTGAATGAACATAGGGGTGCATGTATCTTTTTGAATTATACTTTTGTCCAGGTATATGCCCAGGAGTGGTAATTCTATTTTTAGTGTTCTGAGGAACCTCCATACTGTTTTCCATAGTGGCTGCACCAACTTACATTCCCACCAACAGTGTAGGAGGGTTCCCTTTTCTCCACTGATGATAATTTTAAAATGTAATTTATGTTCAGCTCGATGACCATATCATAATTAAATATGCCACAAATTTCAGTGCTTACGTCTTCCTTCTGTTTATCAGCATGTTGGCACTAATTACAATTTAAATTGTCATGGACTACTAAGAAAAAAAAAACAGGACTTCAAATGTAAATTTGTATTCATGCCAAGGGAAAGACAAATATTTTTTATTCATTTGAATTTTTTAAAAAATGTTATGAGAGAACTATGTCATCACAAAGTACCTGATAGTACATAGTACTGAACTCCAAAGAATTTGAATAAATATTTTTCTTTACCTCTCTAGACAACTCTCTCTATCCTTCTCCATTCTATTCTGTTCCCATAACCTTCATCAAGGGGTTTCCTTGATCTCTGGTTTCTGACTGGGCTCAGCAAATGGGAGTTAGTAGCAGGAGGCTGAAGAATGAAAAGAGTAAGATCAAGGTATTTATTTTGATGTCTTCCTCCCTGCTGGATTCCTGCAAATTCACTGTATCGCTCTAACAAAGAGCATAGCTTCTCTACATTGTTCTCCTATAACTGCAGCCACTCTCTCCAAGCTGTGATGATCACTTCTTCATTTGCCTTTACAGTCTCACAGTGTTAGTGGCTCTTCACTACTAAAATACTCAATACTCTTTAGTTTCTTCTGAGCCTGTCTACACCTTTGTATATATTTCTTTTATTAAATCCTCTTCAAATACAGCTAAAATAAATGCCTTTCATTTTCCACCATGATTCATCCGATACAATGAATCTCAATGATCAGTACTCTGTTCGTATTACAAGCATCAATTTGGTTTCAGCAAAACAACATCTGTCACATTGAAATAAATATATTACTCTGAATTTGATTGGTTTTATAGTTTCATTTTATTTAATTTATAAAGTTATTTTTGTTTATGGTTGTATCTAAGCTCTAATCATAAGTGTATACCTAGTTTCATGATTGTATGTTTAGTAAATTAATAAATAATAATAATAATGTCAATCAACACTAAGGAGATCCTTGAATTTTTTCTCCTTCAAAAGAAGGCCATATATCATTCAGATCTGAGACTCAATAGCCTAGCTCATTGCTTCTACCACAGGTTCCAAAACATCTTTTAAAAGCATCATAAAAATTGTCAGAGTGTGAAATGGACAATTGATAGTGAATGCATACCAAAAGCCAAGAAATTCATAAAGCCCATTATGACCCCAGAAGCCATAGCTGGAAACAACTGCACATTCTCCTACCCCCACAGTGCTCTGAGAAGGCCTACATGAACCACTATGGTTTTTCATGAATTCCAATCTTTAAACTCCAGATTGGAGAACTGCATTCGAACGTTTTCTTAGTCAAGCTAGTAAATTCATGACTTGACACACCCCTCTACTACAAACATATAGCAAGTTTGAAAAGGAAAAAAAAAATAGGCATTTTTTTTCAAAAGAGAAGCATCTCTGTAAACCAGAATTCATAGTGGTACGTGGGGCTGAAGCTCCTGACTTGCTGGGTATCAGGTCCAGAAGAGATGGGCAGGAGGTAGTTCAGCCTCAGAAGCATAAGGTACTCTAGATGAAGAACAAGAGTCAGCTTCACAACATGTAGCCAGAGGTTGGAGAACTTATGGTGATTGCTGCCTGGGACTAAAGAAGGCCTCAGGCCTATGGAATTGGGAGTATAGAGACCAGCCTTCTAATACGAACTGAAGCCTGCCTGCTGGCTTGGTGGATTAATCTTCAATACCTCAAATATCATAATAGGGTAGGAACTTTGAACCATCATTTTATAACATAGTTCTGGAATAGAGGTTGGGGAAAAGGGTAGGTTGGCATGTGGTATATCAGCTAGGGCTAAGTTATGTTGCAGTAAAAAATTAAACCAAAATATAACCAGATTTAGATGACATGGAAAAAAATTTATTCCATGTTCACATCACCGTCCATGCAGGTCAGATGATTCTCCTTGACAGCTGTCCTCCAACAGTGATATGGGAATCTGGGATGATTCCATCTAGTATCTCTGCCAATTCAGTGCTCTTTACACCCATCAATAAGATAGAAAATGTGGCTATCCCACATATGCAGACCGATGTTTCTAAACATATGAAGAAATTTACCAATAAGAAAAAAACATAAAACAACAATCAGAACATGAAGTTGCTTCATAGGAAATTAATTTCATAGAAAAGATTGACAGACTTCAGAATAAGTATATTTTGAATGCTCATAGAGATATGTGAGTTAATAACTTCTATTTAGAAATTAATTATGTAAAAGGAAGAATTATTTATATCAAAAATGACCAATTAGAAACATTGGAAATATAGCCATTAAAATTAAAAATGCAATGGTTGGATTAAACTGAATTATATATAATTGAAGAGAGAATTAGTGACAGTAGAAAAAAGGAGCAAGGAAGACACCCAGTATGCCAGAGACAATGAGCTTTTTTAAATAGGAAGAGCAATTTTGAGAATGTAAGACAAATTGAGAAACTCTCACATTCATCTAATAGAAGTCACAGAAGAATAATATAGACAGTATGAAAGAGAAGCAATATTTGAAGAAATATTTGAAGGGAATTTTCCAGAATTGAAGAAAGACATGAAATAGGGAATGTATCCAAAATAACAAGAAGATTAAGCCCAAACCAAAACCCGTATTAAATGTAAAATATCAAAAAATTTTAAAGCCATCTGAAAATCTACAAAGGAATGAAAATAGATTAACAATGATACCTCATCTAAGGCAATAGAAATCAGAAAACAATGGAACAACACCTTCAAGATGTTGAGGAAAAAAGTTGTCAATTTAGAATTTTATATCTGCTTAAAGTGTTACTTCAGAATGAGGGCAAAGTAAACACATCATCAGACCTACAAAGCCTTAGAGTTTGCCACCCACAAATCCTCACCATAAACATTGACAAGACATGCACTTCAGCAAAAAGGAAAGTGAACCCCACAGGAATATATGTGCTACAAAATGTGTGAGGACAAAAACCAATAAAATTATAGTAACAAAAAGTAACTCTTGTCCATAGAAAAGTAACAATAACTAGTAATTTATATTTAAAAGGCAAAAATAAAAAATTTAAATGTCATAACAAAAAGGAGAGAATATCTAACAGTAATTAAAGAATGCTAAGACCCTTATCATGGTTGCCTTCTGTTGCTCGGGATTTCAGTATTAGAAAATATTAGGAGTGAAAAAGCGTTCAAGAGTGATAGATTCATGCCTATCTCCAAGTAGGTAGCTGTGGTTGTCTTTGATAAAATACAATTTTTTGTGTGCCTTGGTATATTCCCTCCATCCTATTTATTTTAAGTGTTGAAAGAGAATACGGTCTGACATGTTTTCCAATATTAGTCTTTTAAAATGTATTATATCAATCCAGATGAGTAATTGTATTTTAACTATTCATAGAAAGTATGAGTATTCTTGAGATTGCAGAGAGGTGTTATATTTCTGACTTTTGGTGGGGAGAAGTACATAGTATCTTTGTCCACTTCTCTCCATGGACCACAAAATTACACACACGCACACACCCCACACACACACTGAATTATAATGGGCTTTTACCTATGTTGCTAGGTTACTGTAGCTTAAAAACACACAAAACAAAAACTGCATGAGGCTTTCCAATTGCTTCATAATGGCATCTTACTTGAAATTTAATTTGTCATCCACAGGTGATAAAGATGAAAAGAATCTGATAGGTTTCCTAGTCTGAGTTAGCTTGTGAGTTAAAAAAAAATGTTTTGTGGTCAGGAAAAGTGGGAGATGCTATGTTATATCCACCATTTTGAGCTTTAGTTACCATAATTGTTTGGGTTTAGTGATGGCCGATATCAAACTTTAAATATTTGGGGTCTTTTTGTCTAGCTCAACTGGCTTTGGTAAGAAAGGAGTGAAAACTTCAGGAAAGGTGATGTGTAATTGGTGTTTGATGGAAGGATGAAGCAATTGAAATGAATTCATCCATAGCTCATTATTATAAGCAGCAAGTAAGTCTGTTGCTTAGTGACAGTGATTATGTGACAGAGATAAGCAGAATTTTATTGTAGAACAAATATTCGTTATATAAAATTTGTTATAACAAGATCATTCTTTTATAGAGAAGCTCATTGAATGGAATAAGCTTTGTTATACAGAACACCTTTTGTAAAGTAATTTGTTACAATGACTATTTTTACTCTTTTTTTTATCATATTTTAAGCCCAAATCACATGAAATGAATGGTCAGTTTCTTATAGCTCTTTGATCTGTGTCACAAGAAAAATGCAAAAGTAATAAATTATTGACTACATCAAAGGAACAGAGAATTCATGCAGTGACAATGTAAAACACGTGGAAAATGTGGTTCAAAGAAGACCATGACTTATAAAAGTTTGTAATTTCAGGACTAATTTCTTGAAGTAGGAAAAAATCTAATTTTAGCAGCTTTCTTTAGTAACAAAGATTGGAACTGGATTTTCAAGAACCTATATAATTAATCATTGTTCTCAGAGGCATAGATGTGGCTTCCACTAGTTTACTATTTAAATTCAATACCTTTTGAGAACCAAAATTCCTAACCATGTAGGAAGTGGGAAAATATCAGATTTCATTTACCATGAATCAACTCAAATCATTTGACAAAACTGAGCTACTTCTAGCCTTCTTCCTGTTACTTCTAGACTCCTGACTCCCAGTAAAAGAAGCATGAGTGAGACTACCAGTATTTATCCCTAATCAATTAGCTACTAAATTGTTACTTGTTACTCCAAGGTATGGGGTGAGCAATACAATGCAAGTGAGGCTGAAACTAGGAGAGAGGCCTGAGTACCAGAAGTTTAGCCAAGTTGTAACGAGATATCACAAGTTTGCAGGAAGGAAAAATCAAGCATCCAAATATTGTATCAAGTTAAAAGTACAACACAGATAGGCAGAACAACACAAGAAAAGATTGATCTTGTAGTTTAGGGGATTTATCCTCCATATTCTTTATCTTTCTGATAAGATGCAAAGTGGTCACAGGGTAGAAATAGAAAAGAAATATAATAGAAAAGCTTTGCATATACATACATTTATACATATAAAGTTAAACAGAAAACAAAACAGTTTGCAGTTAAATGCTAAATAGTGATAACATATAAGACTGAGCCTAAATAATTTTCAAGAAAGGTCAAATGTTTGTTTACTTGGCTCATTTGAAGCTTACGTTTAAATATGCTGTTTGGGTATTGTTTCTTGGGAGGCAGGCATCATGTATAGACCAAAATTACAATAACAGACCCTTTAGCTCTTGTCTTTCCAAAGTCAATTTACCATAGCAGCTACTATAGATTCATTTAGCATGTAATTTTTAACATTTTACTGTGTCTATTATAACCAATTACATGTTATTTTAAAGATAGTCTAATAAAACTGAACGCATAGCTCTAAATAAAGAATCTTTAGCAGCTTTCACTGCAGAATGTAAGAACAACGGAGAGGCATGTTGATAATACTCAACAATTTCACCTCTGAGATGTGATTTTCTGTCTGTGCACGATCAAAAGCAAAACAATCTTACTGATATTAATATAGCCCATTTTTCAAACTCTGCCTTAAGCTATTCAACTTCAAGCTTCCCATTTTCAAAGATGTTGGGTCTTAAGGGACATGTATTTTAAACTACTATGTCAAATTGATCAATTTAAAAATATATCTATGATGCACATCTCGAGAAAATCCATAAGAAAAAAATGGACAGTGTTTGTTGGAATCTAGATAAATAACTCCACTAGAACAATATTTTGGCTTAAATTCAAAAGCATCCCAAAGGCTTAAGTTTCCATGACATTTTTCTAACTTTCAAAAGTTCATAAACAGGAACAATATAAGATACGCTCCCTTTTTCTCTCTCTCTTTCTCGCTCTCTCTCGTCAACTCTAACTAGTATTTCCATTTTTAGCTCTGAAAAATTGATGTATCTGAAGTTGTACCATTGTATTCTAATTCAAGGAAAGATTCAAAATAGTAGTGTCCATATTATTTAGTGTTAGGCAATACCTGGGCATTTTACTAACAAGACAGAGAATTTGTGCCCTCAAGCCCTTTAATTGCCTGTGAGTTAATAAGTACTCATAAATAGATTTGAGAAGGAAACACAAAATTCCTGCTGATTATCATGTGAGTGCTGGTGCTAACCCTGGTAAAACATAAAGTAAGTAAACTTTGCTTTAGAAGTCCCATCTCCCCATCGGCTCCATCACTCCAGTTCTCTTCACTCCAATCTCCTTCCTCTACCCATAATACTGACAATTTTAACTTATCTTCTGTAGAAGAAGATGTATACAAGACAAGTATTTTGGAGAGAGAAAGGATTTTCAGCAGATAGGACTCAATGGCAGTAACTCTGAAAATAAAACATCTATGTGATTGTGTTAGGATGCTTCAGGAATCCTTTCTGAAACGTTTTGAATTATTGCCCTGATCTTTTCCAAAAAGCATTTAATAATTCAGTCAATAAATATCAATGGCATTAACTATATTTAGTAGTAAGAGGGTGACTTTTTTATTCTCCTGATTCTATAAATTAATTACATTCAAACTATCACTTAATGATAATTCCCTGTTTTTAAGTGGTGTTAGATGCTGAGTGCCAGAACTGGCATCTGACTACTCCACCTTCTAAGTTCAAAGGAATGCCAGTAATTGGAGCCATCATCATCTTCCACATAGGGCCTGTAGAAAGGCACTCTTTCAACATAACCATAAAGATCACCTCTGCCACCATCACTACCAATATAAGAGAAAGACTGGGTTTGGGAAATGAGGCATGGCTTTTATGGAGAGTGCAAGAGTTGTAAATTTGAAAATCAAGGCTATTGCTTTCCCAAGGAAGAATAGAGATGGCATACTTCTTACCAAAACAGAGAGAGAAGGGCTCCAGGAGAATTACTCTCAGTGACTGTCTGAACAGTCCTTATTTAAAAATTATTTAAAAATTTCCAGGCTACTAGGCCAGCAGAATGTCTGATACTGAGTGTATCAAAGGGCAAAGGGCAAGAAGAAGATGGCATGTAAGAGAGGTCAGTGAAACAGCCTGCATTCCACTGTTAAATGTGGACTACGATCCATGATTTCCTATGTAGACACTGAGTAGGATGGCTGGCTTGAGCTGACTTGCTGGTATTAACCCCAAGAAGGCTGTCTATTAACTAAGAGGATCCCAGCAGTAAGAAGATATAGAGTGGGTGGCTTGTGAGAAGGGTTGACCTGGGAGGAAAAGATTAAAGCCAGCTTGGATCTCCCATTCCAGGAGATTATAGAGGGGGCATTCCTAGGGCCCTCCAAGAAACCAAAGGAGAATGATGGCCAATCAGCATTAGGTAGAGATTAGCCTGTTGAAAAGAAACATATAAGAAACCATGTCCATCAGAAGAAGTACAGGAAAGAGGGAAGGGAAATGAGTCTTGTCTCGGTCATTTGGGGCTGCTATAACATAATACTATGGATGGGTGGATTAAACAACAAAAATTTATTCCTCATAGTTCTGAAGTGTGGGGAATCCAACTTCAAGGTGCAAGTATGGTTGGGTTCTGGTAAGGTCCCTTTTCCTGATTTACAGACAGCCACCTTCTCGCCATATGCTGGCATGGAGCAGGCCTCTTCTTATAAGGGCACTAATCCCATCGTGAAGACTCCACCCTCATGACCTCATTTAAACCTAATTACCTCTCAAAGGCTCCACCTCCAGATACCATTACATTGGGGGTTTGGGTTTCAGCACATGAATTCTGGTGAAGCACAAACATGCAGTCCATAGCAAGTCATAAATCTAACTAGAGCTGGGGGGGAAATGGGAAAGTTTTGAATTGAATGTGAGATTGAAGTTGCAAAACACACAGGACTGAGTTTTCAAAAACTAGAAAGACTGTTCTGGTAACTGGAAAGACTGTTAAGTCATAGAATTGGAAGTAGTACCTCAGCAAAAAATAGAGAGGTCAGCATAGTACAGAGTTATCAGAGAAATAAATCTAATTCATGTTTATCCCTAACAAGTTGAAGCTCCTCAATAAACTCATTACAGATTTAAAATTTTATCATATTAAAACAAATTTTAGAATAAAAATAAATCCCTGAAAATCATACTACATTAATACATTGATACTATTTTATAAATATCTTTTTAGTGTTTACACATATAGTTATATATTTTACATAGCTATATCCACAGTGTAATTTAAATTTTGAATCTTTTTATTTCCTGTATCATATGCTAGCATATTTTAATCATCCATTGTAAAAGACATTACATTCCATTGAACTGTTATTTTATAATTTGTAACTATTGTGTTTTTTTTCATATTTGCTTCTATGTTTTGCTACTATAGAACATATAGCAGTTACTCTTAGTTCATGTAGCTTTTAAGATTTTATTTAGTTATTTCTTAGGATCACTGGTCATAAACCTGTCTCAAGGCTTTTGATATAATAAAATGATCAAATTTGTTTCCAAAAGTTTTACATTGCAGCCAGCAATAAATACAGATACTGGCTTCTCCACAATCTCACTAACATTACATAATATCACTTTTAAAAGTTTTACTTACTTTAATAGATATAAAATGGGCCTTTATTGTTGTTTTAATCTGCATGTTTTGGATTCCTCCTGAAGGTGAACATTTTCTTTATTTCCTGGTTTTATTTTCTCCTGAATAATTATCTCAGTAACTTTTGTCCATTTATCTATATGGGATCTTGATGTCATTCTATGTATTTAAATGAGCTTTTTATAGGTTGAAAATATCAACCCTGTTCCACTTTAAAGCTGGTTAAACTTCTCTAGTACTAGCTCTCCCTTACAGCATGCATATGCATGAGCATGGCCACAAGCATCCCTACTCTAAGGAGGGTCCCCTTATATTTAATTGTTTTTTCCTTCTAAATTATTCAAGACTTCATGCCATTTGGGAGGAAAGGTTCATCATTAAGTATATGATTCCGACTCAAGTAATTACATTCTGCTAATTGGGGCTATTCTTGTGGCATTCCTGAGGGATGGGATTCTCTGAAACTGAGAGACTTATTTTGAACAGTCAGGGACAATGTGCTCCATGTAGGGGCAAAGAAATTCTTCTCTAACGTTTCTTGTTCCTTGACAATTATTGGAAAAGATCCATTTACATTTATGCTACACATCCTCATCCCCCACTCCCACCCTAGGGCAGAAAGTTTGGGGCTATTACATAGTCCAACAGAGAGGAAGACCCCACACAGCCTCAGAAGGAGGCCTGCATGGGAGATAATAGGACAGAGACGAGAGGGTGTCCTAGAGCAAATAACAGAAGAGACAATGCCCACTCAGATGTCTCTTGTCCAGATACCCTAGAGCCCAGGTTCTCATTCTCTAAGGGCAAGGTCTTCTAGCAATATGAGTAAGGAGAGGGTGGTGTGCATTTCTGTGAAACTTTAGAATGAGAGTTTCTGTTCATATTATTGCAGTATAAGGGTCCCTCAGAGCCCTTCTTGTAAAATCAAGGAAGTTGTTCTGGGATCTGTAGCTACACTCCTTGAGCCTGGCTCCCATGCAGAAACAACACTGCTTCAATAAGAAGTCAATGAATATTTCCCATAAGCCTTCTTCTTTGCCAAGAATGTTAAGCCTGCAGGTAAAAAAGGAAAATTACAGGACCAAGCGGGGTGGTGAGCAGTAAATACATAATAAGGCTGTGTGGTTTGTAGGTGAAGACAAATTGTTTTGAAGACTATAAAGACTTTCTGGGTGCACATACAACATTCATGAACACCTGCAACGACAGCCTCCACTGTTTTAGTCATGAACGACTTATTCCCTCCCCTCTTTCTAGTTTTCTTAAATTTACAAAGGATCAGCTTACATTATACCTTTCTGCCAAACATCTCCCTACATTATATTAATAAAAGGCTTGGCCTAATATAAAAGTAATGAAACCAAGGAAAGGGCCAGAACCTTAACAAAGATTTGAGCATCTCCAACTCCTAACAAGTATTAAATTGTTTATATTTCTATGAGCAAGGAGTCATAGAATTACATGATTCATGTAGGTCATCTGCTAAAGGAATCATTGTTCCATTGGCACATTGTCAAGTATTAAAGAGAGAAAGATTATTATCACCTTTATACCACTCTTGGTAAATAAAAACAAAGTTCAGTTCTTAGACAAGAAAGACCACTGCCCAGATGGGTGACTACATAACTAAGGTTAAGGTTCCTGAATTCAAAAATATCTCTCTTGGCCACTCTTTCTGAAATTAGAGCTAGACTTTTAGGCAATTATCCCATTAAACCTCAAATAGCCCCCATACAGGACAATATAGAAAGACACTGTCAAACATTAACATTTGGGTATGAATTTCTTTATAATACTCCTTCTCAGAGAGCTATTTAGAGAAAATGGTTTTGAAAGGAGAAATAAGGAAGAAGTTGGTCCAGATAATAGAACACTTTAAGTTCAGAGCAGTAGAAAGGAATTTTTTTTCCCTAGGCCACAAATACAGGATGAAAATTCATCAAGAAATCTTCACCTATTAAGCTATTTATGAAAACAACAAGGTCTGAATTAACTCAATCATGGAAAAATGTGCACTAAAACTGTTGCCCCATAGAACTACTTTTGTCTGAATTTACTTTTAGAAGGGTGAAATCAGAGGAGCGCTGTTCAGATTTTATGTTATGACAGACTAATTTCTTCACTTCAGTCCTGGGGCAGACATGGCTAGATGCCTACCCAATGTCTTTCCTCACTTCTGCTTTGTCTAATAGGACCCTGGCTTTTTGGAGACGTAACAAACTGTCTAGCTAAAATCATTTGCTTTCCCATACTCCATGGCAATCTAATCATGTGGCACAGTCCTGCTCTATGAAACGTAAGCAGACATCTGCTGGGATTGATGGGAAATCTGTTGCTTCTTGATGCAGTCACCATCCATGCCTGACTCCCTCTTCACTTTATCTTTCCTTTTTGTCTGATAAAATATTAGCATAAGACATGGCAGCAAGCATCTTTCTTGCAATCATAAGATGCCAAGCTTGAGAGCAAGAGCCTGCAAACTATGTTTGGCAGAACAAAAAGATGGAAAGAATTGAGGTTTCTAGTAGAATTACTGAGCTGCCACACCTACCCTGTACTACCTACTCCCAAACTTCTTGCTGCAGAAGACAAAACCTGGTCTCTTAGGGCCACTGTGGTAGTTTTCTGTTATTTGTAGCCAAATACATCTCTAACAGACCCCTTTGACCCTGTTCTGACCACAGACAAATATCAGATCAGAACAGATATTAGTACACCCTTTATTAAAACTTGCTTCAAGTCTTATCCTCTGGATTTCTGAGCATACAAACATAGAGAAATAAACTCCACTGTGATAAACACATCACCTGTTCAGAGCTGTGTTCTCTCTCTAACATGTCACAAACCATTGATTTCTTTCCCCCATTCAACAAATATGTATTGAATGCCTCCTATGGTCTAGTCACTAGCAATACAATAGTGAGCAAAATATATAAAATCTGTCTGTTATTAGAGCATATATCTAGTTTCCATAAAAAATATCTTGTTTTCTAAGAAACATGCTCATTGATTGGAATAGCATTAACTGAATATTTCACTTTTTAACTGGTTAGCCTGGTAACATATAGAACTCAAAACATCCCTTCTATATAGGTTCAAGAATATAGTGTTTAAAGTGGAAAGTATTACTAATGTTATATTGAAATTTAAAAGCAGGGTATCCATGAATGAGTGCTGCAATTTCCAAATTAAAAAAAAAAAAATCTTGTCTGAACAATGGACTTTTAGACACATATGGTTTTACTTTTTTCCTTTCATTGGTCTTAATTCTTATATTAGTCTGAATAATGTAGTAGGGGTGGGTGGAAAACAACCTTTGCTGATGCTCAATAAAGTATGTTTGTGTGTTAGATACTGTGGGGAGTGTTTGGAGAAGCAATAGGCTTGCAAAAGATTTAACCAGCCAGGCTCCCCAACTTCATGACAGCTTAAATTATCTACTCCAAACTGCCAGCCACACTCTTCT
This sequence comes from Eubalaena glacialis, assembly GCF_028564815.1. Taxonomy (NCBI): domain Eukaryota; kingdom Metazoa; phylum Chordata; class Mammalia; order Artiodactyla; family Balaenidae; genus Eubalaena; species Eubalaena glacialis. The sequence goes on from NC_083717.1 coordinate 115,135,315, forward strand.
TGAGACCAGCTATTAGACTTTACTTAGGCGGGGTTTCAGGAGCATCTGATGCTTAGGAACCAGCATTTTTTGTGCATTTACATAGGGACTAGTTTTTACTTTGACTTTTCCCCAATGGACAAAGCATTCTTGGACTGGTCCTAAGTGTTCCCCTGACTCCATAATGCATGAGTCCCTTATGGAGACAGCTGATTTGGGAAGAGGCACAACATATAATAACCCAGTGTAAATTATAAGGAACTGGAGTGGAATCCAGGCATACAGTAAGTCATTCATGAGTACAACTCAGAATGCTTAAGGCTGGATGCATTTTATTTCCACCAGCTCGGCTCCCTGCTATGATTTAGATCTAATAGGATACACATGCTGTTTGTTTGTATTTCTATTGGCAATATGCTTATAATGAATTGTACGGCTTCCATGAGCATACTAAGGATTGAGTGAATTAATTTTCCTGTTTGGTGATACCAGCTTGTCCTATTCCAATGCAAAGTGTCAATGATGTCAGAATTGTGCTTGAGCATGAAGTATAAATATGTGTACTTATGTTTGAATATAGGTCTATGGGCTCTTTTTTACTAGACTATTAGACATGTGTGTGTACATACACACACATCCTTACATACAAATATATAGCTTGTTCTTAGAGTGGTCCATTCAAATCCTACACATTAATGTAGTCTATATATCCCTTTACTTTCCCAGAATAACACATATTGATTTCAAAGGAAATGAATTTAGAGGTAAGCTACATGTTCATTCTTTAAAACTTCTTGTCTGAAAGTCTAGAGGTAAAAATCCTACCCTGCATGATTTGGTCAGGGAGCCACACCTGAATAACCATGCCTGACCTGCAATCTTGAGGTAGCATGAGTTCATAAATATTCTTTAGACCATAGTGCTCTAGTTTTGACAAAAATTATTTTTAAATTTCTATTTTTGATCTTTTTTCAATGATGTGATTAAAACACAACATTATGTTTAAAGGATTTTGCCATAAGTCTAAAGACAGGAGAGATGTTAAAGTTGTGTGTGCCACCTTTCCCCAGATTTCACACTCATATACCTGGAGATCCACTCTGACTGGTGAGACTATCTTTAAAAATTACAGACATATGAGGATTGGGGAAGAATTTAAGAATAATTTTCAAAATCAATATACAAAATAAAACAGTTAAAGAAAATAAACATATTTCTCTAGGCAATTCAGCTTTAATAGATTAACTGATGAATGGTCTTTTTTTGGCTTAAAAAAGAAAAACAGTAAATTTTGCTTTATGACATTCAAGTGTTTTGTCAAAATATACCTGGCTGTACTTATTATCTTCCCTTCCAACACTACCAAACACACACACACTCTGTCAGAATAAACCTGAGGAAGACAGATGCATGCATGAGTGGCGTTCTGGTACACATTGTAATCATTTTAATATAGGTTATCCAGTCACAAATGATGCACAAAAATGGGAAAGAGATGAAACTCCTTCCCGTCTTCTCTAAGAGATAAATAGAATCACAACAAGAGCAATTAATAATTCTCAACTCAGAAGAAGAGGTCAAAGGGTGGGATGCTCTCCGGAGCAGGAAAATATCAAATCTTAACTGAGAACCAGGTAATGCCACCATGTTGGAGAGCATATTCGTTCTCTAGGGAATATACATTATCATTGCTGTTGTTGAGTCTATTTGTATTATTGCAACTATTCCTGTCACTGATTGACATGAGGTTGTTTGGCATACTTCCTTATACGTGAATCTATGTTCAGACTAAATAAGTATCTGGGACTATGTACGGGGCTTGATATAGTTTGAGCAAACCAAACTTCAAAATACATGTTCTTGGTTCTGATAACAGATTAATCTGGTGAGCTCTCAGAGTCAGTTCCTAGGTTCCCTTTGTTCCTCTTTACTTAATGTCAATATGTCTGAACAGAAGGTCTGATACAACTCACCATAACACTCAAAGTTGACATATGCAAATAAATATTACTTTTCAAGTCAAATTCAATAGAGAGACAATGATAAGAATATGAAAAATATTGCTGGTAAATAAAAAAAATAGTAGCAACAATAGCAGTTTTTTTACATTTGCAAATCATTTACAGATTAACAATTTCATGATTAAGTTCTTAAGTCAGAAAATATCTCCAGTCATTATAAAAGTTTGTTTATTATTAATTTACAATAGAAATGTCTTTGAAAGTTAGTCAGAAGGTAGTCAAAACCAAGCCTTTACTGTGGATTTAAAAATCTACCACCAAGTCCACTATGCATGGACTTTAAACTTTTATAGAGTTACTCCCCTCAGTTTTTCTAATATACTTGTTAAAATTTCATCCCATGAAAATCCTCTAAAATGTGGCTGTATTATTCTGCTGGGAGTGTGGCAACTCAAGCAGCAGTTCTGACATTAAAACTGCTGTTGGTGTTTTATCTTCTTTGCATCACTTACCCCAAACAGGCCTGATAGCTACTTGCCTGGAGCTACGTCAGGGCAGAGAAGCCTTCTGAGCTGGCTCACTGAGGATGCTGCAAGCCCAATTCCGACCTTTCTTCTCCAGCAGTAAGTGGGCTTCCTCTGTGCCATTTCCACACTTGTAAATATTTCAGATAGTAGGATCCCACAGGAGCAGAAAAAAATCTGACTCTTGCTTCTTTTTTCTTCTCACATCTTTTCCTCCTCAGAGTGGGGGTGGGAAGCTGGGGGACGGGCTGGTCAGGCTTTGATTCTGAGAAAGGCCAGTGAGGCTTTAAAAACTTGGTACTTTTCAATAAACAATCAGATATTCCTTTCAGAAAGTTTCCTCTTAACATTGTACATGACAATGCCAATGTTAATGATAAAAATAAAAACTATTTATTGGTTGGTGCTATAGGTCAGGGATTTCTAGATTTTCAAATTTTATGAACCTAAAAATTAATCAGCAATAGAAAAAACTGGGAAAGTGATATAAAGCTGCCAACTTTTCATTTCCTATGAAAGGTAATTTGAATAAATTAGTACTATCTTTTATCACTGTTGTATAAAGAAAAGACAATTTGATACCAAAATTGTAGGAAGAACCCCTGAAGAAGATGTAGTTTCTTATTAAATTGAATAAATTTGGCTAAACAAAATTCTCACTACTTTTTATTTTTGTTTTTGTTTTTGCCAGCCTAATAATATCATCACCCACTAACCCCAACTGATACGTATCCAAGATATAAGCATGTGCACAATGAGGAAAGAGATGATATGCTGTCTCTTTAATTAGTGCTAAGTTTTCCATTATTCTTTTTATATTCAACATTGTATCAGTGCTTTAGGGCCTAGAAAAAATTTGACTAGATGGTTGCTTCTCAGAAACAGAGACCATTAGAATTTCAGGGATCTTCCAAATCTACCTGTTTTAAGGCCTTCATTTTGTAGGTAAAAAAATCAAGGACCAGCAGGGCCCAATTTCTAAATACCACACAACTTACCTCCATGTAAGGTGTTAGCCTCTATCTGTCTATAGCAATATGGTCACCTTTCAAATTTATAGTCAACATTTGTCTAATAAGCATCAGATATGTCTACATGTTATTTCAGTTACGCTTATAGATTGGTTAACCTTTTTGGAAGAAGTTAGCAATCCCGTTACACAGATAAGGAAAATAAAATCAATATGTAATTAACCCAGGTTCATACTGCTAGGAAGTGGTAGGGTCGCCATTTGGTGAGACCTTCTCCAAGTTAAATGTTTGTTATTCCTTACCATATAATTAGAAGGTATTTATTGAGTGGCTCTATGGGCCCAGCACTCTGATTAGTGCTATAGCATTTGCCAGCTAGGTTGAGAATCTTAGGGCTGTCATGAGAAGAAAAAGGGGTGCCTTGAGCTTCAGTTGCTCTCTTCTATTTATTAGGAGAAGAGAGAGTGAAAAAATCTATTTTAGTAAGAGTAATCCAGTGTGGTACATGTCTAGGAATATAGGGCAAGTCAGATAGATGCCCCTCCAGACCCCAGTACATTGGTTCAATACCTCTTGATTCCAGGCCATAATGATGGCTCCCTCCCCCAAAATTTTTATCATTCCCTGGTTAATTCTTCTGGTACTACCTGATGCTATCTCTGTACTGTTAAATGAAATAATGATTTACTTTATGTCACTATATACATTTTTATATGCTTAAATGAAGTGCCCTACTCTCCTCATCCTATTGCTAGCCCGGTGCTTAAATCTCATTTCCCCTTGAGGACAAAGAACAAGACTCACATTTTAGGCATTCTGGCGCGCAGCTAGCGAGTCGGGCGCTGAGCGGGCGTGGAGCTCGGTCCCCCCCCCCACACCCCTCTCAGGCGCGAGCCCCACCCCTCCGCCGGCCAGGCCCACCCCGACCGAACTACCCCCTGCGGCGCGAGCCCGGGGCGGCTTCGGGCGCCCCCCAGCAGAACCCCCGCCATGGGCAGCCAGAGCTCCAAGTCTGCCCGGTTGACGTGACCGCGGAGGAGGCAGCAGGCGCTTCCCCCGCTAAGGTCAACGGACAGGAGAACGGCCACGTGAAAAGCAATGCAGACTTATCCCCCAAAGGTGAAGGGAGTCGTCCCCCGTGAACGGAACAGAGGAGGCAGCCGGGGCCACTGGCGATGCCATCGAGCCGGCACCCCCTAGCCAGGGCGCTGAGGGCAAAGGGGAGGTTCCCCGCAAGGAGACCCCCAAGAAGAAGAAGAAATTCTCTTTCAAGAAGGCTTCCAAATTGAGTGGCCTGTCCTTCAAGAGAAATCGGAAGGGGGCGTGGGGGGATCCGTCTGCTTCCTCACCCACAGGAAGGGCAGGAGCAGGGGCGGTCGGTGCCTGCAGCAAGGAAGGCACTGCCCAGGAAGGGAAGGCATGCGCCACCCCTGAGAGCCAGGAGCCCCAGGCCACAGGGGCAGAGGCTGGTGCTGCCTCCAAGGGAGGAGACACAGAAGAGGCAGGGCCCCAGGCGCAGAGCCATCCACCGCTCTGGGCAGAGAGGGGCCCTACACCAGCGGGCGGGCAGAATGAGTAGCTGGGTGGGGGCAGGTGGGTGATCTTAAGCTGCAAAAACTGTGCTGTCCTTGTGAGGTCACTGCCTGGACCTGGTGCCCTGGCTGCCTTCCTGCGCCCAGAAAGGAAGGGGCTGTTGCCCCCTAGCCACGTTCCCTCTCGTCCTCTTCCTCCTGTGGATTCTCCACTCATCCATCTGGTCTTCCTCTTAAGGCCAGTTGAAGATGGTCCCTTGCAGTTTCCCAAGTTAGGTTAGTGATGGGAAATGCTCCTGCCCCTGTCCCTACCTCCTTCCCTGTCCCCACCTGTGCAGAAGGCAATTGCTGGTTTTCTTCCCCAATTCTTCTCCAAGTAGGTTTTGTTTACTCCCCGAATCCCTGAGCCAGATCTGGGGGTGCCTACACTCCCAAACCCTGAGTGTCCAGCCTTCCCCTGTTGAGTTTTTAGTCTCTTGTGCTGTGCCTAGTGGCCCCTTGGCTGGGGAGGACACTGCCCCCTTTTAGGTTTTTATAAATGTCTTACTCAAGTTCAAACCTCTGGCTTGTGAATCAACTGTGTCTCTTTTTTGACTTGGTAAGCAAGTATTAAGCTTTGGGGTTGGGGAGAGGTATGTAATGTGAAACAACTTCTTGTTGTCTTTTTTTTTTCCCCTTCCATTGTTGTAAATAACTTTTAATGGCCAAACCCCAGATTTGTCATTTTTTTTTTCCAGCTGCTAAAACCATTCTCTTCCACCTGGTTTTACTGTAACACTTGGAAAAGGAATAAATGTCGTCCCTTTAAAAAAAAAAATCATATTTTGTTTGTTTGCTTTTTTGAATCATATTTTGAATGGCACAGTCCTTTAATGTAGAGGCCCAGAAATTATTTATTAATTGCGTCTGTTTTGGTTGAAAGTACTAGGAGTAGGCAAATTGTGTAATACATAATGTTTGTCTCTGGCTGTATTATCTCTTCTTTCCATACTTTTTCTCCTCTTTTATGTTACTCTCTTCTACACCTACACCCCCCAGCCCAAAAGAAATTAGCCCCTTAATACCTCCTACTAGATAAAATTATGTAGCCCTTTCCAGAAAATTTGTCTTCCCTCTGATTAAAACTCACATTCCTTCTGTGCCCAGATCTCAGCTACATGTCACCTGTCACAGAAGTTGAGCTGATAAGCCAATTAGCACTAAAGTATGATGACTACAAGAAGTAGTTCATTAATCTGTTAATAGAAGCATTAGATTATAACTGGGGATATTTGGAGACACAAAATTTGAACCTATTCACTCAACTTTTAATTAATATTTGAGTACACATTACGGTTCTCAAATTTTTCACCATTAAGTAAAGTTTTTTAATTCATTAGACTCCATAGTCCTTGTTTTGATATATTTTGTTTAGCAAACAAATTTATTTTAAGCAGTATTTGGTTTCCTGTTTTATTACACATACATATCTGTTAATCAAAGTTTCTGGTCATCATGAAGTAACCAGGATATAATCTTACTGAACTGGTAGAATCCTAGCCAACAGCCGAGAAACTCATCTCTTTAAACAGTCTGTGCAGTCTTATCATTGTAGATGGATCATTTTCTTTGACATTTTAGAATACTGACTGTAAAACACATAGATTCTCCAATATTATCATCACATCCCTGGTGGTCCAGCAAACCCAGGTTTAAAATCACTGTTGGAACACTCACTGTACACTGAGCTTGGTGCTAAGTGCTCAAAATATGAAACTAAATAAGCCAAGGGCCCTGCCTTGATATTCTCAGGGTCTACTTTCCATTGTGGATAACCTTGGCTTTCACGTGTACAACACCTGCCTGGATTTCTAACTTCCCCCATTTTTACTCTGTTTATTTCTTAACCACCTAGGGCTCTCCTCAGGACAGAGCACTTAACACTTTTATCTTTTGTTATCTTAAGCACTATGCATAATTCAGGTACTTTTTGCATAGGAGGCAGTCTAGTAGCTGCTTCCAGGGAGAAACTAAACCAGAAGGCAGCAGAATGTGAGGTTAAGATCACTCACCTGAAGTGGACACTTCTCTGGATTTGAATCCCAGCTCTTCCACTTCTGAGCTAATGGAATTAGGGCAAGTTTCTAACCTTCTTTATGCCTCCCTTTTCTTATCTGAAAGACAGAAATAATAAGAGTACTTACCTCTTATTTTTTATGAGGATTAAATGATACAGTGTATGTAGAGCATTTATCACAATATTAGCACATAGGAAGTGCTTAATGGATTCCATCTATTATCATTATTAATACTACTATTACTAAAGGGGAAAAGAAGAGAAATAGAAATATTAGGATACTGAGGCTTTAAAAAAGGGATGCATTCTTAATGGATCTTTAGCCAGAGAAGTAACAGGTTTGAGGAGATCATTGTTTTGAGAGTTAAACAAAGGACAGGTGAAGGAAGATGGGAAAGAACAGGAGAGACAAAGAGCAAGGAAAGTGAAGTAACAGGGCAGAAAAGTTTAAATCATAGACCATGGAACTTGGTGTCTCTCTTTTCCAGGTAATTTTGGGTGCCTATGTCCATAATTTTAACGATCATAATATACTTAAAATGGAATAAAAATAGACATTGTTTGTTTTAGAGAAAAAGTGTTCAGAAATTATAGATTATGTAGAGAGATTTTCCTCATACATAGTTCAAATGAAAATAAGACTAATAATGAATCTAAATCAGGCCAAGACTTCCAATTTTTGACTCTTGAAGTTATGTCAATAAACTCCAGCATTGGATTAGTGAGAAATCAAAATTCATTCTGTAATCTTGGAATTTGAAAGCTGTATTAGTCTCCTGTTTCTGCTGTAACAAATTACCACAAACCTAATGACTTCAAACAACATGAATTTATTATCCTACAGTTTTGGAGGTCAGAAGTCTAAAATGGGTCTCACTGTGTTAAAATCAAGGTATGGGCAGGGCCCAGAGGAAAGTCCATTTTCTTGCCTTTTCCAGCTTATAGAGACTGTATGCATTCCTTGGATCATGGTCCCCTTCCATCTTCAAAGATAATAATGGCGGTCAAGTCTTTCTCACAGTGCATTCCTCCTCTGACACTGACTCTTCTACCTCTCTCTTCACTATTTCTGTATTTTCTTGTGATTACATAGGACCCACCTGATTAATCCAGGATAACCTCTCCTTAGATCCAGTTCATCTGATATGCAACCATAATCCCATCTGCAACCTTAATTCCCTTTTGCCATGTAACTTAATATATTCAGGGGATCCAGGGATTTGGATATGGTAATTTTTGAAGTGTCCTATTCTGCCTACCACAAGAGTGTACTGACTGCATTCTGCTTTAGCTTTTCATGCTTACAGAAATTAAATAGAATAGATCCAAATTTTAATATATATGGGTAATTAATACCATTAATGGAGGTTACTTCTGAAGTCCAGTTAGAAAGAAGTTCTCCTCACTTACTAACAATTTGGGAAAACTGATTAACCTTTCTGCGCAACAACCCTCTCATTTTAAATGAGAATCATAATATCTACCTCATATTGTTGTTGTGAGAATTAAATGAGTTAATTAATGTAAAGAATTTAGGCTGACATAAAATGAGCAGTCCATAAATTTAGTTGTTGTTATTATTATTAGCCAGCTTTATGATCTATTGAATCTCTTAAATGTATGTGTGGTTTTATACATTCATCAGTCATTAACAATTCATCCATGAATCTAGTCTGTCCATTGATCCACCAGCATTTATGAAACATCTATTGTGAAATGAGCAGCATACTACACATAAATGAAATAACAAAAATACCTTACAATTACATAGCACTTTACATTTTCACCTTTTTATCTTATCTGACCCTCCTTAGAAGTTCCTGCCCTTAGAAGTTATTGTCTCCTTGAGAAAACAACAGATTACATACAAATTTAGCCAAACACCCTAGACATAGTATTGAAGTTTTGCAACATTGGGAATGGGCACTCACTCAGGCCTGAGATTCATTAAGACTAAGTCTATGGATTAGTGAGCACCACAGGGGGGAATGACAATGTCCACCGTCTCAGTCTAGATTGGGCTCTTCTCTCACACAGGGCTGTGCAGTCTAGACTCATCAGTTTAATGAGGTCCTAACAGTTCAAAAGAAAGAGAACAACAAAAAAGTAGGCAAAGAAGAAAACAATCTATGGTGTGGTGGCTGTAATACCTCCATGAGTTCCTCCACTAAACAGTTAAATCTACACTACAAATTTCCAGGTTTATTCTTCTTCCAAATAAGGAGGGGTGGAAAACCCAAGACAAAATTATTTGCACAAAATTTCTCAGGTTGTGACCTGAGAAAATTTTATAGGGCAAGCACTGTGTCTCTTTCCCCAGAGTTGGTATTTTGATGTATCCACTTGCTGTTTCGTATGTTCATCGTTGATTCTGACGGTCACTTTGTACTGTAGAGTATAGGGTAGGGAGAGTTTGAGTAGCATTCTCCAAGATAAAGAAAAGACCAATAAAAAAATAGGTGGAATGGGAAACCCCCAAAAGAAACAGTAAATGAGGGCACAAGGTTAGAATTTCAGTTTGAGTGTTCCATTCCTTCCACTAACCTCTTGAGTCTGGCTGCCCAGTGGGAGCTTTGCTCCCAGGTGGATTTCTGGGAAGAGAAGGCCACCATTTGCTCGCTTTACCCTGGGGCCACCCAGCTGCCAAGTGTCAGCTGAACAGAGGTGCATCAGAGGCCTGCAGTCAAAAGGCAGCAGGATGGCCAATTGCCATGAATTTCTGAAGCAAGTCTGGCATCTTGGCATCTTGCTGCTCTCCCCCTTCCCCAGGTTAATTGCTGAGAACCTCTGACTTGAAAGCTGCTTATCCTACCAACTTCAGCTGCTGCTCTCCTTTCCCTATGCCACTTCAATTCCTACCTCCTAACACTCTGGAAGTGAAATGAAGTCTCTCATACACCTGGCTCTACTCGTGAGACCACCTAAGCTCTAATGTAAATACTTCTTTCCCCCTTTACACACCCCCATGGGTAAACGCAGAATTGCCACATCCCCCTTGGACCTGATTGCTAGGCAACACTCAGCCATGTGAATTTGTCACTTCTGTTTGGCGCAAATTTCAATTTCACCTCCAACTGTAACACTGCTCGATATATTTTAGATGCTACTGTGGTTGGACGGCATCCCAGGAAAGATGTGAAGTGCTACTGCCAGGAATGAATGATTGGCATTGGGTAAAGCAATTCTCTGAACTCAGCCTTGGCATACCATTAATTGTTAAGTCTGTTCAGCTACCACCAACCTCTTGTCAGAATCATGTCTATTGTAAGTCTTTGCAGCAAGAGTCCAAATGGTAGAGTTCTCTCCCTCTGTAAGATCTGAAGAATTATGTCAATAATGAAAGCAGTGGATTTCTCAGCTCACAACATATTACTTCTTCCTACTTTCATCTATTGGCTGCACTTTCATGTGCAAAGAAAAATAGTTCCACGTTTGAATATTACTGAGCTAAGAGCTGCCAATTCAGGTTCTGGCCCTGAATAAAAGATTTACCTTCCCTCCATTTCTTCATCACAATCTGCTTTCATTCATGGTAACAATTAAATGCTGCTACAAGGAAACATGTTATTAACGGAAAAAGATAAAATTAATACTAGACATACTCTGGTGACAATAAATATATAATATTTGACATGTAAAATTTACATACTGACATTGTCAGAAAACATGCAACACAAAAACAATTATAATTTTTGAATAAACGTGTACCATCACTGGCAAGATATAATGCTATAATTCCCAAAGCCTCCATCTAATGTGGTCTACCCAATGTTTATATACATATATAATATTATTTGTCCTTAATACATTTGTCCTTAATTGACACATTCAATTGCCTAGCCACCTACATCGAATATCCTTAAATACTACACAATTGCTCTATTGACTCTAAGATGCTACAGTGTGGAATGCTTTCATTTCTGTGCACTGTGCTAATTAATGGTAAAAATAGTAAATCTGTTTTGATTCCCCTTCCGTCCCTCCGGCCACCAACTTTTTAGTCAATTGATTATTTTTTTTCCTCAAATCTAAACATCCTCAGAAAGCTTGGAAATATTTCCCCGGAATGAGTCTAATTAAATAGAAGAAGTCAGTCAGCTATGAGTAAGAATAGTGTTTCAGACTTTACATGCATTCCCTGATTCACTGGAAACAAAAGGAGTTTCTGTAACAGTGTGAATGAACCATGAAGTGTGCATGTTCTTTTAAGAAAGGCCAAGGGTGCAGTTCTATTTTCTTAGCTCTGCTTTCATATTTATGTGTCTCATTTCCAGCTCATTGCTGATGCCTCAGTTGTGCTATCCATCACCACTTTTATCCTCCTTGTTCCTCAAAAAGAACATAAAATCCTTTTTTATGTGGTGGTAATATTATTGCAAATAAAAGCAAATACCAAAATCTTTATTAGTCTGCCAAAATAATAAACTATTTAATAAAAGCATGCTGTAAAAATAAGGTCATTTGCATCACTCAAGTTACTTGTAGGAAATACAGAGAATTATTGGTCAAAAAAGCACAAACTGACAGCAATTATTTCTGTCGTTCATCTGATGCATCATGCAATAGGGTTAAAATTTTGTTTATATTTTGCATATTTTCTGGGTTCAAATGCCTTTAATATTACTTAAAACTGGTTGCTCATTGGAAAATGAAAAAAAAGATCCAATTCTCACAAAATACTGATTTCCTCTTTGTAAAAAAGATTTTTGGTAAGGGAGAAGGACTAAGTAGACTGGTCTCTTTTTGACACCTTTTTCACAAATGTGGAAGTTGACCTACTGATACCCTTGATATTGTAAGATTTATTGCCTAAATATTTACCATTTTAATATCCAATATTAATTTCATTTGCTTTGGATTTGTGTCCATGCTTCAGCTGTATAATTTTTACCTCTTTGTATTCACCTTTTGTCATTTCTGCATGCACACCAATATAAGATATTTTATTTGGGAAGTTTAGTTTAACAGTGAAAGTTAACAATAAGTGTACTATTTCTAAATAAATGTCTAATGTTTGCTCTTTTAGCCTATTGTAATATAAACCCACCAATTCTTTCTCCCTTGCAATTTCCAACCTCAGCTGGCAGATTTGCAAATATATTATTGATATGTTTGTAACATAGCAAACTCAGTAGTGTGGTGAGAATTAAAATGTAATTGGTATAGTCTTTCCGTTGCCAAGAATAACTTGTACACCAATTCTTCTACATAAAAAGCAAACATGACAATTAAACAAATATTATAAATCTTTTCAAAACTACATATTAATTATTTACATTACTTATTCCATGATGACATTTAAGACCAAGAAAAGCTCTTCAAACTACAGTTATTACTATTTTCTCTTTATAAAGCCTTTTGTCTGTGGTTGTTTTCTTTGGGCCACAAATTAACCATTGCCAGTTTTATTGACATCAGGTTAACGTAAGAAAATGAGGTGCAATTTCTATACAATGTAATGTTTCTGAAGGATAATTCAAGTATGAAAATTTGGAATTTGAAATAACACTTTTAGGGGCAAATAAAGGCAAGTAAATTCATATACTATGTGTTACAGCCTGAACTATGTCTCCCCCTAAATTCATATGTTGAAGCCCTACCTCCCCCATCCCCCCACCCACCATACCTAGGAATGTGACTGTATGGGAAATAGGACCTTTAAAGAAGTCATAAAGATTAAATGAGGTCACATGGTGGATCCTAATCCAATCTGACTAGTGTCCTAAGAAGAAAAAATGTGGACGTATGAAAAGACACTAGGAGTGTGACCCACAGAGGGACAATCATAAGAAGAGGCTGCAAAAAGGCAGCTATCTGCAAACCAAAGAGAGACATCAGAAGAAACCAACCCTGCGGGCACCTTGATCTTGGACTTCCAGCCTCCATAATAGTGAGAAAATAAATTTCTGTTGTTTAAGCCACCCAGTCTGTGGTATTTTCTTAAGGCAGCCCTAGACAACTAATATGCTATCCTATATAAACAGGAAATTTTAATAAAAATCTATCTGCAACACCAAATCAAATATAATATTTATTTTGTCCAATTCTACCACCCAAATGCATTAAAGACACACAATACAACTAATTATTATCAACTCAGTGTTATAAGTTATCAACAAAAATCCAATTTGACGCCCTAAGCTCAAATGTCTGAAAATCTTGCTTCATATTTGAAATTCTTTGTGTCTCAACAGTTTTTAACCTGGGGTCCACAGACCACAAAATCCCCTTGATATTTCTTATACACCACATTTTGTGGGCTTTGCATACATTCACTGTCATGGGAAGGAGTGTGTCATCTCCAAAATTTAAGAACTGGGGTATTGTTTCTATTTGACCAATCAGTAGGCAATAGAGATGTTCTCTAATGGAAAAAAAAAAATCTAATGCTGTATATTTTAATTAACAGGTTTAGATGGACAATCATTTACCATCAAATGAATGATCTGGCTGGTCCACAGTGAGATGCTTGACTCAGTGAATAAGTCATGTGCAAATTTTGTCAGAGGACAAGATAAACCATTGTTTTCTGGTAACCAAATGTTTTCTAAGACCGTTTACTGGTTTGTAGCTTCTGGACTCATAAGGATCGCATAAATTCTAAAGAATCTGCAGTATGGTAGGTTCTAAGGAAAACGTCTGCAAATTTGGTAAATTCTATTTTATGCTAAGAGGAGCACTGAGATTACATTTCTGATCTGGGCCAAGTGCTGTGTCTTAGTGACACTGTTGGATAGTTCTTACAAGGTCACAGTTCTTTCTTGATATAATCTACAAGAGATTAAGAAACTCTTCTAAATAGAGCTGACATCTCCCAATTAATACTTGGATTTGTCAACTGTGGGTTTATCTAAATTTTACTTGGCACTATCCTTCTGGATTCATCAAATTCAGTATTGGCGATAATGCCCAGGGGAAAATAATCGTGTGGGAGAATCAAAAGAGCTTAAAAACATAAAATCTTCAGGATGCCTCTTTGTGGCCAGCTATCTGCTATGGAACACACCCTGACTAAGTGTAACATAGAAGGAAGGACATCTTTCACCTTCTGCCTGGCCATTCACCTCAAGAATCCATTCTTGCCTTTTTTTTTTTCTTGAAGACCCAGTGTAGATATGCTCAGAGGGCACCAGAGCATGTTGCAGCCTGCCTCAGAAGTACTGCAGGCAGTGGAGGTAGCACCAGGGCCTCTGGGACCAGTAGATACCAACATTTTATAAGGGGCCAGCAGTGTTGAAATCCAGCTAGAGGCACCATCTGATTTGCTGCTCCATTCTCAGGCAGTGAGTGGAGACGAATTCCCAGAAACATTCGATGAGGGGAGCCTCTGGAAAAAGGATTGGAATTCCTGATTCTAAAGGCAATGTGGACTTGGAGCACTGTAATCTGGTTATAAATAAAATGAGACCATTTTTATCACAAATGGCCCTTTTAAAAAATTCTTATTTTATGCAGGAGGAAACTGTAATCCAAAGAGGATAAAGGTCTCAAAGTTTAGAGTAGATCTAGGATTCAAACTTGGATTTCCTTGGCTCCAAAGCCAGTACTTTTCCACAACACTAAGAGTTTCCCTGCCTGATCCATCCACTTTTTGCTTTGTAAAATGTGGCAGGTCTCTATGCTTGTATTTAAGACAGCTACCTAAAAAGTAGTATCATCTTACCTCAGATTAGCAAATTAAAGTGTGCATGTCTGAAGTGGTAAATTAAGCATAGAAAGAAAGCTAAAAGGGTCTCCCACTAAATGCCCATAGCTCTGTCTGAATTCAAGTCTCCACTCACTGCCTGAGAATGGAGCAGTAAATCAGTTTTGGACACTGGGATGGGGAGGAGGAGGGTGGAGAAACCTTATCAGTTTGTAAAATTTAAGCAAACAGATACCTATTTTGACTACATAAACCAGATAATAATACTTTCCCATAACCATTTCACACCATAGCACATGGTTAATTTAATTAATTAACATGTGAGACATTACATTAGTTTCCTGTTGCTGATGTAACAAATTACCCCAAACTTAGTGACTTAATGGAAATTTATTCTTTTACAGTTCTAGAGTACAGATGTCTAAAATCAGTTTCACTGGGCTAAAATCAGGATGTCAGGAGGGACTTGCTCCCTCTGGAGACTCTAGGGGGCGAATCTGTTTCCTTGCCTTTTCCTGCTTCAAGAGATGCATTCCTTACATTCCTTGGCTTGGGGCTCCTTCCTCTATCTTGGATGCCAGCAAAGTAATCATTTTGCTACAGGCATCACATGGCCTTCTTCTGTATGCAAAGCTCCCTCTGCCTCTCTTTTATAAGGACACTTGTGGTTACATTTAAAGCCCATCCAGATAATTCTGGAAAATCTCACTATCTCAAGATCCTTAATGTAATCATATCAGCAAAGATGCTTTTGCCATATAAAGTAACATTCACAGGTTCCAGAGAATAGGATTTACCAGGATCTCTTTGGAGGATATTATTCAGCCTATTACAGGCATTCATACAAAACCTCTTTTTAAGGTATACTGGAGAACTGAAGTATTTATTCAGATATTTTAACAAAAGTCTATGCTTTTAACGGCAGAGTAGTAATATTTATTGAGTGCTTACTTTTTGTCAGGCACAGCTCTAAATATTTTAAATATATTATATAGGTTAGTAGTAACAAAACAAATTATGAGATGGGTTCTTTGTTATTTCTATTTTAAGGATGGGGAAGCTGAGGCACACAAAGCGAGATTATCAAATTTGCCCAAGGTCACAACTACTTCTTTAAATTATCCAGATTAAGTACCTGCATATATAAGAAAACTCCTTAAACTATCATTTCATACTGCGCATGTAGTTATTCTAGAACACTATGCAGTGTATAGACTTGCAGCTACAATGTGTTCTTTGTATCATTTTCGGACAAACGTTAATTTCCTTGCTTTGGTATTCTTTCTTAGAATGGTTTCTAAACAATAAACCCACTAGTCTCTCATTTTGCTACCAGCAATGATAATCCTAATTTTATTTCCTGAGTATCTTTCTTTCTTCTAAAGGTCACAAAGTTCACGATAGGGTTACATAGTAAAGGGAAAAAAAGCAATTTCTCTCACCAAAGAGGCATGAGATAGGGGGCAGGCCTTGGCATATGCTCAATTCCTGTTGTTACCCACCTCATTAATTGCTTGTTTTCATTTGAAACTCTTCTCTGAATGTGTTCCTTATAACTTTTAAAACTTCTTTTCATACCCTTGTTTTCAATGGCCCCTTATAGGCTTACAGATGGAAATCTGTTTCCCTTATCCTTATAGGTCACCCATGTTCTTGTTTTTCTTTGTAGCAAAGGAGGGAGAGTGAACAAAAACAGCTCTGTCGTTCAAGATCTTTTACACACATTCCTCAACTTTTGGAGCTTTCTCTAAACCTTAGCTATGTAACAGTGTGCGGGGAAAAAGAAGATTCTTTTTTTTTTTCTTTAATTTTTTTCTGGAGTTTTGAAGAATCTGTCTTAAATAGTGGAAAAGTTGTAGAATTTGAAGACTCAGTGAAAAGTTAAGTTTGGTCCCAAACCCACTGGCAAGGATTATGGGTTTTATTTTGTTTAGATAGGTTTCAAGTTACATCAAGCATGTTATTGTTGTGATATTAGAGTACTTCCTTGTAACATTATTAGATTATATAATTGTCATGACCTATTCAACTTAACTAAAAACAGTGACACTAATGGTGAGAGTTTCATACACCACACCATGTAGGAAGAAGAATGGTTTACAGTAGACTCTGGCCTTTTAGCATCTCTTAACCCATGATACTATTAGTGGTTTATTACATTTCTCTCTATTGCAAACAAAGGAATAAATATACCATGATACTATTATGCATGAAGAGGTAGTGTCTTAATAAAATGGTAGACTAAATAGCTATAGTGATTGGTCAAGTCATACTCAAATGAAATCTATAGAAAAAGGTTGATTTAATTTTTAAAACTATGAACAATACTGAGAGCAGATGATACTGAGAGAAGGAACTGTATGGCTGACAGAGTCATGAAATTTAGAAGTTAATTAATACATTGGTAGATATCCATGAGATAATTAGAGAAATGAGACAGATGTTGTATTTGTAGCTTTATTTCAGCCTGTAGGACAGCACTTATTTTAATAAATCTGGAGAATTATAGACATATATACACACATAAGAGAGGGGGGAAATCTAAAAGCATTGTTCTTATGACTCTAAGTTTAGGGTTATCTGTAAAGCTTTTTAATTAAAAAGTTATTGAAGAAGAAACATCTGAAATAGAACAGGGAGCAGGTTCCTCAAGTGACTTAGCAGTTTGCAGTAGCATCAACTGTTGCAGTGAAAACAAAGATTTCTAATCTTAGAACTTGGCAGGTGAGTGAGTAACAGATTTCTCAATATAATGTTTTGATTTTTAAGAAATAAATGGATTTGTCACTTTTTTCTTTGGCCTGCTTCACATTCAGTCACATGTTTTATTAACCACTTGGGAGGTTGATTACAAATATTTTTAGTTAAAAGAATTCTTGGTTCTCTATTAACTGAACAATTTCCTAGACCTTGCACCTCTCTGGGGATCTGTAAGGTAGTTCAAGCCTGAAAAAGTGAGTATATTTTTGAATATGCTGATATTAAGATATATGTAGGTCTGTGCATGTGTGTGTTTGAAATGGAAGAGAGGATGTAATTAAGAAGTTGAGGCTTTTAGTGTTAGAGTTCCTTTTTGAACATTATTGGTTTCTGTCACTTTATTAATTTCTCTCAACTTTTTGATTATACTGATTGCAAATGTTGGGAAGAAGGTGCAGAGTTGTTTGAGATATTTTTACCCCCTGCAGCACACCATCTTAGGTTTCTTTAAGTGCGATGAATGTTGTATTAATGAGGACTGTTGTCAACGCTATGCCAATAAAACTGCCAATTAAGACAAGAAAAGGTACGCCTAGAGATTTTTTAAAACATAAATTAGCTAGGTAGTTGGGCTGTATAAAAATACATTAAAAAATAAGTTTCTCACTAATAAAATGCCTTTGAGTCGAATGGATTCTACCTATAAACACTACTCTTCCTCATGGTCTCTATACCAGCCTTGCAAATATTCCCTTATTCACTTGTCCATTGCAAGTAACCATGGGGGCTTCAGGAGTAATAAAGACTATGAATTTACTGTTCAAATATATTTCTCCTGAGGTGAGGGCAGGTAGGGAAAATAATGAACAAGTCAATTTTTGAAAATTATTTGCAAGGCTGCTATAACACACTTTACAGAGAGAAAACAGATGGTCCTTAGAATTTGCCTTATACTGACAGGGCAATTCTAACCCAGAACACTAAGGCCATTTCTTACTATGGTGGCAAAATGATAGAAGCCAAAATCTCAGAGAATATGGTACCTTGCCCTGACAAAGTAAATTGTGAAAATGCCATATTTCTACAATATTACATCTTGCAGAATGAAGTTATCTAACAGTAAATACTTTCAGTTGTCTTTCTTCAAGGGGTCAGAGTTCTTTACTAATTGTACATTAATATTTAGAACACAGTATGGTTTATTTTATGTGGAGCATTTTATGCCTAAAACTCAAATACTTTCAAACATCAGCTTAATTTCCCTTGATCATTAACATAAATTTAAAAATCACTGACAAAAATTTTTTCATGACACACATAGCTGGAACAAACTTAATTGTTTAGAAATGGTATAAAAATAACCACACCCTTTGGTTATGGCTATTTAATATTAAGCCAATTCAGTATGCATTTTGCTTCCATAAACTGGGTAACCCTCTGAAAAATCTCCTCTTACACTACTGTGGACTTGTTGACTTGATTTAAATAAGTTTCTTTTTTTCCTTCTCTATCAAAAGAAAATTACTTCTTTAAAATTGCCATTTTTCACTAGAGATTTAATTCTTTTCTCTGTTTCGTCTCAGACAAAACATAGAGGCCTAATGTCTCTGTGTCAGTGAAGAATTTTCGTATAATTTAAAATATTTTATCTTTCCTTTCTTTCGTATTACTCAAACTAGGTTCACCCATCTACCCACCCACCCATCCACTTAATCATCCAACACTGATTAAATGCTTACCATGTTAGGCACTAGGACTAAAGAAATAATAATACATAATCTCTTCCCTTAAGAAATGTGTACTATTCAAGGTGCTATTAGGGAAACCAAAGAATTTAATGAAAGAAACATTTGTAGATGTGTGTGAATAATTAAAGAATCAGCAAGAGATGTTGAGGTATTCAGGGACTGGCAATTGTGGGAAGCCTATATCATTCCTAAGCCTGAAGAGGGAAGAGGAGGAAATGGTGTTACCAGCACCTAGTGAAGTCTGGAGCTAGGCAAGCAGAATTATGAGGAAGAAGAGCACAGCTACTGCCAGAAACACAGCATGAAAGCAGAAAAAAAGCAGGAAAAGAAATATTTCTACTCTATTTCTATTTCTCTTTCATCTTTTATTCTTCTGCCTGGACTTGCCATTGGTAAAACCCAACAGAAAGCCAGAGGGTATGAGCCTGAGTGATGCAGTCCAACTGAGATTCATATCAGGGCAGAATCGGGCAGAGAATGAATTGAGGGTATGAGAAGCAGCCTCCAAGTGGCTCCCAATGATCATTGCCTCCTGGTATTCATTCCCTTGTGTATCCTCACCCTGAAGTGAGGCTGGAAAAGTCGTATACTTCTGATGAATAGAATATGATAAAAGTGTTGAAAAGTCACTTCCATGATATGATTCCATCCTGGCTTCCATCATGGGCTTCCATATTGGACACCATCCCTTGCTCTCTCACTTCCTTACTCTATGGGAAGTCAGCTGCCTTCTTATGAGCTGCCCTATAGAGAGTCCCACATGGCAAAAAAATGAGAAAAGTCTCCAGCCCAACAAGGAACTGAGGCCCTCAGTCCAACAACCCTGAGGAACAGAATCCTGCCATTAGCCATGTGAGTGAGCTCGGAAGTAGATCCTTTACAAGACAAGTCTTTGGATGGGCTTCAGCCCTCTGAGAGAACCTGAGTCAGAGTATCTAGCTAAGCTATGTCTGGATTCCTGACCCACAGAAATTATGGGATAATAAAATATTGTTCTTTTAAGATGCTAGGTTTGGGAAGTAATTTGTTATGCCATAATAGATGGGAAGGGGGGCGGGACAGAGCATAAACAGCTTAGTTTACAATTTTTGCCTCATACATTAATTTTTGCCACTCCATCACATGAAAAAACTCTAACCCCCTCACACAAAAGTGACATCAGCTATTCCATAAATATGGAGTGATTTCAGTTCATTCATGCCCCTTCCTGAAACTTAAACTATAATTAACCTCCCATCAGAACTTTTTATATTCAGTAGCAGAAAAAGGGGGGAAATGAAATTAACATAAGATACAGCCACTATAATATCTGCTTTTGTAGCTGGTCATGAGACCTAAAATTATATCCATCACTTCTTCCATGTATTTTTCAGATTGGGGTTATTTACCTGGAAGGGTGACCTGAACCTTTATTTCCACAATTTAAAATTCTTAGTGGTGCTGACTTTATTGCGATTCCACAGTTTCTCACGGACCATTCTTATGGAACAGTAAGAAGTTCCTCAGTGAAATCCCCGAGTTCCACACATGTTTTTCTTGCCTCTACTGTATCACAGTAACCCAATTTCCACATAGTAATTACCTTAGCCAATAGAGTAAGATCTTCCTGTTGGTTCTTCAGCATGAGAAGCCCCAAAATAGCCAAAAGATTGACTCATCTCTTAATTTAATGGAACAATGACTATGTTTCCTGGCAGAAATTGTTCTACCTTGGAAATTAGGATTTCTAAATCTTCTGAATACTTAATTGAAATATGAGATACTAAGACAGGTAACTCCCACCTCCATTCTTTGGTTCCTGAATCTCTGCATTCTGGCTAAAAGGGCACTATATATCTAATGTTAGTTTAAGGCATATACTACATTCTACAGCATAGCAACCTAAACTCACCAGTTGTTGTTTCTAAGTTGATGCCTCAGCTGATAAAAAAGTCTATTTTTTAATATATTCAGAAACTGTGGAAATAACTACAGGATGGGTCTGTGGACTTATTGAATCCATTGTCAGATTAAATGAAGTCAAGACTTCATTTATCACTTGACCTCCGTTAAGTCCATACTCTGCCCACTGGGCCATAATAGTGTTTTGTCTCCTAAGGACTAGCATTATCTCAAATTCACTATCTAAAAACCCCCAGAAGGACTGGGGATTTCCCTTCCCCAGTAAAAATCATTCTGGTAAATGACCATAGGTTAATCTGGAAAAGCCATGGATGCCATTTGTGGCCATATTTCAGGCTACATTCTTCCTCAAAGGGACCTGGCCTGCTCCTTAATTAAAGGACTTCAGATCTGTGAATTGGGAACTGGGCCTGAGGCTAATTCTCACTGACAACTTAAATTGGTTTTTATTTTATATAAGTCAAGAAACACCTTACAAGATTGCCCATATATTTAATTGCCAGTGACCTTGTGATCAATTAGTCACTGGCACATGTCCATGTTGGTCAAAACACTCTGATTACCACTCTGTAAACTGTGTCTAATAAGATATTATTATTAATAATAAAATATATTATTGTTAATAATAAGGTATTATTATTAATAAGGATATTGGGATAATTGTGCCCACCTTGTCTCTGACAGTTAAGAGCAGCCACTTAGCCCTGCTACTCAGGGAGTTCATTTTCATGGCAACATTCTCATGTCCATCCTCAGCTGTTAGGGATGCCACCACAGAGGTTTTCAAGGGTGCTCTCTTCCTTAACCCATTGCATTCTAGTATGTTTTGAATGAAGGAGGTGTCCTCCAGGATGTTCTGGAGTAAGGAAGGTGAGAGGGTGTGGAGCAAATTGCACATTTTAAATCTGTTCTAACATTCTTATTTCTCTAAGCCATCAAGCTTCCTTTTCTACATTATGTCAAGGTAGTTCTGTAATCTTAAACTCATTAACTACAGGAAACTGTTGAGTCCAGGCTTTCATTTACCAGCCAACTGTTTGACTCACTCCCAATTTTTCTAGCTAACATACTAAAATCTCATATTCTAGTAGAGGCCACATACATACATTTAGCATATTCCAATGGTTCTCAAATTTTAACACGTACCAGATTACCTGGATGATTTGTTAAAACAGATTTCCAGGCCCCATGCCCTAGAATTTCTGATTCATTAGGTCTAGGATGGAGTCTAGGAAATCTGCATTCCTAACAAGTCCTCAAGTGATGCTGATGCTGGCTGGTCCAATGACCACATTTTGAGAATCACTGGCCAATTAAATCTTACAATTCATTCACCTTGACCTAATCTCTTTAGCATTCAATCTAATTCATGCTTGCCAGATTCTTATTTATATAAATTGGCAAGATGATCTCCCAGAGCAGACCTTGAAATTTTCTCTCAGGATTATGCTGGGTCTCATGGTTATGTTGGGATTTAATTCTCATTATGGTCCTGGAGGCAATAAGGCATGGTGAATGGGGCAGGAGTGTCTTGAGGAAAACAGGTACCCCCTTGAGATGCAACTGCCCCAAGCGAAGTTATTGAAAAGTTCTTCTGGAAGGAAAGACTGGTTTCATTAGACAGTGGGAGAAAGCATCTCTTATTGTCAAGGCAGCTTCAAAGGAATTTGAGTTTCTAAGTTCTCAGCCTCATCTATGCCTGCCCAAATGTCCCTATTTCAAATAATAGTTTTCACTTCTTCCCAACAATTGCCCCTACCTTAGATAAGAAACATGAATTCTTAACGTGGATTCTAGGTTAGGAAATCTTGCTTAAAGCTTCCATAGAAGCTTTCTGATATTCTCTTCATGCCTTTGGTTTAAGAGTTCAAGCACTGAGCTTATTTTTTTCTTTTTTATAAGCTTTACAACACAGAGATAATCAGCCCATCCCACAGTCTCTTAATCATCATTGTTGCCATAGTGATCAAATGCCACAACCACATGATCTCCTAATGCCTTGCCCCAGCTGACACTCCACCAAATATCAATACCAGTGATAATTTGAGTAATTGTGTGTAACTGCATGCCATGAATTACATTTTCTGACTCACCTTCTTCACTTAATTATCTACTCAATAAACTTGTTCAAATTGAGTCACCTCAATTTTGCATACCAATACTATCTCTTTCACAATTCCTTCCCCAGTTACTTTACTTTTTAGTATTCTTCATAGGAGTTCAAAATGTGGTTTAAAAGTATTTAATATCGATAGCTAAAACCCTCTCATGACAATATTCAGTGACAAGACAACTTATTGAAGTAAACTAATTTCCTAAAAAAGCCAAGAAATGCAGCCTGATCTTAGCATCCAGATTAATTACTTTGCTTTTAATGTCTATGTTCTTCATTCTTTCATCCATTAAATATCTTTAAGTATTCCCTATGCACCAGGCAAACAAACAGGAATTGGGAATATAGCAATAAGGAGGTGTATAGGTTCTTCTGTTTGCCCTTCCAAGACCAACCCTTCATCCTACTCTGCCTTCTCTGCCAACCCCAAAGGGCTGATCTCTGTGAACTGTATCCACATGCTTCCTTATCCTCTTCCTGTGAAATTCAGCCAGTGGGAGGCACTGGTAGGAGATGGCAAAGCAGATGCAGAAAGAGGTCAGTGATTTCTCTTTCTTGGTGCACTATTATGGTAATGACCGGATTCCTCTATCACTACAGCTCCTATTGAGTGACTGACCCCTCTTCCATCACTCGAGTATCTAAAAAGATCCAATGACACCATTTTCTTCCTTTGCCTCTTTAGAGTTTGCTGCTCATGCAAATTGGCAGGATTATCTCCTCCCTGAGATAACTTGGTGGACTTCGAATTTCAGTGACCTCTAAAATCTCAGTAGTTTGCAACAACAAAAGTTTACTTCTTAATCATTCTAAATATACATCCCAAGACAGCCAGGGGCTTTGTTTTAGGACTTAAGCTAGTAGAGCAATGAGCAGTCTGATTACCAGTCCCTTGGCAAAAGAAAAAGAGAACCAGTGAAGCATGTACTGGTTCTTAAAAGTTCTTGCCAGAAGCGACTTCTGTCACCTCTGCTCATTTAATTGGTCAAAACAAACCACATGATCTTTGGGCAGAGATTAATGGTCTCTCAGCAAGGGAGTTCAAAGGGAAGAAAGACAGAATATTTGGTGAACAGTAATAAAAGCTACTACATTTACCAGATGGGATCTTGCCAATGGATGGGAAATCATCCATTGATGATTGAAAAGTCTTGATAAGTCTTAGGAAGCAAAAGTCTTTTCCATAAGATACAAAGTTAATGTTGAGTCTTTAACTAGGACTGATATGGGCAAAATGTTCCCAGTCATCCACACATTAGTGTTCTGCACTAATAAGCATTAGAATATTTCAACTGATTGGACAATTATTGTGCATTTCGAAAGAAAGCAGAATTAAGGGTGTATAAATTTCCTTTTGCCTGAGAGAGAAAAAGGAGTCAGTGATGAAGAAAAACAAAGAACATCCTATAAACAAATCAGGTAGGTTATTTGTTCTTTATTGATTTATAGCTCTACCTTTTATTTTTAAAAAATTGGAGGAGATTTTAGAGAACGATTCTTCCTTATTATTTTTATTTTCAATATTTTAAAACATCAAATAAAATTAATATCCACTGCACTTTTTCAAAGAATTTCTTATCTATAAAAAGTATTCATTTTCCCAAGTCAGAACACAAAATTACATCCACTCAAAATAACAATTATGTTAAAATTATGTTTGTATATAGGTACAAACAAAAATTAAATGTGGAAAATTAAAATTAATATTGGTAAGGAGATACAGAATTTTTTTGTTTAATTTCTAGAATTATAATACCAATCGTGTGATGAATAATTTAAAGTGTTCATTGCCTATTATTTATCATCAAAATCTCCCACTATTTTCATTACATTAATGCTTACATAGTATATTTTGCTTGCTTAAAAATCCTACCTACTTCATTTCTGTCATGTTTTTTACTGTAGATAAATTAAATCATGTCAACTATATGCTCTCCTTCCTCACAGCTGAATAGTTCTCAGATATCACTTATTCTCCAAGCATGTGCACATGCTCAGATACAGAGATGAGAAATGAAAAACAATATTAGAATTATGTACACACATAATCCAAAATACACATTGCTAAACACAATAAAAATTCAATCTATTGAGTTCTACAAAAAGAGCAAAGCCAATGTACAGAAATCTATGAAATGAAAGCTCAAAGAGAAAAATGACCATAATTAAAATGTTGTTCAATCAAATTCTAACATATTACTATAATTGCAATGAAAATTTTCCAAGTTTAAATTCTATTTTTATAGACTGTTTTTTTCAGTTTTTCTTGCAAATTGCTCTACTTCAGAGAAATATAGGTTTTCCATTTAAACAAACACATTTATTCAACTATTCCTTTTGCCACTGAGTCACTGTTTAGAATTTAGTTTGCTGGATTATTTAATTCATCTAATTACTCAGAAATACACAGCTGGACAGAGAAGTTTATTCATAAGCTTCTACCAGAGCCATGAGATATTGCTATGAATGAGTACAGGCTATATATGTTCCATGATGAAAGAGAAGTGAGAGATGGGCATGATGTTTATGATGCTCCCAATATTTTCAGAGTGTAGTCGACCAGTTTCAAATGATTGATTTAGAGTCTAGGGCATTTATATGTTTGGACAATAATTTACAAGAATGAAAATAGGTGTAACATTGAGCCTGATGTCATCACATTTTAAGCTCATTTTACAGCAAAGTTCTTGATGAAGAGAATCAGTGGTTGAATACGTATTCTCTACATTTCTTGAGAAATGTTCTTTTCCAATGAGATTAGAAGGAAGATTTTTTTTCTTTTTTTAATGGATTATTATCAAGCTCTAGAAATTCAGAATGTGTGAGAGTATATGCTATTACTTTTGCAAAACTGCAGAGGTGACAGTTTTATGATGCTGAAACTTATAATCTGGCTTGAACATGAGGAAACCTGGGTTCTAGTCCCAGCTCTGTCACTAGCACACTTTGTAGGCAAACACTAATTACTTGACATATCTATGTTTCTGTTCTTTCGTTAATAAAGTGAAAAGACAATATTTTCTTCCTATTTCAAGGGGATATTATTAGGACATATGAAACAGAACTTGTTAAAGTACTTGGCACTTGTCAAAAGAAAGATGATCCACAAATCCCCATTATAGTTATACAGCACTATATATTCCACCAGACCAGAAACATTTTCATAAATAAGAACAATGTATAAAATTGTAAAGAAGGAATCTGGAAAGAAACTTTTTGAATACAGAATATTAGAAATATCAATTTGTCACTAAATAACTCTAAGTTTCTTCTATGATGCAAGTTTACAGACAAAACGTCTGGCAATGGAGACTGAAATTGGATGCACATATTAGTCTTATTTGCAGTACACTGAATCAGTAGCTATGAACTTCAAAAAGAATTTCATCATCCATCTCCAACTTACTGGGACATCTTGAGAGTGTAATCTATAAGACTTGATTACAGTTTGGGGAAGGATAAGGGAGAAGGAGAAGTTAAGAATTACCTTGGAGACTAAATTGGTGGAAGCTTATGTCTTCAAAAAACAATAAATTGGTAGAAGTGTGAGTTGGTGTAATGGTGTAGGAGTGTGACATGTTAAGATATTGACCTTAGCTTTGAATGTGCTGGAGATGCAGGTGTCCAGCATTCTTTAAATTAGTTACGTTCCAATCTTATTTTAGAGGGGCTTCACCTAGCCACATTAGCTAGAATTTGGACACCCTGGTTTTTTTTGATGGAGACCTTAAAAAAAGAATACTTTATTCTTGGTGGGAGGGAGACGCAAGAGGGAGGGGATATGGGGATATATGTATACGTATAACTGATTCACTTTGTGATTCAGCAGAAACTAACACAACATTGTAAAGCAATTATACCCCAATAAAGATGTTAAAAAATAAACTTTATTCTTTACTATGCAGTTGATAAAAAGAATGAGATAGAACTATATATAACAGTACAAGATAATGCCCTAGATATATTTGGAAAAACAAAGTACACAACAGTGAATATAGTATGCTCCCTTTGGTGAAAAATAAGTGATATATGCTTATATATTCATAAACTCATTCTGGAAAGATACAGAACAGTGGGTAATGTGTTGCCCCACAGGAATGATCTGGAGGGCTGAGGGTCTGAAGAAGGAGAGAGACTAATTTTATTCCTTGCTTTGAAATCTACATCATCTGATACGTATATAGTCACCCCAGCTTTTTTTTGAATAGCGTTTGCATAGTACATATTTATATTTCTCATCCTTTTACTTTTACCCTGTATGTGTCTTCATATTTAAAGTGAGTTTCTTGCAAACATGATATATTTGGGTCTTGCTTCCTTGTCTAATCTTTCAACCTGCATTTTAGGTATTTAAACATTGATATTTAATGTGATTATTGATATTACTGGATTTAAATCTACCATCTTGATATTTGTTTTCTGTCTCATTTTTCCCCCCTTCCCTCTTTTTTTTTTGCCTTCTTTTGGACTAATACAGTATTTTTATATGATTCCATCTTGACTCCTTTTTGGCTTTTTAGCTATAAATCTTTGCTTCATAATCTTTTAGTGTTTGCTTCAGGGTTTACATGTGACAGATACTGTGACCACTGTGTGTGTGTATGTATATGTATAAAATTCTAACCTCATAAGGTAAATGTGAATATCTCTATTTCACAGATGAAGGAAAAACATATTGCTGAAATTACAAATGAATGCCTCAGAACCAGAATTCAAACCCAGGTTTTCCTGACTCCAAAACATACATTGTAATATCAGGAAAATTTCATAATAACTTTCAACCTTGATATAATCAGAAGTCTATAAAAAAGACATAGGATAAAAACTGAATTGTTATTACATTTTTAATTATTGAATATATACATGAAGATTGCAAAGAGATATAGGGTCTAAACATAATGGATTGCCAGCATTTGGAAATAAATTCAAGAATATGGTACTGTTATCTCTCTCTCTTTGAAGCTAACTATAGTAAAACAGAACAATGAAGAAATTAGCTATCTGCAGAAGTAAACCTTACCCTTAAGGCAAAGTTTTAAAATATGTCACTGATAATATTAATGTGTAGTGCAAATTTCCTTTCATATATTTATAACTGACTAGTGCCTGATTGAAATCACTATAGTATTTGAAAATGCAACTGCCACTAAAGATGGTTTTGGAGGCTTTAGCCCCCTTATAATCTCTTGCCTCCATTTTTAACTGGATAGCCACTCCTAAAACATTTTTTATATAGAGATTCTAGAACTCCTTTTGTTTGGGAAAAAGAATGAAAGGAAAAGGGAAAAGGATGCCCCACCAATGAATGTAGATATTCCGGTCTCCTTCAAATTTTAATTCTTATGGTACATATACTCATACATATAATATATATATAGAGAAAGAGACTTAATGGAATGATACCATTTATCAGATAATAAAAACTGACTCTATCCTTTCCAATAACTGTTTTGTTAATTAAGATATTAATTGCATACAATAAATATTACCAATTTTAAGTGTACAGTTTGATGAATTCTGATAATTGCATATAATTGTGTAACCACATCTTCTATCAAGATGTATTAGAACAATTCCTTCACCCTAAAAAAGTCTCCTTAAGGCCTTTTGCCCTTGATGACCTCTCCTCATTCCTGACTCCAGGCAATGCTGATACTCTTTCTATTACGGGTAGCTTTGCCTTTTCTAGCATTTCATAAAAATGGAGTTGCATGAAATATGGTCTTTTGTGTTTGACTTCTTTCACTTTAGCATGCTTTTAAAATTCATCCATGTTGCTGTGTGTGTTGCTGAGAAGTATTCTATGGTATGAATATACCATAATTTATTTATTCATTTGAAAATTGGGGTTGCTTTATGTTTTTAGCTATTATAAATAATGCTGCTATGAATATTCAACTACACATTTTTACATTGATATATGTGTTTATTTCTCTGAAGCAAATACAAGGAGTAGAATTGCTGGATCATAAGGTAAAATGTGTTCAATTTTATAAGACACTGCCAAACTGTTTTATAAAGAGGCTGTACCATTTTTGCATTCCTACTAACAATGCACTAGAGTTTTAGTTGCTCCATAACCTTGTCAACACTTATTACTGTCAGTCTTTATTACATTAGCTATTTTAGTGGGTATGTATTAGTATCTCATTGTGGTTTTCATTTGTTAGGCAATGTTTCAATGAAAGAGCTATATTTCCAATTTGTGCTTTCCTATTGGCAAAAACACAACTGACTTATGTACATTCTGGTTTATTATTGAGTCATCCATGAAGCTGTGTAGCTTCTATCAGTTCCCTACAGTCTTATCTACACTGGATGAATGGTAAAGACTTTTTGAATCTATGGAGCTGAAAACTAGCTCCTATACTTTTCTGTAATTTCATCAGAGTATTGCCTAACCCGTGAGACCTAGCCTGAAGCAGTCGGGTATCCTGCCTCTCTTCCTTCCTTCCTTCCACTCTCCCAATCATCCATTCTTCCAAATATCTCCTCTATTTACAAAGATAGGTGTTAATTTTGGAAAATTAAAATGATATAGAAAGGTATATATAAGAAAGAAAAAAAATCCATTCAGTTTTGCCACCCAAAGACTACCACCATCAACATGTTAATGAATTTTTTCCAGATCTCTATGTAAAATAAAAAGACTTTGTTATTATAATGAACTATTTAATTTAATTCTTACAACAACTATGTGTAGTAGATCATATTTTAACCCCACCATACAGATAATAAAACTAAAGAAAAAAGGTTTCAGTACTTTGTCTCAAATTACAAAGCTTAGTAAGTGGCAGTACTGATATTCAAATTAAGGCAGTCTGAATCCAGACTGCAAGTACTTAACCATGCTTCTGCACTGTCTCTCATATATGTGCCTATGTATACGTGTGTGTATATTCTCTGTATGTTAATGCAATCATATTATATCTCATGGTTATATTTACATGGTACATTTATTTAACCAATCCCTAATTATCGATATTTAGTTGTTTTCTGTTTTTCAATATTATAAACAACATTGCAAAGAACATTCTCTGTACTATTGTTCAATTATCTCCTTAAGATAATTCCTACTGATGGGAATGCTTAGCCAGAGTTTATGCACATTACAGATTTAATATGGAGTCCCAAATTGCCCTCCAGAAAAGTTGTACTTACTTCTCCAGCAACTGAGGATGAGATTTTCCCTTTCCCTGTATTCCTGCCAGCATTGGTCTCTATCCTCACCAGTTTTGGCTTTTTTATAACCTCTGCTAACCTGAAAGTTAAGAAATTATATCACACGTTATTTTATTTCATTTACTTGTTATTGGAGCTAAATTGTTAGTCTTTTAAAATATACAAGTAATGCATATATATTCATCAAAAATAGTCAAACAATACATACAGACTTATATGAAGTGAAAGTAGAAGTCCCACCTCCCATTTTTCTCATAGAAGTATCATTGTAACAGTTTAGTATATAACTTTGTAGAGCCTTTAATATTTACTAATATATTTATGCATATATATGCTTAATTTTCCTTTGATATAAATGAAAACATCTTATGCAACTTGCTTTTTACACTTGAAAATATGTCCTAAATAATTTTTCATTTTTCTTTAACTGTTACATATTATTTCACTGTGTGGAGGTACCATAATTTATTTAACTAGTTCTGTTGATGAAATTTAGGTTAATTACATATATATGTATGTGAATAAATATATAGTAAGTACCTACTATATACAAGGACTGTTCAATAAATGAACAATAAATAATATCAATTAATAAATATAATAAATAATATTATATATAAATATATAATAATTTAAAAGTCCCTGTCCTGATGAGATTTCCATTTTGCTGCAGTGGACATTCTTATACATCTTTGCACATATACAAGGGCAAAATATTTCTGTAGCCATGTAAACATTTAAAATTTTGATAAATAAACATATAATAGGCCATCAATAAATACTAGTTGAGTAAAGGAATAAAGATTGTTCTCTAAAGTTAAATTAAAAAATTAATAATAAGCAGATATGTTTTATTTGCTGTGCATAGTGATTAAAACTTTTAAAATTAGTTTCCAACACTGAAAAAAGGAGTTAACTAAAATGGAGATTTCTATCATCTCTTGGAAAATTGGAAGATCTGGTAACACTGGGTTCACATTTGCACAGGGCAGCTACAGCAAAGTGATGAGTGAGTAGTGGTTTGCCACAGTCTTCACCATTCCAAATTTTCTTATACCAACCTACTGCACTCATCTATGTTATCTGACTGGCTCCTACAGCTTCTGAATTTGCCATTCTCCATTATGGAGTAAAGAAAAAAGATATCTAAAGGAGACAGAATGAGTCTCAGGCCTATAATGCTTACCCATGACCTCATGCAATATATTAATTCATGTAATACAATTTGTGTCTTTCAAACAATAGCAAACATCAATGAAACTGAAAGCTGGTTCTTTGAGAAGATTAACAAAATTGATAAATCTTTAGCCAAACACATCAAGAAAAAAAGGGAGAGGACTCCAATAAAATTAGCAATGAAAAAGGAGAAGTTACAACTGACACCGCATAAATACAAAGGATCATAAGAGACTACTACAAGCAACTATATGCCAATAAAATGTACAACCTGGAAGAAATGGACAAATTCGTAGAAAAGCACAACCTTCTGAGACTGAACCAGGAAGAAGTAGAAAATATGAACAGATCAATCACAAGTAATGAAATCGAAACTGTGATTAAAAATTTTCCAACAAAGAAAAGTCCAGGACCAGATGGTCTCACAGGCGAATTCTATCAAACATTTAGAGAAAACCTAACACCTATCCTTCTCAAACCCTTCCAAAAAATTGCAGAGGAAGGAATACTCCCGAGCTCATTCTATGAGGCCACCATCACCCTGATACCAAAACCAGACAAAGATATCACAGAAAAAGAAAATTACAGACCGATATCACTGATGAACATAGACGTTAAAATCCTCAACAAAATACTAGCAAACAGAATCCAGCAACACATTAACAGGATCATACATCACAATCAAGTGGGATTTATCTCAGGGATGCAAGGATTTTTCCATATCTGCAAATCAATCAATGTGATACACCATATTAACAAACTGAAGAATAAAAACCATCTGATATTCTCAATAAATGCAGAAAAAGCTTTTGACAAAACTCAACACCCATTTATATAAAAACTCTCCGGAAAGTGGACATAGAGGAAACCTACCTCAACATAATAAAGGCCATATATGGGGAACCCACAGCCAACATCATTCTCAATGGTGAAAAACTGAAAGCATTTCCTCTAAGAACAGGAACGAGACAAGGATGTCCACTCTCGCCACTATTATTCAACATAGTTTTGGAAGCCCTAGCCATGGCGATCAGAGAAGAAAAATAAATAAAAGGAATCCAAATTGGAGAAGAAGAAGTAAAGCTGTCACTGTTTGCAGATGACATGATACTATACATAGAAAATCCTAAACATGCCACCAGAAAACTACTAGAGCTCATCAATGAATTTGGTAAAGTTGCAGGATACAAAATTAATCACAGAAATCTCTTGCATTCCTATACACTAACAATGAAAGATCAGAAAGAGAAATTAAGGGAACAATCTCATTTACCATTGCAACAAAAAGAATAAAATACCTAGGAATAAACCTACCTAAAGAAGCAAAAGACCTGTACTCAGAAAACTATAAGATACTGATGAAAGAAATCAAAGATGACACAAACAGATGGAGAGATATACCATGTTCTTGGATTGGAAGAATAAATATCGTGAAAATGACTATACTACCCAAAGCAATCTACAGATTCAATGCAATCCTTATCAAATTACAATGGCATTTTTCACAGAATCAGAACAAAAAATTTTACAATTTGTATGGAAACACAAAAGACCCTGAATAGCCAAAGCAATCTTGAGAAAGAAAAACGGAGATGGGGGAACCAGGCTCCCTGACTTCAGACTATGCTGCAAAGCTACAGTAATCAAAACAGTATGGTACTGGCACAAAAACAGAAATATAGATCAATGGAACAGGATAGAAAGCCCAGAGAAAAACCCATGCATCTATGGTCACCTAATCTACGACAAAGGAGGCAAGAATATACAATGGAGAAAAGACAGTCTCTTCAATAAGTGGTACTGGGAAAACTGGACAGCTACATGTGAAAGAATGAAATTAGAACACTCCCTAACACCATACACAAAAGTAAACTCAAAATGGATTAAAGACCTAAATGTAAGACCAGACTCTATAAAACTCTTAGAGGAAAACATAGGAAGAACACTCTTTTACATAAATCACAGCAAGATCTTTTCTGACCCACCTCCTAGAGTAATGAAATAAAAACAAAAATAAACAAATGGGACCTAATTAAACTTAAAAACTTTTGCACAGCAGAGGAAACCATAAACAAGACGAAAAGACAACCCTCAGAATGGGAGAAAATATTTGCAAATGAAGCAACTGACAAGGGATTAGTCTCCAAAATAAATATACAAGCAGCTCATGCAGCTCAATATCAAAAAAACAAACAACCCAATCAAAAAATGGGCAGAAGACCTAAATAGACATTTCTCCAAAGAAGACATACAGATGGCCAACGAACACATGAAAAGATGCTCAACGTCACTAATTATTCGAGAAAGGCAAATCAAAACTACAATGAGGTATCACTTCACACTGGTTAGAATGGCCATCATCAAAAAAATCTACAAACAATAAATGCTGGAGAGGGTGTGGAGAAAAGGGAACCCTCTTACACTGTTGGCGGAAATGTAAATTGATACAGTCACTATGGAGAACAGTATGGAGGGTCCTTAAAAAACTAAAAATAGAACTATCATATGATCCAGCAATCCCACTCTTGGACATATACCCAGACAAAACCATAATACAAAAAGATACATGCACCCCAATGTTCACTGCAGCACTATTTACAATAGCCAGGACATGGAAGCAACCTAAATGCCCATCAACAGAGGAATGAATAAAGAAGATGTAGTATATATATGCAATGGAATATTACTCAGCCATAAAAAGGAACAAAATTGTGCCATTTGCAGAGACGTGGATGGACCTAGAGACTGTCATACAGAGTGAAGTAAGTCAGAAAGAGAAAAACAAATATCGTATATTAATGCATATATATGGAATCTAGAAAAATGGTATAGATGAACTTATTTGCAAAGCAGAAATAGAGACACAGACATAGAGAACAAACGTATGAATACCAAGGGGGGAAGGGAGGAGGTGGGATGGATTGGGAGATTGGGATTGACATATATACATTATGTATAAAATAGATAACTAATGAGAACTGACTGTATAGCACAGGGAACTCTACTCAATGCTCTGTGATAACCGAAATGGGAAGGAAATCCAAAAAAGAGGGGATATATGTATGCATAAAGCTGATTCACTTTGCTGTACAGCAGAAACCAACACAACATTGTAAAGCATCTATACTCCAATTAAAAAAAAAATTTGTGTCTTTCAGATAAAGTATTGGTCAGCTTGGAAGCATAGAAAAAGGAAATTCAGGAAGTGAATGATGGCAATGTCCTTCCAAACATATTTTGGAAATAGGATATATTTGCCAAAATAACAAGCTGGCCTTTTCAGTTGCAGATATAGTACAGTGGTTAAGAGCATAGACTTTAGAGCTAGGCTGCCTGGGTTTGAATCTTGATTTTGCCACTTATTAGCTCTAGGATTCAAGGCAGTGCTACAGACTGAAAGTTTGTGTTACTCCAAAATTTGTATGTTAAAGCTCTAATCCCCAATATGACGGTGTTTGGAGGTGGGGCCTTTTGGAGGTAATTAAGTCATGACATTGGACCCTTGTGAATGGGATTGGTGCTCTTATAAGAAAAGGCTCTCTCCACCACGTGAAGGTACATCCATCCACAGACCAGGAAGAGAGCTCTCATCAGAACCAGACCATGTTGATATTCTGATCTCAGACTTTCCAGCCTCCAGAACTGTAAGAAAGTCTGTTATTTAAGCCACCTACACTATGGTATTTTGTTAAAGTAGTCCAAACTGACTAAAACAGGCAGCTTATTTAACTTCTTTGTGCTCAGTTTTCTCATCTGCAAATGGGAATAACGATGTATCTTAGTTCATATATTTGCTGTAATAGTTACGTCACTATACCTAAAACACTTAGGAGAGTGCCTGGCCCATATAAGTTGTCATTATTAATATAAATGCATCAGACACTCATGTAACGATGCCCTTAAATCTTCCAAATAATCACTTAATTCCTTTTTTCCTAAATCCTCACCAGGATATCTTCCAATGATTCTGTGTATGGCATGACTTCAGAGAGATGCACTGGCTTGAGTTGTATTGATAAATCCTCTCAAGATCTCTGAGGAGTATCTACCTATAGGGTTTTTGATTTGATTATCTGAATCTCTATCAACCAGTACATCATTGAGATGTGCTGCCAAGGAAGCAGAATTCAGTGACAGCTTGCAACTTTTTATTACCAGCAACAGTATTTGGCTATGAAGAGTCTCCCCTAAGTAAACTGGCAAGGAACTGAGATTTTTTGAGGCTGATTTTCCATTCACCTATTTTGTTGGCTTTATAAACTAATACATAGTCATTTATAACAGTTTGAGATTGTAGGAAGTGAGCTCACAATGCCTTTGAAAGGCAAATCTTGGGCAAGTCATTTCAATATATTATAAAAAGAATTACTTTAGACTATGCTGATATAAAATCTGCTATCTTGTTGACATTGATTGGGCTGCAGCTACCTTTACACTATCCATGTAGAATGCTATGCATATAGGGGTCCTGCTAAGCCAACTTTTCTTGAAGTTTGGGCAAATTACTTATCGACAAATGGATTGACTACTTAAAAATGAGTTCTCCTTATTAACTTGTGAGTCTTTTTAAAAATACTTTGTGAAGTTTCAATATTAGTATGTTACTATGTTCAGGATTAGTATATTTGTTTCAAAGTAAATTAAAGCATTTCCTTAAAAATACTGGTGTTGAAATTCCTCATTTTGGCTTTCCATGACACTGGATAATCTGGCATCATTTTATCCATCCAACTTATTTTCCCTTCTCTCTTATATACTCTTACAACTTATCAGGCAGGTTTGCCCACTACTGCTGAACACAACATACTCATTCCTGTAGGGGAGGAAAAATTCTCTTCTACCCTCTTAGGTTCTCTGGCTAAGAATTAAACTCGCCTATGGCAGATTAACTGGCAAAAAAAACATACAAGTTTTACTAAAATTTCTTACATGGACATGGGAGCCTTCACAACAGAATGAAGATCCTCCCCACCAGCCCCCAAAAGATGGCAGAACCTACATGCTTTTATAGTAGGTTGAACAAGGAGAGGTAATTGTAGAAAAGTAACTAAACTATATGGAGAGGCGAAAGGAAGATAAGAATCCATATTTTTAACAAGTTCTGTTTGCACAGATTTCTTTTGGCCTTGATTCCCCATTTCCCATCTCTGGAAGAGAATATCTTTTTTTCTCCCAAGTACAGAGAAGGCACCTTTTACATTGGGCTTTTATCTCCTGCTTTCAGAAATAAAAAGGAGTTCAGAATGCCCTTATTGCACCTGCTATTTCTCAAGTGCCCTTAACTTAAAATAATCAATATGCCAAAGTGGCATTTTTGGGGTGACATGCTCTGAATTCCTTTATCTGTCTTTGTTTGTAAGGTCCACCTATTCCTCCTCTTCATTTCTGCCCATCATTCAAGTCCTGTTTTTTTTCTAGAATTTATCCTGTGGATTCAACTCATGGGACTCTTGCCATATGCATTACATAACTTGTTACTTTCAAAATATGCCCTCTTGTATTGTGAATATTTGTTTCATGCATTTGTCTTATCTCCCCAACTAGACTGCAAGCTCCTTAAATATTTGACTCATTTCGTAAATATCCACAATCACAAAACTTTAAAACTGCATTTTAGATGCTGAAATTGGTATGCAGACTGTCACTGCTATAGTCACCCATACTAAGAACAGCAGAGTTAATGAGAACATTATAGTATAATAAAATTGAATGCTTACTGGGTACAAGTCCCTTACATATATTTATTTATTTAATTCATAATGGTGACATCATCCTTCATGGTTTTCTTCCTCTCACATCCAATGTTTAGTCCATGTGACTCTATTGGCTCTACCTTCAAAATAGATCTGGTACATTCCCACTTCTCACCAAAGTCACCAGTACCATCCTGATTCCAGGCCCCATCATTTCTCTCCTGGATTATTGTAAAAGCCTCCTAATAGGTGTATTCGCAACACAGCCCTGTGTCATTCTTTCAAAGTTTTAAGTCATATGTCTGTTCAAAATCCCGCAACGGTCACTCACTTCAAAGGAAAAGATGAAGTCCTTAGTGGCCTACAAGAACCTATGTCACTGGCAAAGCCCACTGGGGTTCCACGGAAAAATAAGATGGAATCTAGGTGTTAAGGTCTACCTTCTTCTGTTGTGCTTAGTCTAGTTTCACTTGCCTATAGGGGGTCGTGTGCAGAGGCCTTGCACCTAACATGTGGAATTAGAGTTCCCAGCGCAAAACTGCTGCGCCCGACACCCCAAATTGCCTGGGCCGTGGGCAAAAGCCCTAGCGCACAACATCTCAATTCAAGATGGGGACAACATACCCTGTGCAGAAATGCTGCAACCAGCACTTAAGTCTAAAGTGCCCCCAGGAACACAACTGTGCCCCACCCTATTGACAAGAACCTCATAAAGCTGCCCTGCCCATGGCCTGTTGGGGAGAGCTTGTCTTCTAGAGCGAGATCTCACACCTCTCCATTCTTTGACCAAAGAACAAAGCTTTGCTTTGCTTCTGAACGAACCAGGCAGGAGGACCCTTGTTGGAGCCCAACTTGAAAGGGTTGGTAATAATAAGACAGGCTGGGACGTGGTACACTCTGCTGTAGTACTTTCACATGGACAAACAGCTCCTTGAGCAACAAAGTACAAGGAAACTATAAGGGACTAAAAATAACTGCGTGCATGCTCAGTTGGGGCAAATTATACAAAACAAGATACAAAAAGACCAAAAAAAGAGCTGGGAGCAAAAACAGGGTGTCAGGAGCAAAAGCAGGGTGCTGTGCATGCCCCCTGCACGCAACACCACCAAAGGGGTGGGCAAACCACCTAAGCCACCACTCCCGGCCAACCCCTGGACACCCCCCTACCCTCATCCCATATAAGGAACCAGCTGCCCCCGCCCCACCCCTGGGGAGCGAGCAAGGGAAACTATTACTTGTTTTTGCTCCTCCCTGCTTGCCTGAATTTCTTGTCTGGCCTCTTGTCACCTTCTATTGATTGGGCAAGGTCAAGAACCATGGTTGGTATCAGTAACACCTATATGATCTCCCTCACTCCATCACTGGAACCTCATCTCCCACTACTCTGAGGCTTCAGCCACACTGGCCAGCCTTGTTTTTCCACAAACACATAATGCATCTAGGGTCTCGGCTCTGGTTTTTTTCTTCTGCCTAGAGCAGCAGTCCCCAACCTTTTTGGCACCAGGGACTGGTTTTTGTGGAAGACAATTTTTCCACGGATTGGGGGTGGGGGCATGGCTCAGGCGGTAATGCGAGCAACAGGTGAGTGGCAGATGAAGCTTTGCTCTGCTGGCTGGCTCTCCCACCCACCGCTCACCTCTCGCTGTACAGCCCAGTTCCCAACAGGCCGACAACCTCCTTCCTGATTCCTCTCAAGCTCTATTCTTTTTCATAGCACTTAACATGTTTCAACATGCTATGTAACCTTTTGGCAGTATACTGTCTGCTTTCCCCACCCCCATGTAAACTCCCGGAGGGAGGTGATTGGTGTTTTTTGTTTGTTTGTTTTTGCCGCTCTATCCTTGCAAAGCACACCTGGCAATCTCCCACGGGAGGTTATTGTTTTATTCACGGATGTATCCCAAGAGCCTAAAACAGCGCCAGGTAAATAAAAGGCACTCAATAAATACTTGGTGAATAAATTTAGAAACTAGATTTTCTTTCTGCAAGGACACTGCTCTTTGGTGATGAGCCTTAATCAGCTTCTGAGCTTCTTTATTACACAAAGGGCCCAAACCACAGGGAGCCTAGCGGCCCTGGGAGTGGCCCCAGAGGTAAGTTGGAAGCACTGAGGAGACAAAAGCTAAAAAACTAAAGGGTGCAGCTCTTTCTGGGGAAGGGGTAGGTGGGTGGCTGAGGAAGTAAAGACCAACTTGCTTTCCCTTTGCATGTCCACAAGTGTTTCAATGGGCGGCATAAAGGACTTTGAACATTCTCCTACCCAAACAAATCCAGGGCTCCGAGCCCGAGCGCGACGACGCGGGCCTTGCCCTTCCCCAGGCAGCTTCAGTGCCCTCACTTAGGTGGTTAGGCCGCGCCTAAACAGCGTTCTTTTCCGGGCCGGGACGTCCCTGCCTCAGGGACTAGGCGCCAACGTGGCGCGTACTCCGCGCCCAGGTGCCCCGTGGGCGGCCGCAGGGGCCGCAGCACCGGTCGCCTGACAGGCGGCGGAACGAACACCCGGGCGAGGACCTGCGCGCGTCACGGCGGCGGCGGCCCGCCCCCGCCGCACGCATGCGCACTGCGCCCAGCATGAGGGTCGCGGCTCTGATCAGGTAACCGC
Source organism: Eubalaena glacialis (assembly GCF_028564815.1). NCBI lineage: Eukaryota > Metazoa > Chordata > Mammalia > Artiodactyla > Balaenidae > Eubalaena > Eubalaena glacialis. The sequence continues at coordinate 115,175,099 of NC_083717.1, forward strand.
CCGGGTGCCGCCTTCCTCCTCCCTGCTAGTCTCCAGTCCCTTTCTGCTGAGCGGCGGGACCTGCCGCCACCGCCGAACTGACGGTGTCCCTGCAGGAGCCGCGTGTCGGGGGCTCGGCGGCTCCTCCCGGTAGCAGGAAGAGGCGGAGCTTTCGGGCTACCGCCCGGTCCGGCTGGTCCCCGGTCCCGGGCTGGCGCTCCTTCTTTCTGTCCGTCGCCGCCTCCTTGGTCTTCTGGGCCCCAAACTTGGGTTCAGATTGGTTTCACTTTAAAACTACTGATGTCTGGCTCTCACCGCCCGAGAGCTGGTTAAATTACTCCGACCCGACCCGGGGTCGGATTCTCAAAAACTGTAATGGGCTGTGAAGTTTGAGGGGCACTGCTTGACGCCACTTACTCAGTCTCTCCCACCCTTTTCTCTCTTTCTTCATCCTCTTTTATAGTTCCCTTCAGTCTTTCTGCCGGTCCTCGGGCCCTGCCTGGTTCCCTAGGTTGTTGCCAGCCCCGCCCCCTCCCGCAAAAGACCACCTCTCCCTCGCCTGCCGTCCCAATAGTGACTGGGCTGTTTATGGCATAGACGTGTTTTACTTTGGTGCTCAAGTGATAGAGATGGAATTACCCTGTTTTATCTGAGATCCAGTTGCCATTGCTTTGGACACTCATGATTGCTTTTAGAAAAGTGACCTTACGGTAACATACTCCATATTCCAAAAGGAGTTTGAAATCTATAGTAACCCATCATGTTTAGGTGTCTAAATTAAGTCCTATGACGACCAAAGATTGGTCAGCTTAAATGTCTCCATGCTCAATCTGTAAACTGAAGCAAAAGGGAAAAAAACAACAAAATGCAAAAGGGAAAAAAACAACAAAATGCAAAAGGGAATTTAGACTACTTGAACATTTGTTTGATGAGTTTTGGATCTGTATAGAGTGAGATGAATAGAGGGCAACCATGCAAAGCCCATTGAAGATTTCATGAAAGTTTTTGTTCAGTGGCCTACGAAATTAATACTGGCTGACAATAGTGTGACCTATTAAGGACTCGATATAACATCTTTTACTTCAATGCCATTGTTAGGATACTGGACTATAATGCCAAAATAATTTTTTTTCAATGAATTTCTTCTGTAAACAATGTGATTAAGCTTCCAACATTATGGACTTCATTTGATCTAGATAAGTAAGAACAAAAAGCAGTCCAGGAAATGAGTAATTCATATCCACATGCAGTTTACCAAAAGTTTAACCGTTAAAGTGAGACACTTAACTAAAGTCTCAGAAATGTTGAAGGGAAGGAGAGAAGAAGATTGGTATAATCCATTACACTAAATATTCTGTAATGTGCATATGTTACTTTTATAATAAAAAAGCAAATTACTTTTAAAAAAACGCAATGTTGGAAAATTGTTGCTAAAATGTAAGATCTGTATAAATGTTGGAAGACGTAAGTAGGAGTACAGAACATAATATGTACATACAAATATGAATGCATACGTAATACATATATACATTTGTATGCATATACACTTGAATGTATTTGGATTTAAACTTAATACAGTGAATCTGCTTGCAATAAATATATTTAGTGTGTGCACTAAGAGATGGGATATGTGTGTGTGTTCTAGGGAATAAGTGAAACCAAGATTCTTACATTATCTTTAGACCATGAAGAGCATATTTTCCTAATACACAAAAGATTGCATCATTGAATTTTACAGTTGAATGACACCTTGAGGATTAGTTAGCCCATTCTCTAATTTTATAATGAAGCATGTGAACCCAAGCACATTGAGTAACTTAGTTTGGTATTCCAGAATTGGGAACTGAAATTCTGATCTTGTGAAGGATGTCTGCCCTAACAGGCTGATGTACTTTGTGATGTTCTAAGAAGTGAGTAAGGTACTCAGCATTTTCCAAACGTAATTTGACCTTGAAAACCTTTTGTTCTTAGAGTATTTGTTGGACACTAGTGTTCCACAGAACACAATTTGGGAAATACTATTTTAAAATCATATTTGAAATCTTAGCATATTTTAAAATAAAAGGACAAGTTCTGATTGTGGATGTATACCCTTTAATCTTTAATATTCTAAATATTGTAAAGAATTAGATCGTCTTGTCCTGGGGAAGTAAAACAGTGAGGTTCAATAGGAGAAGTTGTGAAAGAGGTACTTGGGGGAAACATCAGAAGCTGAGGAGAGAGAGCATGATGTGTAACTTCACTTTGCCCCTTGCAGTCTCCCTCCCCTTGAGAAGTTCTGGAATGACAGTTGTTACTGATCAGAATATGGTAGAGGCTGACAAATGCTGGGAACTAAAATAAAAGGCAAAATGGCCAACTTCTAGGGTAATCAGTCTCTTGGTTTCTTTGTTTATAAATAGGTCTAAACATTATCTGGGGGTACATTTGCAGATTTTAGCAAAGATTAGAATGAAGGGAAACAGGAATAAAACAAAGGAAGAGAGACAAAGATAAAACAAAGGAAGAAACATGCAACAGAGCACTAAACTGAAATAGTATAGAGGTTGCCATTCAACCTTGTTATAGATGAATGACTATTGGTCTTGAATAAGTGATTTGCCAGGTAGGTAGATTTGGTACCAGAATTTAGAATTTCCTGTCAATCTGTTTATTAGATTTATGACTCAGGCCTTATCCTGCCATCATATGTAGTGATGGCTGAAAGATGAAGTACTGATAGTACTGATGTTTAACTTTAGCAGTGTAATTCAGCATTTTGCTTTCAACCTCTACAGAATTTGAACCCACCAAGTACATCAAACTTTGTCATTTGATTGGATCTCAGATCTTTAATTTGATCCTTTAATTGGTGATGGTGACCGTTGTTAGAGTTCTTAAAGTGGAACAGAACAGATGTTTTTTCCTACTTTTTCATAGAAAATTTCATCTGAGAAGTATATATAATAGTTTAACTGAAATGTAAAATTAAATCATATTTTATTTGCAAAACACTTTATATATTAAGCAAAGCCACTATCACAAACCAAAGAGTTGCCATTTTTTGTTTAACATAGTCTTTGTTATAATGGCATATAATTTCATAAGCCCTTGTGAGTAGCAGCCTTAGATAATCAGATTCGTTTGATCAGTTGCGTATGCTATGGAAATTACATGTGTTTTTTGCATTCTAATGTAAAATAGTCCCTCAAATATTCTGAAAAGCTGAAAAAATGTGTTCTATTTCGATATCTAATGAGTCTATGTCAAATAATGGTCAGTAACCTGATATTTGTCTCATCTATTTCTTTATTTATTTTTTAGTGGTGGGAAGGACAGCTGTTATAATATGATGCAGTGCATTGATGCTGGGCATCAGATTGTTGCTTTAGCAAATCTAAGACCACCTGAAAACCAAGGTAAGTGTATAACTATCAGAAAGTTCTCTAAATGACTGAAACTCCAACCTCATAATCGCATTCTATTATATGCAGTATGCAAACAATAAAAGGAACTCATATATCTTTAGCACTGATTACCTGCTATGTTCTATGCTAAGTGTTTTCAATTACATATCCTTTACTCCTCGCAAGAACTCTAGAAAGTTTTATTAGACAAAGATACTGAAGCTTAGAGTTTTATAAATTTGTCCAAGGTGAAATAGCTAGAATAAACTTGCAGAGCTGAGACTTGAATCCTCTTACTTCAGAGTGCACTGCTGTTCTACTACAACACTTTTCGAAGTGTTGTTGGCAATGCACAGTTAAATAAGATACAGCTTCTTGGAGCTTGGGAAGTAAGACATATATTAATAAATGATAATATATGAATTTTGTTATTAAAAGCATCCAGTTTAGCCACCTTAGATGTAAGCTAAATGTGTGAGACTTGAGAGAGCCATAGAGCAATGTACTTCTACTTTTTATTTGTCTGTGGTAATAAGGACATGTACAAATAATCCATAGACCTTATTTTAGCTACTTTTTTCAGTTTTTCTCCACTGAAATTTCCCCATTTAGAACTGTTTTTTCTCTGTGTCCATGTCAGTGTCCAGATTTCCTCTTTTAATAAGGACACCAATCATACTGGATAAAGGCCTTACCCTAATGACCCCATCTTAACTAATTACGTCTGCAATGACCTTTAGGACTTTAACACAAGAATTTGGGAGCGACACAATTCAAACAGCAACAATATCTTTTTTTAATTGTGATATAATTGATGTGTAACACTGTATTCATTTTAGGTGTATAACGTAATGATTTGGTGTATATATATATATATTGTGAAATGATTACCACAATAAGTTTACTTAACATCCATCACCACACATAATTATAATTTTTTTTCCCAATCAGACTTTTAAAAAAAGAAAAATATTCACTGATTTGCTTTTTATACTCTTTTATTATACCCATACAACCATAGACATTAACTGCTAAAATGTAATAGGGCGAGATTAACACTTGTCTAACTCTATTACTACTTTTCTAGTAAGATCTTTTTATCATCCCCTTTACTCAACTTCTTTCAAGATTCCATGCTTTTGCTCTACTATTATTTTAGGATGAATTATTAGTGAAAACCCTAATCATAGTTCCTGGCATGAAGTAGGCACCCAGTAAATTTAGTTGAATGCATCTAGCACTAAATATTTCCTTCCTTCCTTCCTCAGTGCTGCCAGTATATTGAATTTTTGTTTTTATATCATTTTACAGTTGTTTTCTATTTATTTTGTCTTTTTCTTTTTTTTCTTTATGCCCAAATAGGTTGTTTGTAAGCTTCTTGAGAGGAGAGGTCATATCTTTTGTGTTCATTTAATTGTTCCTCAGCACTTGGGACAACTCTGTGCCTCTGATAAGCATTCACTCAAGGTTTATTGATGGACAGATGAATAATGAACTAACTAGAATTAGCCCTGCAAGAGCGAGCAGTTATTTCAGTCAGATATTTGAATTTTCTTTCCTTCTCTGATTAAGACCCAAGTAATGCTGGAAGTGAAGTGGGGAAGATAGAGATTAGAAATATTTTATAGGAAGAAATAGAACAGGTCCTGTGGAGGTCCTGTAGAGGGTCAGGGGTAAACATACACTTTAGGATTTTGTACTGGGCTTCTGATGATTAATAATAATAGCTTTTTCGAAGTTATATGTTTAGAAAATAACCTCCTATTTCTGACTTTAAATAATAAAGAGAAAATTCTTTGACTAAGGGTGAGTGGGAACTATACTATAACTTCTATATTATAAAAGAAGAAGCAGAATTTCCTTGCAGGTTGTGTTCTGTTACCAAAGGAAAGAATTTTCTTATCCCTTGTGGCCAGTCAAGCAAGTGAGTTTTTTAAGCTTTCTATCTTTAGAGGTGTTGGGATTTAAAAAGCAGATTGTTTTATATAATATATAATACGTACATGATATAATTTCATTCCCTGGAGTTTCTATCTTCAGCTTTTCTATATGAATTATTACAGTTACCTTGTACTGAATCATTAACGTACAGAGCTTCCTTGACTTACAGTAGGGTTATGTTGAAATACATAAGTTGAAAATATCCTGTCATAAATTCATTTAATACACCTAACCTACTGATCATCATAGCTTAGTCTAGCCTACCTTAACTGTGCTTAGAACACTTACATTAGGCTACCACTGGGCAAAAACATCTAACACAAAGCGTATTTTATAATAAAGTGTTGAATATCTTATGTAGTTTATTGAATTCTGTAGTGTGTGGAAGTGAAAAACAGAATGGTTGTATGGGTACAGAATGGTTCTAAGTGTATTGGTTGTTAACCCTTGTGATCGTGTGACTGACTGGGAGCTGTGGCTCTCTGCTGGGCATCACACAGAGTATCGACCACGTATCACTAGCCTGGGAAAAGATGAGAATTCAAAAGTCGAAGTACAGTTTTTACTGAATGCGTATTGCTTTTGTACCATCGTAAAGTTGAAAAATCCTACATTTAACCATTTAACCAAAAATCCTAACCTTAACCAAGTTAAGGACTGTCTTTATAACCTTCCATGTGCTTAGGGTTCACTAGCAGAGTGGTAAGATGACACGCAAAGTATATCTTTAAATTATGCCTCATATGGAATGGAGCTATTTATTTAGAATATTGTTAGTGAGAAAAAATTTAGTAGTAAATGGAATTGGAATATTACAAAGTAAAAGCTGGAAAAAATCAGAGGCAACTCTCATTGTAATGGAAGAGAATAGATGGCTGTGGGTTGGTAGATGGAGAGGGTTTAGCTAATCGTGATTTAAAGTCAGCAGGAAGTTGGTGATTATTGAATGAGTCATTGACTGACTTTTTCCCCCAACCATGTAAAAGGAATCTTAATGAGGAATGACTGGTAGAGATGACTCCAGTACAAAGTTGGTTAAAGTAAATTCACAGCACTGAGTTTTCAATGGGTAGTCTGGAAAAGACTTTATCCTCATTAATGGGGATAAATGTGAACTTGTCATAAAATTCACAAAGCCATCTCTTTAAATTTGTAGTAGGAACTTTTGTGGTGTGTTAATTGAGGTGCTTCAGGCAACAGTGGAGCCTTTTGGTTTTATTTGCTCTCATACCATTGTTGCTATGTAGCTTCCATTAATAAAAGTTGCATTGTGGTCGGGACTAAATGGAGCCTTAAAGGAAAATTGTCTTCCAGGTTTTTGAAGTCAGTAAAGTGTTTTAATTATTAGGCTAACATCAGGAAGTTTCTTGCTGAGTAGCTCAAAGTTATTTAAATATATTAATTCGATTGTATTAATTGCCTTTAAAACTAATACATTTAAAGATCTAGTTTAAACTTGAGATGAAGGTAATCTGAAAGGTTTTTAGGTAACTTTGGCTATATCTCTCCCTCCTACTGGGACCAGGACTAGACAGATTTATAATAATAATGTGAGTACATGGAAGCCAGTCTGTTCTGTGGGTTCAGAAATCTGGTGAGCCAAAATCTGATAGCATATGGTGGCAGTTTTGATTATTGAAGGGCCCTTACAATATCATTTTTCATGCCTTTTGATAGAATTCTTTCACATTCAGTGGAAAGCCTAGACCTGCTTGGCATATATGCATATAGAAACACATATATGTCAAACATTGTTTTGTAACTTTTTGAAAACTTAATAATGTATTGTGAACATTTTCCCTGTCATTAAGTAGTATTCTACCATAGCATTTTCTAGATATTGTCTTTGGAACACAAATACCCTATGAAAATATAAGTGTTCTGTGGATAGATAACTTAGAGAGATAATTCATACACTCTCCCCTTATTAGAGCACCTTAAAGAAGAATAGCCTAGGAAGAACTGCAGTTAAAACACCTGTTTAATATGGTTTATCCTCATTTTTAATAAATTTATTTGACCACAGAGTCCTTTTTTTTCATCCAATACCTATTAATATCTCATGGAATTTCTATTCTGCAGAACATACTTTAGAAAATACTCCTCTTCAAAATTATATTAATGGCTGCATAGTATTTTATTATGTGAATATACTATCATTTTAATCTGTTATAAACAATGCTGTGATGAACATCTTTGCAAATAATCTTTGTGTATATTCATGATTCTTTTTTCTAAAAAAAAGAGTGTTAAGAAATCAGAAAGCATATTCCAATATATTTCTAAGTTTATTTGTATCACCAAAAAGTCTGATGTGACTTATCTGTTTTGAATATTTTACTCATTGATATTTTTGGAATCTTGTGACAACCAGTGATTGTGTTACTTATTAGCTTAAGTTATGTTTCTATACACATTTGTAACTGCTCTAACAATACTGAATTTATATATGTTGATATGTTTTATTGAAGTAAGAATATAGAATATATCAAGAGCATCTAAATTTTTTTCTTACAAATATTTGGCACTTATTAACTAAGTACATATTTAATTAAGAGTTTCTTCTACAACTCTAGGTGACTTCATGAATAACTTTGAATGATTTGAAAAAATATTTATAATAAAATCTTTAATCAAATAAACTATTCAAAATTTGCTGGATACATTACTCTTCTCTTTAAACGTTCTATATATAGTTTTAAAAATGTATGTATACTTGTATTTCTAATTGCGGAAGAAATGACCAGAGCTGATGTGAACTGGATGCAGCTTGAACAAATGTGCAACTCTTATATATTTTATTTTATTTAATAACTGAAGAGAGATATAGTGTAGTAAGCTTTTAAATTGTGTTGACTGCTCTCCAAGCAGTAAAACTTCAGTGGACTTTCAAATCCACTCTCTCTCACTCTGTTTGACTGATTATTTCCACTTTAATTGTTGCAGTGGGGTCAGATGAACTGGATAGCTACATGTATCAGACAGTGGGTCATCATGCCATTGATTTGTATGCAGAAGCAATGGCTCTCCCCCTCTATCGCCGCACCATAAGAGGAAAGAGCATGGATACAGGACGAGTGTACACCAAATGTGAAGGTGATGAGGTTGAAGATCTTTATGAGCTTTTGAAACTTGTTAAGGTATGCAGAGTGACTAATTACCTTTACTGAATTTAGTGTGTAATTTAGTAAATTACATTTACTGAATTATTAAGTAATAAATAATTTACAACTGCTAGTAGCCCAACTATCCTTTGAAAGGATATTTTGTCTTTTTGGATAGAAAACTATTACTATGCCTTTATATTACATAGTATTTAAAAATAGAACTTTTGGTGTAGTCTGGCACCCATAACTATCAAATGATATTTAATTAAGTTCTCCTTAGGATTTTGGAGCTGATGACCTTTCAGTCATGATTTTAGCAAGTACTTTTTGAATACCTACTATGTGCTTGTTATATATAGTTCTAGGCACTGAGGATAGGGCAATGAACAGATCAAACAAAGTCCTGTTTTGTTGGAGCTTACTTTCCAGTAGAAGGAGACAGACAATAAACAAACAAATTATATGCTTGGTGGTGAAGAGTACTATGAAGAAGTATGAAGCAGAGTCAAGGTGATCACGAGTGATGGCAGGGTGTGGTTAAGCAAGACCTTTCTGATATGGTGAAATTTAAATAGACCTACAGAAAGGGAGAGACTGAGCCTTACTTTAAGTTAGTAAGAGGTATGAATTAAATACTTAAGTCCCTGTATATAAGAGTTTGGCAGTCAATGTGTATTCATTATTAATTTCTCTAGACAGAAAATTTAGGAGAGAAAGTATGGGACTCATATATCTAGTAAGTACTATACTTAGTAAATGTTAATTAATAGAGATCCTTTTATATTAAGCAGTTATCTTTTATCTTTTCATTCTCATTGATAGTCAATTACTTAAAAAAGAAACTGGTAGGGAAAACACTTAGAATTGTTACATAATTTACTGTCTAGTTATGGATGGCATAAGAAGTAGTTACTTTTCAAAGGAAATCACAGGGACCTGATTTCTTCCCTCTGGGGATGTACATGCTAATAACAACTATTCTGATTATCAAACAAAGGGGAAGGCATAAAAGAAGTTTTCACTTCTTCCCATGTGCACAACTAAGACCTTGACAGCATTCACTTTGAGGTGTGAAATACTGAGCGCAAATTCTGCATTTTCAAAATTTCTTTCTCAGGGTACAGAGAAACTGTGTATTAAGTTTTTAGCATAAACCAATATTACAGAATGGTGGGACTCAACACTAGAGGTAATTGGATTGCTTAAAAATCACTGATAACTGATAACTTTGGAGAAACTACGTGATAATAACAGGCTTCCAAGAAAGGGAAAGATAATAAATTACTAATCAATTTAATTAAAAATGGGCTGATTAGTAGTAATTAAGAAGAAATTTCCCTTTCAATCCATGCTGTCTTTGGAGAAATGGATGCTTTGCCATTATCTTTATAGTAACCGTCAGTTACGACATAAATTAATGCTAATGTTAAATCTTGACAACTTCTGCTTTGGAAGTTCGTACATGATAATTATAACTATAGCTGAAAGAGATGTTATCAGGTTGTCTGGGACTAAATAGTTCCTTCTTTTTCTGTGCAAAAATATTAATTTTACTATAGGATATTTTAAGGACATAAATATTGGAAATATATTGCTTTCATGGAAGAGATTGTATAACCAGGCTTTTATAGTTAAATCCATTTATAAAACACGGTGCAAAGATTCCAATAGTGGTCTTACATATTCTAATGAATACTTGAGTAATTATGGAAAAAACGAATTGAGAGGAGCTATAATTCTTCAAGTTAGACTTCACTTGTTCTAAGGAAAAGATGGAATTACATTTTTTTAATCCTTTGAATATTAATGAAGAATTGAAAGCATTTAGATTCATTTTCATTTTAAACATTCATTTATAACAGGTTGCAGTTTTGTGACTTTCATATGTATGTCAGTCTTTTGTTTTTGTAAACTCTTTTCCCCCCCAAATATTAGAGCTAATTTTTGAGTAGGAGGTACTTGTTTTTGCAAAGAGTTTAATTGACTAATTGCTGAAAATAAGTAGAAAGACTTGGAAGAATTTACAGAATTAAAAGTTTCCTAACTATTTTCTAGAAGTCATGAAAACTAATAGAAATGCAGTAAGCCTTTATGTCTCATAGATTGTCAGGTGATTATGACAGGTATATATATATATATATATATATATATATATATATATATATATATATATATTTATATCAAGCTGTTTTCAAAATATCTGGTTATCATATAGCTGGTCTTTTATTCTTTAGAATTTCTTTAATATTAAAATGTCATTTTGGTTCTCATCTGGATTAGTTTGGTATATAGATAACTTGTATTATTTCCTGAAAATATAGTAATTTTCAAATTGTGTGGGTGTTTTCCTTTTAAGTCACATAAAGCAATGAAATAGTTACTGAAGGATACATCTAAACATCATATCTCTATAGAGAATATGTTTAGGGATCATGTATTCTTTCTTTCTCCACCTGTTGGGAGCCACTTCTTACTGGATCTCATATCGCCCTCTTTCTTGGTTTATTCCCTAATTTCAGTGGAATCCATCATTAAGAGACTGCCTTAGAGAAGTTACTTTCAAATCCTTGCATTTTGAAAACGTTCTTATTCTGCCCTCATATTTGATTGATAAATTGGTTGAATTTAATATTTTAGAATGAAGGTCATTTTTCCTCAAATCATTGAAGGCATTGCTCCATTGTCCCCTAGCATTTTGCCAGTGAGAAGTTTGATGCTAATATGATATTTGTTCCTTTTTAGCTGACTCTTTTTTTAAATTAATTAATTAATTAATTAATTTATTTTTGGCTGCATTGTGTCTTCGTTGCTGCACGCAGGTTTTCTTTGGTTGCGTCGAGCTAGGGCTACTCTTCATTGCGGTGCATGGGCTTCTCATTGTGGTGGCTTCTCTTGTTGCAGAGCACAGGCTCTAGGCATGCGGGCTTCAGTAGTTGTGGCACGCAGGCTCAGTAGTTGTGGCACACAGGCTCAGTTGCTCTGCGGCACGTGGGTTCTTCCCGGACCAGAACTCACACCCGTGTCCCCTGCATTGGCAGGCGGATTCTTAACCACTGCACCACCAGGGAAGCCCCAGCTGACTCGTTTTTCTTCTCTGTTATCTTTTACGATTGTGTCTTTATGTTTGACATGCTGAAATGTCACAACAGTGCACTGGACATTGAAGGTTGTTTCCCCTGTATCCCTTCTGCAACTTCCTATTGAGTAGCAGCACATCTCTGTCCTCTTTCTCTTAATGATGGTTTAGGGTGGCATTAATGCAGGTGAAAGCCAGTCACAACATGGAATTCTGGCCATAGCCATTAGGTCAGGGATGATTTTGTTAACCTGCATTGTACCAAATAGAATGAAGCCTAAGATGATGGATTGTTGGCAGAAGATAAGGTCTTTCTTCTGTGCAGAGGGATGTGTGGATGTGAGACCTAGAACTGTTGTGGCTTTTTTGGGGGGAGGCAGGGAAGAGAACGTGCTGTCAAATATGACACACAAAAAATGGCAGAGTCAATAGAATTGCAGTGTGAGGATGACTCTGCAAAATGTTCTTCCATTATTTGTTTGATGATTTACCCCCCTTGACTTTCTTTATTCCCTTTTGCTGGTACCCTCACTGATCAGACTTTAAATCTCCCAGATTGAATTTTCATGTCTCTTGTCTTTTCTCACATACTTTCCATCTCTGTATCTTTTTGTTGTCCATTCTGTGAGGTTTCCATTTTAAATGCCCTACTTTCTTGTTGAAATTTTCTTTTTATTTTAGCAATCGTATTTTCAGTAGCCAAGAACTTGTTTATTGGTTGTCCCTTTTTTAATAACAATCTGTTTTTTCTTCTATAGATATAACGTCCCTACATCCATTTTAAAATACAGATTAGAGATTTTAAACATTATCTTTCATTCCCTAAAATATTCATGTTTTCTTTGGGTTTTTTTTTCTCATGTTTCTTTCTCTTTCATGTTGTAGGCTTTTCTCAGATGTCTCGGTTGCTTGTTCATATCTAAGCATAAGGCAAGAGGAAAGCTGACTGTGAATGCTTTTGACATTAGAGTTTTTCCAGCCTCACATTTCATCCTTGTTATACCTAGAGTTCAGAATAATGTGGCCTCGTTTGGTTCCTTTCTTGACTTTCTTCTCTTCCATACAAACAGTAGGTTACAGCTTCCTCTGTTGATTTATCAGTTGTTGTTCCTTATTCTTCTGCTTTCTGACGCAAGAAAACTAAATGAAATTCCTTTTCCATTGGTGTCTCCCCCCTGTTTTCTTTGGTTTTTGGAGATTATAACTTTGTTTTCATTTTAATGGAATCTCTTGATCCAGAAATCTGTCTTAATTTCATTCCAATGGAATTCATTTAATATTCTTCCCTAAGTTGAGTATTCAATTTCAGTCTTCCTCTTCTAATCTTTGGTACTTTTCTTCTTTCATGTTCCTTTTTGCATTAGGCATTTTATCTTGGTATTGATGATGTTAAATATGATGTTAAATTACCTAGTGGACACTTGTATTCTAATTTGAATACAACAATAAGTGAATAATGATCTTTTTTCTTTTTTAGATAGAATATTTACTATTGATAGACAGGCTTGTGAAAAACTTATTTTTTAAAACTGGATTTTAATTTAAAATTTTTAGAAAACATCAATTGCTACTTTACTCTTTGTATTTGTCAGAATTCTTTTGATTATAAGGAGCAGAAAGTAATGTTCAAGCTAGTTTAAATAATAAGAGAATTTACTGACAATGACCTAAAGATAAGTTTAGCTTCAAGTAGATTAGAAACAGGATACAAACTATATGACCAACCCGCCTGCTGGGCTGTTTTTATCTCTTGCATTTCTTTTCTTTTGATTCTATTCTCAGTCTGGACCCTTGTAGTTAGAAGATGGTTCACAGTTACATTCTTTCTAGTTCCTACCTAGTAGGAAAAGCTCTGATCTTCTTAAATAGCTAGAGGGAAAATCCACTTATGTTTCATTGTCACTCAGTGGCCTGACACGTATCATCCATGAATGCGTTGCTGTTGGGAGAAAATGATTTCATTTGATTGGACAGGCCTAGATCCTGTGCCGTTCGTGGAGCAAGAGACTGAGTCGTGATTGCTGTAACCACATCTACTGTGGTTCTGTGGGAAGAACAGAACCCACTGTTGGAAGGGTAGGTCTCCAAATATAAAGCAGGCTGTTGCTGGTAGAAGGCTGAACTGTGGCAGGGGGTAAAGAGTAACAAGTTTCCTGAGAATAAATAGGTTCCAACTGCTTACAAACTTGAGAACCATTCTAAATGGTTCTTCTTTTGAGATCTTCCTCCCTTTCTCCCCACCCCTCCCCCCTTCTTTTCTTTCCTCCCTCCTTCTCTTCCTTCCTTCTTGGCTTCTTTCAAAAATAGTTGACCATTGGAGCTACAACAGTAAGCTTATACTCTAGGACCTATATATTCAGTCGCTCATGATTTCTCCACCTTAACATCCTGTAGGCATGGTAAACTCCACAAGTTCAAAACTTATTCATTATCTTTCTGCACAAACTTGCTCACTTTTCTGTATTTCCCTCTTAGTTAAAAACATCGTCATTTACCCCATCACCTAAGTCTAACCTGGGGCCTCACTACCAGACTTCCACTTTCTCTCAGTTGCCTCCCACCCCAACCATAACCATTTGATCTACAAGACCTTTTGATATTACTTCTATGACTTCTGAAGTTGACCCTTTGACTTCATTCCCACCATAAATTTTTTTTTATCTATACTGTGCAAGTCTTCTAACTGGCCCACTTGCCTTCAATATTGCCTTGTGCGCCCTCCAGGCTTGCTACCACATTGTCATCAGCTGATCTGCATACATACTTAAATAACCCACCCTTAAGATAAAGTCCAAACACATTAGCCTGGCAAAAAAAGACTCTTTAGGAAGAGGTCCTTGCAAGCCTGCCTGTCTGATCCTGCCATTCCCACATTCCCAAGCTTCTGGGTTTGAGTTATAATGAACTAATTAGGTTTCCAGGAGATTGCTTTTTCATATCTGAGTCTTTGCCTGTGCTTTTCTACGCCTTTATCTCTTTGTTCTCCTGAAGAATCTCTTGTTGCTTCATACCCTTCTGTGGAATTGGCTCTAATTCACCTTCCTGTCTCTTCCTTGGCAGCTTGTCCATACCTCTACTGTGCTTCTTAGGATATTATCAATACTAGGATTGTTTATATGATTGTCTCTTGCTAGACTGTGAGACCCTCAAAGACAATCTCAGTACTCTTCATTTTTATATCTCTAGTGTCCAGCTATGTTCCTGGCATATGGATGACGTTTAAAGGATAGTTGAACAAATTAGTCCAAAATTTAACGAATTATTTTTTATATAATAATTTATCTAATGCAGGGGAGCCACAACATTGTTTAAAAATATGATGTAAAACCATTGGCGAATTCATTTTATTATTGTTTTTTCATTTAGAAGCTTAAATAGAAGTGAAACTTTTATTCATAGTTCATAGAATAGAACTTTTATTCATCATAGTGAAACTTTTCAAAATAGCGTGTCCTATCAGATTCGGCAGTGTCACCACTAAGTGTACCAAGAATAATTTCCAGCTGCAGAATGTTTTATAAAAATGCTAAGCAGACACTTTTTCAAGTTATTTTTGGTATATATATCTTAGAAAACCTGCTTATTATGGTGGAAAATTACTTTGTGGATCTCTTTTCACTTTGGATCTCAGGGAAAAACCCTAGATAATTGGGTGGCTTGAGGCAAATCCAAAGGGTTTAGAGCGGGAGGCACATATAAGATGGCCTTAAGATTTTCAGGGAGAACCCATAGTGCTAATTAAACAGGCCCATAGTCCTGTACAGATTGCTTCTGGCTCTTCAGCATTGCACAGCTTGCCTCAAGCCCTGTCGGTTCCCAAGATTTTGGACATTAAGCCTAATCCCTTGGCACAAGAAATGCTTTGCTAGTATTGATTCTGGACTCCAAATAGGAAAACTCGGAATTAGCACAGGCCAGTGTCATTTTGACTCCCAGGTGTGGCTTTATTGAGGCTGTGCCATCTCTGGCCCTTTCAATGATAAAGTCAACTATGCATGAGAAAGTACATGATGGATGATCTGTCTGGAAATAAAATGTTGGATCATACTCATCAATTATTACAGTTTGTAAACTTATCACAGGTCTAGAGTCTTCATCTATAGATTTCCCCTAAAGCCTGGAAAACGTGACTCCTTCATTCTAGCAAAACTATCGTTCTGTCTCCTCAACTTTGAACTTTCTCCACTTAGTATCAATGAATGTGTGTGTATATTACACATGCACTTATATACTCTTTCTTTTTATCTTTTGCCTGATTCATTGCCTCTCTATAAATTTACCAACTGACTAAATTTTATGTCCTTGTATTCCTTTCTTCTACGAATTATAGATTTTTTTCTATCTTATCATCTACTCTATATATTTTAAAGTATGTTGGGTATGTTTGTCTTGTCTTTCAAATTTCTTGCTTTTATGCTTTTCAACCTCTGATGCTTGTGTCCTATTAACTTTTTGGACTATGCTACTATTTATTTTTTAAGAAACCTTTTGTTGATGTCTACTTCTGGAGTTGTGTTGTCTAAGATGCTAGATGTATGTTTCTGTCCTACAGTCTATTATTTCATTTCTAGACCTGTTGTTTACCATGTCTTACCATGTCTTTGTTATGTTCTCTATTAAATGACTGAGAACACATTACAAAGATTTATAAGTATAAATTACTTTATTCCTTTATTGTTTTCTTTACATTTTTTGTTACATAAGACTTTATTGGTGGTCACACAATAATATGATAGGTCTTGAACTGAACTTTTATGTCAACTTTCCCTTTTAAGTAGGGAATGTCTTCATTCAGCAAGTTTGTAGTGCCTAAATCATAAAGTAGCCATAAAATCAATGATAATATCAATAAATATTTAGAGCTTATCTTTTTTATTGGTAAGAAATGATTTAATAGGGGCTTGTTCTGTGACATGTGAGAAAAAATTGAGTGAATCAAAGGGATGTGTTAGTTGACCTTGACTTTTCCTGTTAACTTTAACCTATACTACCACCATTTAGAGACTTTTCTTATGTCTTTCATTTTGCAAACATTAATTGGATGCTTATAATGTACCACTACTGTAGAGTAAAAAAATGTATAAGACATAGTCTCTGCTTTCACAGACTCTAATGGGATAAGACATATACACAAAGAAACTAATATAATGTAGAGTTGCCATTAGAGTGTGCATTTAATAGGCTTGGGGATTCAGAGGAGAAAAAAGTCCCCTGTGTGGGGGAATCAGGAGAGGCTTTACAGGGGAAGTTACATTTGATATCCTTAAAGGTTGTTTCAATTTTGACAAAGGCAAGCATGGAAAATGACTAAGAGAATGTTGCAAATTAAGGGCATAGTTTAGCCACAGTCATGGAAGCAGGAAATCATGAGATATATTAGGGAAATAGTAGTCCAATTTGGCTAGAGCTCAAGAGTTCAAGGAGTAGTGGGAAATAAGTCTGGAAAGGTAGGTTGAGGCCACAAAAAAGAGTGTCTTAAATTTTAGACCAAGTTCAGGCAGTGAAGAGTCCCTAAGGCGGTATTTTCCAAACTCAGTTTAGTGGTCACATCTTTTTCCTTAAATGAAAGAGGCTAGAATAAAATAGAAAATATCAAAATGCAGTGTATGTAGTAAGGTTAATTATTATTTTGGGAAACATGCGCACGTGTGTGTGTGCATGCTAGGCTGTTAACATTACATGTATATATGTGTTTCTTACTGTTAAACAAATTGTCATGGTCAGACAAGTTTGAAAGCCACTACCTTGAAGGATTTTGCAAAAGAAATGACATAGAATTATATGGTTGAAGGGAACTTCAAGGCCATTAGGTTGAACCACTAATAATGTAAGAAATGGATTAGGGAAGTGGAATTCTGGAGATGAGTTCAAATTGAAAACTGAGATACTCGGCTAGCTGAAAGGTTCTGAGGATCTGAACTGGGGGAGTACCAGTGGGAAAGTTGAAGAGAGGACATTGAAGAGGTGGGTTGATAGGGCTTGATGGTAATATTTAAATAAAAAGTGACAAGGAGTCTATGTAAGGTACCTTGTAAACTGACAGTTCCATGGCTAATCTACTCAGCTTTCACTGGGCACTGTTGATAATCAAATGAATTACAATAGCTATCTATTACAAATATTGTGATCCTCAATTTTGCAGCACCCTATCTTTGTCGTCTCTTTAATCTGGTATAGGATGGTATAGAAGGTGCTTCATATCAATCTGGGTTCATTTAATCAAGATTAACTCTTAATAAATGTTAGTCTTGATGGTCCTTTTACATTTTCTTCATAGGGTTATATGTATACACATCAGCTAAAATAGTCCATCATATTTCTTGACTCTAAATAAAAGCACCTACAGGGAAGCACAATGTATGATATTAATGCTTTTAACATAATAGTCATGCATGTAGGTGGGATTCAAATTACCATGGTCTTTCTCCACTCTCTCACACTCTATAATGTATCCTGCAAACTCCTGCCAGGTTAGTCTTTCTAGAGTGTAGATCCAGTCACATTTATCTCCTCATCAAAAACCTTTGCTGTTTACCATTGACCCCCTAGGTGCTCTGCAGTATGACTTCATCTTATCTTTCATATTTTCCCAGTATTCCCCCACATAGAACCTGTGTTCCACCTGCACTAGACTATTGTCAGAACTCATTCTTCCCCATATAGTCCTTGTCTTTCCTGCTGAGTGCTATGTTTTATTCAGAAATAACCTTTCCTCTCCAATTCCTTCTTTAACATGGCATCTCCTTCTTGATGTCTTCCTTGATACGCCCCCACTGAATGTAATATCTTCCTCTCTGGACCTTTCATGTAACATTGTATTTCTCTTATAGTACTTAATCTATCTTGATATCCAGAGCTACTGGCTCTGTTTTGTTGTGTAATTTGTTTTTGTTGTGGGTTTTTGTTTAAAGGTTATAATTACTTCAAGGAGCAAGGATTGTATTTTGTTCTTTTTTATTTCTTATGGACTATACAGGCATTGTGTTCAACTATTCTCCTCTGGAATTCAGTTTTTCCATCTGTAAAATTTGAATATATCTTCCTTTTATCCTTTTTATCTGTTTTGAGAATAAATGAGAAAATATATGAGAGCCTCTTTAGGTTTCTAGAAAAAAAGATGTTGTATAAGTTAGTTTTTTTTTAAAGCCTGTCAACTTCATGTCAGTCTCAGATTTTCTTTCTCCTTTATTCTCTAGCTTCCAAAATAATCCAGTACAGCTAAATAAAGTCAGTTTTTTTCATTGCATACAAATTTCCATTAGTATATTAATATTAAGTAGTAGCTGCAAGTTGGCATGGAGATGAGTGTAATTCCTCTTGACTTTATTAGTACATTAATGCAGAGAAGAAAAAGAATGGTAATCGTTCAAATTGTGAAAGAGGTTTTAATGGGGGCAAATTTATATTATATATTGGATTGAATTTATTCTACTACATTTGTTGCCTATAATTTTTGGCCCTCTGAGTCTTTTTTAGACTCTTTCAATCAGATAGTTCAACCTTCCAAGAGATGTGTGGAAATAATGTTTTCTGTCTAGTTTCCTATATGAGTAAACTGAGGCATGGATTGTTTCAAAAGAAGATAAAGAAGTGAACCCAAAGATGACAAAGGTTCTTATTAATAGATGCTTTTTTTTCCATTAAAAATTATTTTGGCGTGTTCTTTTAGGGTTAAGCTATGCTTATTTTTTAAATTGAAGCAGTATATTTGCTATTAACTCATTTGTAAAAAGCCTTAAGCAAGGACTTTCATTGAGGGTTAATGAACTAAATTTAGAGAATTTTGACTTTTGAAATAGTATGTAAAGAATTAACAGATTTTAAAAATGGCTCTTAGAATGTCCAGAGGCAGTAAAATGGGACAATTATGTGCACTCCTGTATATAAGAGCAATCACCTCTCAATGCCAGCAGAATTTTCCTACCCTTATTCATAGAATCTATGGTGCTGAGGCATGTGGTCACTTTGTGTACTTTCACAGAGTAGGTGCTCAATGAGCAGTTGTTAAATTAGACTTACTAATCTGAGTCTATCTAACCTTCACCAAATTTAGCTAATATTGATCCCTATAGATTTCTATAAAAATAGAGACAAATCAGAAGAGGCAGAACTATTTATCAGACATTTATTTTCCCTTCCTTGTGCAAAATACTTTGCTGCCTACTATAAGATTGGTTCTAGAGCCATTGAAATGGTCTGTGGTCTCTTTTAAAACCAGTTCCCTTGTGGATTCTTTCCTACATACTAATTTTGCAAGGTGGTGAGGAGAGGAGGAAGAATCATCATCACTTGGTACATAACCCGTGGTCTTCCCTTTTGAGCCTTTCACAATTTCCCTCCTTTAATGATTTTTTTTGGTTTCACAGTCATTTTTGTGACTTCTTAACCCTCACCCAACTTGTACTGATTTTGAGTGGTCATATAACCTGGGCTTGATCACAGAAAGCTAGTAAGAATCAGGCTAGTGGACTTCAGTGCAAAATAACTTGATACTTTAAGACAGGATTTCTTAATTTAGAGGGGAGAGATGTTTTTGAACCCTGAAATTTTGTGCCAATTTTTTGTGAATGTAAATTTTTCTGGGGAGAGGTCCAAATTTTTATCATAGACTCACAGCGATCTGTTCTTTTCAAAAGTTTAAGAACTACTATTTTAACCATCAGTTTCAGAAAGCCTTGTAGCCTAGGGGTACACATGACTACTCAGGTTAGGAATCTACTGTCCACTGAGCTATATGCTTTGAGATCAGAGGGAGCTTCTGTGGCTTCCAAAGAGTGAAGAGGAAAGTACCATGGAGGTAGCACCTGAGAGCAGATGGGGATGTCAGGCATTTCTCAAGAAAAATATTAAGATCTCAAAAATAATAGAGTGAAAAGTGGCATCTTATAATTTCAGGTAGGAAATGATGACCAGAGAAGGGCCAACAGGCTTGGACCTTGTGTGTGTTCTGGATGGTTCTTAATAAGCCTTTGGATTTTATGTTGAAAGAGAAAAGGATAGGGATACAAAAAACAGTGTTCCTGATTTTCTCAAATGTAGCTTTCTTTTTTTGAATTTCTATTGTGCTTAGTTACTTTTTTGGGTTGTTATTACATTATGCCTTGTTTTACATCATTATTTGCATATGTATTATATCTTCCTTGTCAGTTTATAGCCTCTTGAAGGCACAACTTTGTGTTTTTCAACTTTGGATACTCTGCAGTGTCCATCATGGTGCCTTGTCCATAAGAGGTGTGCAGAGTTTGTCATTGTGTATTTGCCCTAGGGATGCTGTTGAAGATTTTCACCATATTACATGTTGAACTTTATAACGATCCAAGGGTGAAATTTCTCTCAGGACTTAGTCTTTATAATGGTTTGCCTTACTATAACTATTAAGACGGTTTTTATTGTATGAACACTAAATCACGCAACTCATTTTAGTTTCTTCTTTATAATGATTGTTAGAAAGCCCAGAGCCATGTGATTTTTTTTCAATTATTTTTGTCTTATTGTAATTATAGTTGCTATTGTTCATGTAGCACTACCTGCCAGGCACTGTCCTAATCTCTACACATTATATTCTAATTTATCCTTACCTCAACCCTGGTTTATTATCCCTGTGTTACAGATATGTCATTGAGATACAGAGGTTAAGTAACTTGTCCAAGGTTACACAGCTAGAAAGTAGAACATGTACTTTTAATCACTGTGTTCTGCTGCCTCCCAGCATTACATATGTGTTAATTCATGGAGATATTACCATATAACAATACATATATAATACATATATAGACCAATAAGGCATGTGTGAATTAGCAGTGAGAGAGAGGGGCAGGTATGTGGTTTGATAAGGGGAGGTGGAGTTATTATGTCTTGGATTAAAATGATCTATCATCTGCGATCTCATCTCATTTCAAAGCTCTCAGAATAGTTTTAGATTATTGCTACTCAGAGTATGGTCTAGGGGCTGGTGCTAGTCCAAGAAGTGTTTGCTGTTGGCTCAAGGTCAGCTATTTATAGAAATTGAAGGTAAGTATTTAGAAACTTTTACAGTAATTTGAGAGTAATTTTATATTTGTTGAATCTAATAATAAAAATTTGGCCTTGTGTTTTTTATCTTTTTAATTTTTTTTTTTTGTAATTCATTTTAATTGTATTTTACAAAAGTGTTGGTCTTTGAAGGTTTGGAAATCTTTTTTAAAAAAGTGGTCCTTAACTTGGTTTGAGAAGCACTGGTCTAGGTAACAGCTTTTCAAGTTTTTAGGCTATTGTTTGAAAAAGAAAAGACATGATCTGTAGCTTGAAATTACATTCTAATCTAAACCTGGTTCTGAAGATGAATTAGGAATTGGTATATTTGGCTGCATTGTCAGTTTCTTGATTCTGTGAGAAAAGGCTCTAAATTGAATGGACTTTCTAGGGAAGGAGGGCAGTTTTCATTTTTTTTCTTATATTTAGTACTTTTCTCAAGAATGACACATTTTATTGATTCCTTGATCCAGGATAATAGCATGAGGAACTTGTCTATCATTTATAGTTACAGCCTCCTTCCTTGACTTAAGTAGCTAATAAGGTACTTCAAATTTTTTTGTGTTCAGATTTTTTCCTGGAATAACAGAAAAGAAAAAAGATAACAACAGCAACAGAACATTGCTGATGATGCCACCTTGGTGTGATAGTTTCTACATTTATGGAAAGCAAAGATATCTTCATTGAAATAATATTTGCAAAACCAGTTCAGTTTTTATTTTTTTGAATTTTATTTTATTTTATTTTTATACAGCAGGTTCTTATTAGTTACCTGTTAAACCAGTTCAGTTTTTAATTTTTCTTTTTCTTTTTAGGTGGGTTGGGAAGTCTTCTTTTACAATATAATATGCTGTAAAATAACTACATGTTCAGTTACCAATCCTAATAGGGTGTTTTAGTGTCCATACAATTGCCATCCTGTCTTTAAAATAATCTCTTTTTGGTGATCCCGTAAAGTAGCATTTGATGAGTTCTTTTCATCACTTTTTTTTTGGATGTTTAAAAACTGGTCTGCAAATAGAGAAATGGGCTAAGGATATGAACAGGCATTTCACAGAGAAAGAAATTCAAATAGCCAAAAAATGTTCAACCTCACTAACTCAAAAATGCAGCTATCACTTGGGCAGGATTAAGAAATGCTACTGGTTTTGGGGAAGTGAGTACTCTTATGTGCTGCCAACAGCCCTAGAAATTGGTTCAGCCTTTCTGAGGGTAATTTGGCAGAACTCGTCAGAAAACAAAAAATATACTGTCTCTTTATCCAGCCCTTCCACTTTGGGGGATATATTCTAAGGAAATAAAGTTGTACTGAAAGATTTAGAAATGGCTGGCAAACTAAATTATGGTGTATCCATACAGTGGAATGCTGTATAGGATCAAAACTGAAGTTGCAGATATATATCTATATATATTATTAGGAGGAGGAAATGGAGTACCAAATACTCTGTATGGTATAATTACATTTTTGTGTAAGCATTTGTACAAATATATGCATAGAAAAATATCTGAAGGATAAATTTTTAAGTCTGTATATGGAAAGTATTAAGAGCATTGGTGTAATTTTTGCACATTGGAATTTTTGATTCTTTCCTCTAATGAGCATGCATTGCTTTTGAAGCTTCTTTGTTGAAGATTTGGCTTCCATCTTAAAATGCACAGAATGGTATAGGAGTCAAGGAAACCTGGTAATCAACAGGATGTCGCCATTCCCCAGGTCCTTTACTGAAGGTTCATCAGGAGCCTGTTTTTCTTTTCTTTTTAGAGCTGGTTCTTGAAAGCTGTGTTTGAGGGGTTTTTTTGTTTGTTTGTTTTTTTGTTTTTTTTTCCTTCTGTGACAAATGCCTATCATTTTCTAAACAAGAAAGCCAATGTCCCAGTTAGGTGTGTGGGGTTCTTTTCATTCACTTGCAGCCCTGTTGTGTTAATACTGAATAGGCAGAGACAGCCTGACTGGTGGTGAAAGATGGTGAGCCAGCCTCAGGGCTTTTTCTGGTCAGCCCTAAACCTCTGATTGCCACGTTTTCCTAATTTCCCATTTCCAGGGCATCACTAGAGTGACCTTGCTTGCTGAATATGACGCTCTGAATCTCAAAGATTTTCACATGCATTTGGAAGTGGGCAGCCAGGCGATTGTTTACAGGACTCTGAATGAACTGTGCGCTCACAGCAAGTTTGATAAACACACCATTTCCTCCTTTTATCAGTGAGATTGCAGAATGTGAAGTATGAGTTTCCAGTTTTACTCATTCTCCTCAACCCTTTTCCTGTTTAAAAACTTAGACATACTAATTGGATGCTGATCTGTCCCTGTTTTTTATTTTGCTTACTGGTAGTTGACGGCTTATTCCACTACTTACCTAGGCAAGGTTTGGCAGTCCTTCAAAAATAAACTTTCCATGTATTCAACTTAAAGGAGATTCATCCCAAGGAATGTAATGTGAGCACTAATTAACAGTAATGACTGCTAATCACTTTGCTTTTTATACTCTTTTAGGAGCACTGCTATTATCCAGTGTAGTTAAGTAAAATGCTTGTATATGAATCAACAATGCTGCATCCTTTTAGCAGCTATTGCTCACAGTCAAGCTTTGCATAAAT
The DNA here is from genome assembly GCF_028564815.1 of Eubalaena glacialis. Lineage (NCBI taxonomy): Eukaryota > Metazoa > Chordata > Mammalia > Artiodactyla > Balaenidae > Eubalaena > Eubalaena glacialis. Next base: position 115,199,197 of record NC_083717.1, read on the forward strand.
TAGAGTTAACCAAAATTGATTTTAGTATGCTACATTTCTTTTTATAATAGGAAACTAAAATATCTACTTAAATATCCTGAATATTAAAGACATTACCTGTTTTTCTTTATTTCTTCTTTCTTTCTTTCTTTCTTTCTTTCTTTCTTTCTTTCTTTCTTTCTTTCTTTCTTTCTTTCTTCAGTCATCCTTATGGTAGATGAAGAACAATATTGCAAATAAATTTTCTCATAGTTCACGACATTTCTCTTAGATTTCTTTGAAATTGCGTGTGACATACTCTTCATAGTCACAGCAGCACTTTGATTCTGTTGTATGCATTTTATCAGATCAGTGAAAAGCAATAGGCTTATGTTTAATTTTTCTGGTTTTGTGCATTTACTTCCTAGAGGATCTTACAGTTTCTTTAAATTACATGGCCCATTTATATAAACTTGGTTCATAGGATTGCTCATTCAGTGTTCATTAAAAGAGGTTGTTTTATTATGTTTAGTGTATTATTAGACTATTATAAAAGCTTTCTGTTTATTTACATGCACTCAATATACCTACAAACTGCCTTGCCTCAGGAGGAGACTAAGCAAAACTCATAAATTAATAATTTAAGGGAGCAATACTCAAGTAGCATTTTGGTTAAGTTAATAAGTTAAAGCCTTAGAGTCAGTGCTGGCCACTTCAACAATGCTTTACTTTTGACTTTTATTGGCTGAAAATAACTTGTTAAACTGGGGCTTTGGTAATAAAATGAAATCTACATACCATCTGAAGCCCCTTCCCCTCTTTTTGATTTATGAGTAGGTTGACATATTATTGAAGAATTTTTAACACTTTCACAGTTCTGCACTTTGATTTCAGAGAACGTGCTAATCTCTCTGGAAGTTTGAGAGTGACAAAATGAGTTGTATACTGTTTTTCTAGGGAATTTGGGAGTCTTTACTAGAGGCTTTAGTTTTATTTTATTTTATTATTATTTTCTTGAGCTGCTCTGTGCAGCCTGTGGGATCTTAGTTCCCTGACCAGGGATTGAACACAGGCCCTCGGCTTCGGCAGTAGAAAGCGCAGAGTCCTAACCACTGTACCGCCAGGGAATTCCCAAGGCCTTAGTTTTATGATGGTACCTTTATTAATGTTGATTCATCTAACTTCTAATGTGGTGTTATGATTTGATATGTATTAATGCATTTCTCATTTTACATATTATCTCTAGTAGTCTGGTCATGATGTTTTAATTCTTATAGCTGTATGGTGTTTCAGCAATTCAGGACATTATTTTTAAATTACCAAAATAAATAATTTAATTTTCCTTTCCCATTTATATTATTTGTGTCAAAAATTTTAATTTTTGGTGAATAAACAAGTGGAAAAAAATTAAGTGGTAGGGTAATAAGAAGCTTTGTATCTTATATACTAGCCTCATTGTAATATATTGCAAACATATATATTAAAAAAGATCTTTGGCACTGTACTTAATCGAATTTAGTTGCAAAGAGTTGTAACAGGAATGATGTGAGAGGACAGAAAATACATGGAAAGCTTGAATGCTATCCGGATGTAATTATATGATTAGTGAATATTGTTGTATATAACTTATTTCTTTTATATCCCAGAACTGTTGCACAATAGCACAAAATTCATATCTCTGAAGGAAAACTTGTTTTTTCTATTTTGCTTTGAGTTTGACTTTTTACATGTAATAGAATTTTGTTTAAAAAAGGTGAGGATTTCAATTTTGATCCTTTTTTTGTTTTGTTTTTTTGCAGTGTGTTTACTTTCATGTGAGAGTGATTGATCTGTAGCTGTCATTTTTCCCAAAGAGGGGACAAATGGAATTGGCCTTTTAGACAAAAGTATGCAAACAGACTGCATTCTTTCTGTTGATAGAATTATGGAGGGATTGCATGAGGTGCCACATTCGTTTTCCTATTGATTGTGAAGAGGATTTTGCAATGGGGTGCTGTTTCCATTGGATAAGGAGGTGCTATGATTAGTTACCTTTCTCATGAAAACACTACAAAGGGAAATGCAAAATGTGTGCAATGCGGTGTTCTCAATTTGACAGTTGTTTTTGTTAAGTTTTTTGCCCCATTGAAGTTCAGCCTATTTTAGAAAAACATACATTTTGGTTTTTTCCCTTTATTAGGCTTAGTAGATTACCATGCGTTTGACTCTTTAAAGAAATTACACATTCTAGACGTTTTTCTCAGCTTCTATTGTAAAGCTTCAAAGCTAATGCAACAGTGCCCTCTATAGTCTTTTAGTGAACAGTAGATAAATGTAGATGATTTGGAATATTCAGGTAAGAAGCAAGATATTTAAATTTAAGGTTTGCTCTGACAAGAGACTCCTTTTTCCTAAGCAGACATTCTTGTTTTTCACTAGCGGCTTTACTTTAAACAAAGGGAACAAAAGACCATTCTGAGTTTTCATTTAGAATTATTGGCTACCTCTTGGTGTTATCCAGTGGTAAATCTCAAGTTTTATCAGACATTCATCAGAGTAATTTGAGATAGAAGGAATCTTACAAGCTTTACTGTCTCTTCATGAAATATCTTTTTGAAGTTGAGTTCCAATAGGAGTATTTCAAAAAATAATTTAGTTCCTTTGTACTCATTTCTTCTATTTAATTAGAGCCTGAGTGGGCTGCCTAGAACTTAACTTTTACTTGTTCCTGAATTGGGTAACCCAGGCTTTATACATGACATTATTTAAATTCAAACTAAGGGAGTTACACAATGACTAAAGTATTTGTCATTAATTAGCATTGATTTAAATTTTAGATTTTCCTTTCTCTTTTTTGGTAACCTGTTTGATCATATATGTCAATAGCTAAATTTTTCATTGTAAAACAACTTTATGTACAGCTGTTAAATGATAGTAATAGAAGGCATCATATTTAGCTGTGATTAGAAGAGAAAAATTTCATGTGCTAAGTTTATTTTGCTTCTGAAAGTATTTTAATAAAAAAAACCATGGGCCCAAATCCTAGCTTCTCCTTGTATTCACTATGTAATATTGAACACATTTCTTAACGTCTGAGCCTGCTTTCTCATCTGTCAAACGGGAGTGAAAATAGCTTATCTTTTGAGGTTTTGTAAGGGATGAGAGATAATGTATATTAATAGGCCAAGTCATTATAGATGCTCAAATGGTAACTTCAGTCCAAAAATCACAGTGTGAAGGTAAGTGGTATTGTTTTACATGGGGAAGTTTTAATATATATCTAGAACACATTTAATGCACTATAGATTTCTTTAAAAATTCTGATCTCATAACTTCTGATGATTTATGTGAATCTGAAAGCTGGCATGGCATTCCTTGGTAATGTGGACTGACAAAGTGAGATGGTGCATTAACTTTCAATTCCCTGCAGACCTCATCCCCAAACTTCTTAAATAGGCCATGTTTATTAACTTTACTTTAGTAGACATTTACCCACAAACCAATATTTGGCAACATGTGAAACTGATAACAAATGAAACTCAAAAAAAAAAGGAGTCTTTTATTTTTTTCCCTCAGTATATCTGGGAACAGTTAGGATACTTTTCATTTACCTGTGTTCTTAGAGGTAGTCTAGAGCCCTTATTCTACTTTCTAGGTAAGCGGCTTTTGCTTTCTTCACCTGGCTGCAAAAAAGACGTGTAAAAATAGATGAAGGTGGAGCTTTTCTGGTCGAAGTGGACTTGGGTCAATAAAGACCCTCCCCTTCGAAGGAACAAAGTTTAAAAATCACTTGGTACTGTACTGTAAATGTATATGTGTACACACACACACACACACACACACACACACACACACACACCCTCTTTTGTGCAAAGGCTTTGTTCTACTTTGGTTTGAATACAAAGCACTTAATTCTTTACCTGGCACATAAAAGATGCTCAATTAATGTGTGCTGAATACAAAATTTTTTTAACATCAGGCCTTTTTTATTGATATATAAGATTTGAGATATCATATGTATTAAAATTCACAATTTAATGCAGTGACGTAATATTACAGTAATTGTTTCTCTGTGAACCATTTAAAACAAGCACACCTTCAGAGTAATTCATATACTTATTCTTTAAAGTCAAATTGTTCTAACTACAAATAATAATGGGAAATGAATTTTTAAAAATTCAGAACTTGTCTTCAAAACGTAAAAGCTGCTTTATTCCACAGTGATGGATTTAGCTAAATATTCAGACATTTCACATAACCCGATGATAAACATAATCTTTCTCTAAGAAGTACTGAATTGAATTTTCTCAACATTCTGTAAAGCATTGTTTTTCTTGTAAGGTTCTTACTTGTGCTTCATATTGATTTTGAATAACCTTGAATTTAATATTATAATAAAGCACATATTGTTTTTAGTATATCACTTGGGTTAACATTGAGAACTGCAAAAGCATCTTTTTAAATCATTTTAAAGAAGCAACCAATGTTTAAGCCTTTAGATTGAAAATGAACAAGCTCTTAATAAACCAAATATGGTAGTTCTTTTTAAAATAATGGCCAGTTGCAGTAGGAAACTTGTTTAAAATTAAATTCTGGTTTACAAGACTGACAAGATGCTGTCTACCAAAAAAAACGAATAAGGTATTTTTTCTTTGCAATGGAAGTACCAAATTAGGAATCCGCTTAATTAAAATAGTGATAAATGTAGATTACATTACTGAAGACAGTGAAATACAGCTGCTCTGTCTAGTTAGAGCCTGCATGATTTACCCAGACTGTACAAAGAAGCAGTGGAGCAGCCACTGCAGACTGTTAGAGGAAATGTCCTGTTTATTCTACATACATGTCTTTTTTTAATTAAAATGTCAGTGATAATTTTATAGCAGTCCTCTAAAAAAAAAATCCTTCTTTAAATTTCTTCAAGGTGGTAGAATGTGAGACGAGATCATTACCACTGCTGAATGAAGAAGAATGAAACCTGAGAAAAAAATAGCATTTTATTATTTTTTTTACTAATTCAGTTTTATTTATTATAAATTGATATTGAAATATGTGATGAAATTTTTTTAATCTGAGTCTTGCATGAGAGAAATGTGGCAAAAATCTTTGAATATACATTTTATTTAAAAATCTTTTGGAGCCACAAGCAAGATTTGGGTGGAGCCATAAGTAGTATTGCTTATAAAAAAAGATGTGTGTATGTATACTGTGGAATTCTCAAGGTGGGTATATCAGGATTAGCTGGGTGGTATTTCCTCCTCAGCTCCATCACTGGGTTGTGATGAGGAATAATATGTTGTCAGTGTTTGGAGACCAAAAAGAGGTTGATAGCCCTTGTTACACTGTATATTTTCACCTTTTACTTTAATGATGACTAATGATATCTTCATAATTACATATATTTCAGAAAACCAAGGTTGTATGTAACAAGAAATGTTGGGGATTTCTTTGTTTGTTTCCAAGGGCTGAGTGGGGACTCTGGAGTCAGACTTGTCTGTGTTCCAGGCTCTGCCATACCACATGCTAGCTGTATGACCTTGGTTTAGTTAATTTCTCTAGCTTTCACATTTGTAAAGTGGGGCTTTCACATTTGTAAAGTGGGGCTAATGATAGTACCTACATCATAGGATTGTCATGAGCATTAATGGGACAGTAAAATAGGTCATAAAGGAAGCCTCAATAAATGTTAACTATTACATTATTATCATTATTATTATTATTATTTTTAGTCACTAAGTATTATGTTTCTTTTGCATTAGAGCAATAGAGCATTGCTCGTAGTTAACCAGCTTAAGATCATTGTTATCTGTCCTGATTTATCTGTTGATCTGGTTCTTAGAGCAGTTAACCATGCTCTTCTGTGTCTTCAGGCATAGTGTGGTAGAAATTCTGCTACTCCTTATTTTGTCTTTAATTGTCTTTCCTCTTTGTGCTTCAGATATCAGTTTCTTTGACATTGGTGAATATGATGTAAAAGCTTATGCATTTCAGTATGTGTGTTTTTGACTTTGCTTTAGCTTGATATTGCTGGAATTAATTGAATATTTTCCAGGGTTCAGTTTTTCTAAAGGGTCTTGCAGGTGCCCACCTACTAAAATCTTATTAACTGGAAAAGCTTTGTAGACAGAAAATGGTCACATTAGTAGAATTTGAAAAGTTTATATGAGAAAACAATGTGAGGAGGAATTCTTCAGATGATTTTATTCTGTATGCTTTTTTCTTTGAGCTTCAATAAGGTGATAAATGCAAGAGGTGCAAAGATAGGAAGTCACATACTATATAACCATTATTCATAGTGTTTACACATGCTCTGTGAGTTGTAGAACATTAACATATGTTTATTTTTTCCCTTGTTATTTTTCTAGGTTTTTTTTTTTTGTCTAGCTGCTAGAGATGTAGATGATTTAAGGCACAGTGCCTGTCTCAAGGACTTAGCACTTTGAGTTTTAAGGGAAAAAGTTACTGCTATGTATTCATCAGAATTATTATTTGTGATGAAATCTTTGCTCTTTTAAAAATATTCCATGTTTCTTGTAGTGTACCTTTGTTCCATGAGTTTGCATTCATCCTTCCTTGTCTGGCCATTGTCACTGAGTTTCTCCTAAGAGTCCTGTGGTCTTTAAGACTCAGTATTGCTCCGTCTGAGCCTGTTTGTGGATTATACTTACGAATCTTGATTTAGCTTATAATTTTGATTAATACCTTCAAATAACTTAGTAGTTTATTTTTAACCAATTTAGTCTTAGAGTCTCTAAGCTTCTTCCTTGTCCTGGTCCTCCACAATGGAGAGTGGGTAATTACATGTTAACAGTTTTTCAGTGCTTCCACCACAGTACTAGTTTTGCCAAAGTGAAGTGTGATTTTGTACTAAATTAGGTCAGACTTCCAATTCAGTGTATCCTGAGGTCATTAATTAGACACTTCTTACTGTTTTAAATTAGTTGCTTTGGAAAGCCAGAAACCACCTCTCCCCTTTATTTATGGAAGCATCATCACATTAATTTCAAATAGTCTTTAGAGTTGTCATAGACTAGTTTCTATCAAAGACTAGGTAATTTAAACATTAATTTTAGGTTAATATCAAGGGGCCTTGTTTTCAGATGGAGTTCTTGAACATTTGTGCTCATGTAGAAATTTTGTCTTCAGCTTTGAGTAGCTTGATTTTTCCTTCATGCTATTGAGCATATATAGTTTCTTCTCAGACTGTCACTTGTGTATATTTTAGACAAAACAGTGATGTATAATAGGTAAAACTAATCTAGTTTGTGAAGATTTCACAGAGTTATAAGATACCAAACTTATGTTGATGCTTTCTGTATACTTTATGGTTATTTGATAATTACTGATTCCCTACTGTGTATAAAATCAGTGCGTTCACTGAATTCCCTGTTTTATATAATGGATTTAGTGTGACTACTCTTTACTCCATGTTTTTATTGATTTGGAATCCAGATCAATCAAGCAATCTGAAATGAAAATGATTATGAAGCATTTACAGTCAAGAAAAGTTTAAGGGAAAACACAGTAAGTTACAACTTACTGTTACTAATTAACATAGTAGCTAAAACATTGTTTTATAAAAGACATAGCTTGTAGATTGTACACATTTCAGTATATAATTTTTATCACCTGGACAGTTTAAAGTTGTGTTTTAACTGTGTTTTGTGAAAGAAATGAAAACAGCAGTCTTTGTATCTGTCAACTTCATAGAAAACAAAATGAGGTTCTAGAAATTTGTTTTGTTATTATTTAATAGTAACTAGTTTCTTTCCTTGTATTCAGTCCAAGACTTGGAATAAACATTCTAAAACTAAGCGTTATTATAATTTATTTTCTTATTTACTGAAACTATTTGGTACTTTTGTAGAGTAAAAAATCACATTGGCATTGATGATATCCCCTTTGCTTTCTTTGTCCAATTATTAGATTCTAATAGATCTGACTTTTCTACATTCTTTTTTTCTATTTTTTATTGTTTTTTTGCTTAACTGTTTCATCTGTCTTTTACCTCTCAGGTAGTCAGAAGAAAGAGCTTCTTTTTTTCTGACACTAGGTTCTTGGTACTCCTCTTGCAGACACACACACAATTTCTTTATTCAGTGGAATAGCTTCAGTGTAACCTTGCAGTATCCTCACCCTTGTTCTTCATACCTTGTCTTTTATCTAAATTATTACTTAATTTTCTTTGATACTTAAAACAATTGATTCTTAAAGAAAATATATAAAAGTATAAGAAAAGATCTTGCTCAAAATTCAGTCATTTAGAGTTAACATTTTGACATATTTTCCACACCCATATATTTAACACACATACATAGATATACACACACACTTTGTGTGTATAACTTTATACACTGCTTTTTTTTTTTTAAGCTTAAAATATCAGGAGCGTTTTTCATGTCACTAAAACGTCTTTATGAATATAATTTAATGGCTACTTAATATTCCATCATGTGGCTCTATAATAATTTCCTTAATGATTCCCTAATTTTGTAAATTAGGTTGAATCTAATTTTTACTATAAATAATAGCACTTTGATGTGGGTATATCAATTATTGTCTACATTAAAAAAAAATTAATTCCTTAGGATAGATTTTCAGACAAATCTATCCTAAGGAATTAATGGATCAAAGTATATGATTATTTCTGAAGCCATTGATATATATTGCCTAGTTGACTTCCATAAATAATAAACTTGTTTATGCAAATATTATTTATATTTGGAAATTTTAAGTCTTTGTTTAATAAGTGTCTGAAACCTCAACTTGGAATCCTATTTTTACAGTTCCTGGCATTTGGTGAATACAAGCTGGGAGTAGCATTCTGCCCATCTTTGACTGCATTTTTTTCTTGGAGCAAAACCAAAGAGATATGTATTAGGGAAGCTCAGTCATGAAATGCAAGATATAGGGTGATTTTTTTCCCCCTATTATTGTGAGAAATCAGTCTCCAGTGATTTAATGGAGCTACATTCCATAGATGGTCAGCTGCAAAGTGAGCTGAATTTTACTACACTGTATACTATTAATGTGCCATGTGGATGAATACAGATACAGATATATATATACACATGTATATTATTTTTTAAACAGATACAATATTACATTAATTATAATTCATTTTTTTCCAACAAGTTCTGTTTTCTGATTAACCATTATGTTCTCCTGGATATCAACTGGTATATTTTCTATTGGTATCATTAAGTTTGGCAGTATTTAGAAATGATTTCTAATTTTCTCTCATTAAATAAATGATAAAATATTGGATTAATCATGGTAGATTAATCATTTTAGGTGTATATATATATATTTTTAAAAGTCAAATGTAACATTTTAGGTAAACTTCACACTCTGCAAATTATTACTGCAGGTTTAAGCCGTTACTTTATGTCCAATAGAAAATGTTTCTCTTTTTTCTTGGGCTCGTGTTATTAATGTTAGCTATTTTATGATGTCATTAAGAACAATCAAAACTATAGTGCTACTATTTTGAATTTAGTCTCTTAGTATAGTAATAATAACAGTAAGAATAGTACGTTCATTTGTAAGAATAAAACAATGTTTATTTTACGGTAACTATTTCTAAATGATTATTTAGACTTTGGAAAAAGAATATTAAATCACCTTTTTAGTGTTATAATTACCTTGTGCTGTTGATCTCTTTACTTTCTCAGAAGTAATCTTTCCATGTTTACTTGTATTGTTTAATACAATTAGGGAATACTGGTTTCTGTGACATATTTTGCTTTTAATGCTTATTTCTTGGTAGTTTCTTGTTGCTGAGATGAAAAGTATTCCCATCACACTGTCTTGGGCATGTAAAAGAGGGAGTGTGTGGGAATGTGGTTGAGAAGGGGCATTGCTGCTCTTCTCCAAGCTGCTGGGTTCTCACTTAGTTTCTTCTACTTTTCGGCCCTAAATACATCTACATATACATCCTCTGTACACTCTTACGGTTCCATTCTCTCCCTTTTATTTTTTCTCTCATTCTTATTCTACCTTTCCTTTCTGTCTTCCTCTTTCACCTCTCACACATGTCTGTGCATGCACATACACACATATAAGTGAATTTGCAAGTATTAAAAACAAAGATTGCAGGATCTAGATCTAATTTAATTACTTAAGTTTTGCTAACATTTTCTCCCTGTTTTCTCTTTCATTATTTAAATTGTGGTCATCTGTAATATTATGTGTTTTTATGAGTACAAGCTGTTCTGTTCTTCACTGTTTTATGTCTCTCAATGAAGAATAAATGGTGGAACTAGAAAAACTTAGACCAGAGCTCCTCAGTGCAGATGAATCATCTGGGAGTCTTATTAAAAATTCACATTCTGATTCAGTTGGCCTGGGTAGAGCCTGAGATTTTTCTAACAAGTGCCCAGGTGATGCCATTGCTACTGGTCTGAGGCCACACTTAGAAATGTGAGGTTTTAGATGGGTTCTCTGCTGAGAGTACCATTCATTTAGAACAGGAATATTTGAGTTTAAAAGTCAGTTTCTTCACACATTAGCTATAAAAGTCTAATATCTACAAGGATAGGGAGGTACTTTCTTTTAAATCATAATTTGCCATGTTTCTACAGTTGTTCTCTAATTTAGGCAATTGTAAAGCAAGTGATTTAAAATATCCGTGAGTCTTGGATCTTCTGTGATGTTTCATATACAGCTTCCCTAGTTTAGTTTGCTACTTAGTGTAGACTAATGAAGATATGTATCAAGGTTTATTTTTGATGATTAGATTTTACGGTATATCATCTCCCACTGATATTTGAAATTTTTTCTGCTGGGAGGTTTGGGAGTGAAGGTTAGGGGTGGGGAATTGGGAGCAGGCATGGAGGCTCTAGTGTAAATGAGAATTAGGTTACTGTAGGGAAATGCTTTTATTCTTTTTCATCCCTGTGGTTATCATTAGGAGAATCACTGACAACTGGATTGAAATGAATTACCTGTTGAAAGTGAGAAAACCACCCAGTACATATGCAAGAGTTTTTTTCCCATTACACTTTTGAATAAGATGTCTTTTAAATAAAGAGATCCACACAGCTTCCTGTACAAAAGCCAGCAGCTTCTAGCAATAAAGATGTTTCAGAACTGATGGGCTGATTTTAGAAAGGAGATGATATGGCCAAGTTTTTCAGATTGGCCCATTATTTGCAGTCCAGTAGTCAAATGTGACTACCATCAAAACACCTGCATCTTTGAAGCTGGTAATTGTCGAGTATCTTGGTTTACAACATTGTTGAGGAAAATGATCAAATTACGTAATGCGGTTGGTTTCTGAGGTGGCAGAAGCCATGTACTCTATTATAAACTCCAAGGAAGAAAGGTGGGAAGCCTTTCCCTTGCCAATAAGCACTGCACCTGAAATTAATTGTATTTTAATATATAACAAAAAAGATTTCATCCAGCATGGATTTTGCTTTTTCAACCCTTTTCAAACATTATTTTAGAACTAGGTACAACACTTAAGTTATATTTTCAACCTTACTTGTCTATGTACTTTCAGTGAATATAGATTGCCCTTTCTTTAGTCAGCCTACATTTAAAAAGCTTATGTTTTGCCATAATACAGTAGAATTATTTGTGGTAATGTTACAAGTCTCTAAACTGCATGAACATTATCCTGCTGTTTTATTGTTTTATAATGTAAAAGTAAATGCAAGCATTAAGAAATGTGCAGTGCTGTCAGGCTCCTTCAGGATTTAAGAAAATTGCCCCAACTATTGAAGAACTGAAAATAATCTTTCAGGTTGCAAAGAGCAGTTGTTATAATATTGCCTAGCATTTTGCTTTCTTTTTACTCTAACCATGGTGGTGATTTGAGTCAATGCTGAAGAAACTCAGATTTTATTTGATTTCAGCAAACTGCTATTGCCTTCTAAGAATTCCATATAAAATAGCATAGTTAAAAATAGGAAGAAAATACAGGACTCATTCTTAAATCTGCACAAGCCTAAACAGTAAATATGTTTCTTGTAATAGTAAAAATTTTGCAACCCTACTTCTTCATCCAATTTGTGAATTTGATATAATAGCCACAAATAGTATGTGTTAATCACAAAACTGTGAAATTATGTTGCACTGCAAGCTCTTCATAAAAATGAAACAAACATACAAACAAAATCTTAAAGCCATACCATACAGAAAAGTTCTTATGAAGCATTTTGGATTTTTAAAATGTAAGGATGGAGATATTCCTTATGGTTTTAGCCTTTTGTCCTATCTGTTTTAAAATATTTCCATTTAAATGTAGATTTTGATTTTCCATCTGGGAGTAGGTAGAAGCCATTCTATTACACTACTAAAAGAATAATCCACTTTAACACAACATTTCTCCCTAAAGGGATGGTCTTTTCTAGTCATAAGGTATTATTTTTTTCAGAATGATATTAACATTCATGATGTAGCGATTTTATCTTGATTTGAAAGATGTTTTGTTCTGGCAGTTAAAGGGATTAGAAGAATGTCCTTTGTATCCTGTTGCTAAAAAATAGCCTTACCTTGCTCAAGATTAGGTATTAGTGATTTTCAAAGTGTTTTGGGGTGGGTGTATGATTTATATTTTTATAACATAAAATCTTTAAGTCTAGTGAAATGGAAATCGCCAGATTCATTTAATTGAATTCTTAAACGTTGTACAAATATACATATTTTTAATAGATCAAGAAGCATGTTTGAAAATTTCTAAACCTGTTAGAACATTTTTTTGCTTTCATTTTCTTTATGCCTTGTGAAGAAGCCTTTGGGGTACATAAGAAAAGTGTTAGAGCAACTAGTTACAGCATTCAGTGCCATAGATATGTTGGTTTTGCCTCACCTAAATTTATTAAACCTTTAAGATAAAGAGGGATTACATTAATTAAATGGAATGTCTCAGACAGAAGAAGAAAGGCTCTGAAGGCCTCTCTGCTATTTGTTGGGCAAAGTCTTGGCGTGCAGAATGTAGCTATCCAAGGCTTAAAGCATGTTGGGACCCTGTGTGGGATGCCAGTGCCATGCCCCTAGGCACGCTGTCATTCAGCCGCAGATTAATTAACCAGAGGCTGCAGAGCCTCATGCTTTCAGTCAGCCCATTCTTGAGGCAGAAAATACAAGGTTTTTAAAACCTTGAACATTCAAAAAAGTTTTTATTTTCTTAACAAAATCAGAGTATATAGTGACAGTTTTTCTGGGAATAGTTTTACTTATACATATATAAATATATATGTGTACATATATATGTATATATACATATTTATAATTTTTGTCTCTTTGCACCAATGAGTGATTTAAATGGATTAAAATTTTTTTAATCCATGCAGAGGATGACGTGTATAGCCTCCAAAGAGAGGATTTTTCTAGTGTCACTGTGCATCTTTAAAACTTCCTAATTAATGATTTATTAAATCACAGTGAGTAGTGAGCTCTTAATTATGATTAAGACTTATGAAGTTTCAATAGAGTCAACCTAAAAAAAATACATTTATATATCTGACTGATCACAAACTATATACATTCACATTTTCATTAAGACCATTTTTTATCTTCAGCAAGGACATTTCCATTCATACATGCATAGAAAGTATTTTGAGGTGAATGAAGATTTTTACACTGTAGTGTTTTGTTTAAACAACACAGTTTTAAAAATTACTTTTAACATCTTATCTGTATATTCATCTATAGAAATGAGTACATTAAATTTGAAATGAGCCTTTTTTTCCCTTGTCAATTTAGCTTGTTTTATAATTATATTAAGCATTATTAATAGCTTATGGGTAAAATATTAATAACTAATTATTTTCTAAATATAGAGCAAGGTCTATGTTGATAAGATAATGTTTCATTTGTACCTTAAAGTTAGGAAAGAATAAGGCATGTTTTCATTTTTATTTTTTAGCAGTGTAGAATACGACTCCCTCTCCCGCCCTGCAACCTTTTTTCCCTGACACTGTCAATATTTTAGCGTTCTCACTGGAATTTATTTTGTTGTAGTAAATAAAAGACAAGTCATTATTAAACAGATTTTTCTGTTAATTCAATGTATGATTACCCTTTGCCATAGGTACTTTTAAGGGCTTTTATCCAAAATAAAATTCATTAAAAATGCAATTAGAAAAATCTATTGTTAATGACTGCTTGAGTGACTGGCTCATAATTGGCTCATTACAATAAAAAAGCCACTGTTTAAAAATCTTGACAATGAGATACAGTACAGAGTGAACACTTCATTGTAAGGCCCTATGTGATTACAAGATCCTGAAGGTGAAGCAGAGAAGCATGCAAATCTGAGACTCCAGCAGAACTTTCTCTTTTACACCAGTACAGTGAGTTTAGGTCGTGACCTAGCATGGGCTGTCAAAGTAGGAGCCCCTCTTATTTACAGTGTCCCATACTGAAGAGTAAACTTAGGTAATATATTCCACTTAAATGCTAGCATTCAGACTCCTCTTTGTTTCCCTTCCCCAGAAATCTTTTCAGTTGACTTAGATTACCAAGTCGTAATCAGGAAATCTTTAGTTCTGTTGGGCCTAAACTAACAAAGACAATATTGTCATACAAGCCATCATTATTACCTGCCCTTTTGTTAATGCAGGAAAGCTTGCAAATAGCTCTTTTTTAAGCTCCAGAATTTTTGTTTAAGCATTCCTAGAGATTGTTTTTGTTCTAGTATTTTGGTGATTTAATATTTGCATTAGATTATTTTTAATTAATTAATTTTAATTCATTTAATTTTTAGGCCATAAACTGCAGGTAAGATAAAAATACAGACTTGGTGATGCAGGAAGGAAAGTAAACTACATGATAAGGTTTTTCCTTAACAAATTAGTTTTATTTCTCTTTTTGTGTCTTGGGCTTGACATACTATGGTTTTAATAATGAACTTGCGATGTCAAACATCGGCTGTTCTTTGCAGAGTATCAAATTTTAAAATACTGACAAGTATAAATAAGAATGATCATTAAATCTCTGCTTAGAGTTCCACCTATAAGGCAAAAATCCTAAGTTCCAACAGTAGTTTAAAGGGCTTCTTTAATGAGCCCTATATTTCCAAAATGCTCTTCCTGTTGGAGGCTAGAAAAACAGTAAAAGTTTTAAAGACTGCCGACTCCTGCTTTTGTTTAGTCTACAACAGCAATATTAATGTTGCTTTTGTGTTCTGGTGAGTGACTTAGGTGTAATTTTTCATTATATGTATTAAAAGTTGAATTATTTTGAACTCTGAACTTTAGACCAGCCCATGTGTGAACCTTAGTGTATAAACAAGGCAGTAACTTCAGGATCAGAATCACTCAAGACCACTCATATTATTAAATGCAATCCAAGAATGTTGACATGAGAATTTAATATAAATTAGGAAAAAACTCTCAGTGAGATACTCAATAGTTTTTAAAGAAATAAGACACATTTAATTGACTTCATTGTAGCTTAATAACTAAACTGCTCTGAGTATTTCATCATTGCTCTGTTTGTGCTACTTTGCATTTCTCTCATCACCTTATTTTGTAACCTTTGCTTTTTTTTTTTTTCTTTTTCTCAATAGAATTAAGAGGAACCGCCTGCAGAGGAAACCACCGTTTAAAACATGGTGGAAACCACATTGCTTTCTGGTTGAATTTTTCTTTAAAGATCTACTTAAGGCAGTTTACCTCTACTCTTACAAGCAAAAACTGTACTATGAGTTTCCCCTACTTAAGGCTGAGTGAGACAGCTTCAATCTACCTCACACTTATATGCAGTTGGGCATGTAAGCTGATGCCTTTGTGATTTATAAATGTAATTTAGTAAACCATTTAGTAAATGCCATGGTGTGTCATACCATTGCCAAAATATTTTATACATGTAGGAATTAGAGTAGCGGGAAAAACTATTGAGACTAAAACTTCAGTGTTTTTTTGGTTCATGTGGATATCTTGTAATATTTATAATCTGATGGCTATTCATGATCAAGTTTTGTGGCTTGGAGACAGGCCTAACATTTCTGACTTCTTATTGCCTTTATGTATTTTACTATTTACTTAAAGATTGCTTGTGTAGATGGTAGAGTTCTTTGTTCACTGGAACTTCAAGGAAGAGTCTATACTTGTATTACTATTTAAACAAAAATATTCTCTGCATATTGCTAGGTTTTTAGCTGTTCTATAGGCAAGTAATTATTAATTAAGATTATGATGTCTCAGGATGTATTCATTTATCTTCCCATGTCCAGAGCACATTGATTTTGAATAGTAAAGAAGAGCTTACATCTATTCATTTATCAAATGTGTTCTGAGTGACTGCTGTGTTCTGGGTACTGGATACAAATATCAGTAAGAGAATGTCCCAGTTCTCTAAGAGCTCATAGTCTATATTACTAATGATAGAACAATATTATATTGTGATGATAGAGTTGGGTTTTTTTTAAACAAATATTTTGGGAATGTAGAAGTAGGAGAGAGAGATTAGCTTTACCTGGGGAAGGTGCAGGATGGGCGGTTTGGAAAATACAGATGAGTAATGATTCATCAAGAGAGAATGAAAAATGACTTCCCAAACTGAGAGAACATTCTATGTGCAGCAGAAGATGTGACAAAGCATGGTACATACTTCTCAGAGTTTGATGATTAGAGGATATGTGTAAGTAATTGCAGGAGTAGAAGTGAGAAGGTAATTTTGGGGCAGGTTATGAAGAGTCTCGTGTGCCTTGCTGAAGAGCTTGGAGACCCTATTTTGTAGGTGATGGAGAGTCATTGAAGGTTTGTAAGTTAAAAAGCATAATGGATAGATTTGATTTTGTAGCAGTGTAGAGGAAGCATAAGGAGAAAAGAGATGGAGGCTAGGTCTTTCGAATATATTGAGATCAAGGTATCTCAAAATAGAAAGTAATGAAACTAAATAGGGAAAAATCAAGACTGGATAGATTGATGGTAGTGATTATTAGTGTATAATTAATAATCAAAGTCATGTGAGTAAATATCCTTACCCAGGGGATGAAGTGTTGCATAGTGGGAAAGAACTGGGCTCTGGTACCTGGTTTCTCAGTTACCACTTACTAGCTATGTGACTTTGGGCAAGTCACTTTGCCTCTTTGTGCCTCAGTTTACTTTTCCATACAATGGAAATAAATACTGCCTACCTATAGAGTTGTGATGAGGACTGAATAAGTTAATGTTGTATTAATTATTATTATTAATGTTATGCTATTATTTAGAATTGAGAGTCGGGTTTTTTTTTTCCCATGAAGTGTTTTGATAAGGAGGAAAAAATGGCTAATCAGTAGAAGGAACGCATTTTATAAGATGAGAGAGATTGGGATGTGTTTATAGGTTAAGAAAAAGTAGTCAATAGAGAGGAAGTTATTGAAGTCAAGTGACTGAATGAGATCCAGGAAGATACGGAGGTGATGGTGTGAAGAGCACAGGTTCGTGGGTCAGCTCTGGACAGAAGAATATAGATATGTTTAGAAAGGAGAAATGGAATGATAAAGGACTATGCGTCCTTTGCTATTTTTCTCTGTGGTCTTGGAGGCAAGACCATTTACCTCAAGTGGGTGGAGATGATGGAAGTAATTAAGGGATTTGAGGAGAATTTTAAACATTTGGAATGATCCCTTTGGAGAAAAGAAAAGGGGACTGATTGCCAAACTGCCCAGAGCCCATGTGTGGTTAGAAATCAGAAATTTGAAAAGGAGATAGTTTTTAAAATTTAATTTTCACTTAAATTGAAAAGAATTAGGGATGTTTGGTAAGTAAGATCACTTTTAAGGAAGCAGATTACTTATGTACTTATATCAAAGGTAAGTAGTAAATATAATTTATTATGGAATATATAAATAAAACATTCCAGAAACCATAGCAGATAACAATTGCTAAGTAAAATTTCTATGAGAATAATCTTCCATACTTCAGAGGGGAGAATACAGCATTAGTATGAATTTAAATGAATACAGCTGCTGAAAGATTATATTTTCTGGGCAACAAACAACAGATGATACAGTCACTTTATGATGGTCACTTAACTATGTCAGTGATGAAAGAATCACATACCAGAAAACAGTTCATAGATTCAAACAAATATAGTCCTCCCTTTCTAGTATTAATAATGATCCTAAATAGAAATAGGTGCCTAAACTGCCTTCTTAAGTGAATTAAAAACAAAATGAGATATCCACAAATAAGTTAAATAAATGTCTGCATAACAGTCTAGTGTTGCAATTTTTCTATATTATGTATAAGTTGCTTCAAGAGTTATTCCAAGTAGCTTTTTTATTTTTCAAATATTCCTCTTTAAATGTTTATCCTATATTTAATTTATAAAACAGTAGTCTCATTTTTAATAATTGAGAATAATCTTTAAAATATTGTCACTTAGTTTACATTAATTTATACCACAAAGGATGAATAAATATCCCAATGTCAACTACTTACTGTTCTTTAACTGCTGAGAAATGGACAGCTTATAGTTTGGATTCACCAATAGAAAACAAACAAACTGAATGGGCAATTATTTGTCAATAGGAGAACAGTGGTTGCAAATAGTAATGTAGAGATTCTGGTGGTATTTTGTTTCCTATCACTCTGGTGGCTATTTAATGCTTAATTTTTCTTGTTCTTTTTTAACTTTAGAATGAGGAAAATTTTAAGCATGTATAAAAGTAGAGAGAATAGCATTATGAATCCCCATATAGCTGTCTCCCAAATTCAATAATTTTCCACTCATGGAATGCTTCATATAAAGTATACAGATTCATATGATGTCTTGGTGCCAGTATAATTACCTGTATCTTAATTATAAATATAGAAAACTGCAGAGTAGCATTTAAAATTGTTGATTTGCATAAAAAGACTTTGAAGGAGTAAGTTTTTCCTCTGAATGAGCATTTTAAAGCCATTGTTTTTATTGTTTTCCAGTTAGGAAAATTAAAGCATCGTAATTCTAGGTTATTTATCAAATGAGAGATTGAAGTCAAGAATATTTGCTGCCTAGGTGTAAGGATTGAACTGACCTTGAGAATGTTCCATGCTAAACTTAAATTGGATGGGTTAAGGTCTGGCTTAAGAATGTCTTTGACCCATTGTGTAGTCCTTTTTACCTTGATTAGGAAATCTCTGAGAACTATTTTAAAATACAGCCACCCTTAAAAGAATATGAACAAAATTAAAATCAGAATGACTTTCTACTTTTTCTCTAGAAGATAAATGTAAAAACTTGAGTTTTGGAAGTTTCTTAATGAAGGAACAAAAGTATGATCAGAGTTTTATTTTAGGGTTAACTTTTCAGGAACATATTTATTCTATTTATTAAGAAAACAAAGAAACAAACAACTAGACTGACTCTCCAGTACACAAATCAACTCAATGGTTCCTAAAATGTTTTCTCTGTGTATAACAGAGACCAAGCCTTTGTTTTTCACTAGGAAGTTGAAGAAAAGTTGTAATGTGCAACTAACTTTTCTATGTTTTTTATCTTTTATGTGAAACATGATGAATATTTCTAGGAAGAATTACACTTGTTAGAAATTGACCCATGTTAGCAGTTTAGAGGACTAACTGAGTTTTTGACTAAGCTAAATACTCATGCTAACAGGAAGGCTGCTCTGGCATTCATGAGAGTCACTTTGCTGAAAAGTGAAAAAACAAGCTAAGAGGCCATGGTTTTCAACAGAAAGTGATATAACCATGAAAGGAAGCTTCTAATGTTTTTCCATCTCTTAGGTGGTTATTATTATTGTCGTTGATTGTCATTATGAAATTAGGGGAAATATCTTGGAAAGAGGACGGGCAATGAGAGGGAAAAAGGGAAGAAATACACGGACAGTCGTTTGAATGGAGAAATTCATATAATGCATAAATCGAACTAAGCCCCATTTTATTTAACATTAAAAATTATCATGAAAAGAGAGTACATGTTAAAATCTGCTGGCTTGCAGTTTATTCCTAGTAGAAACAAAATCCTGGACAATACCAGATTTGAGTAGGCATGGTGCCTTGTTCACATTTGGGTACCCCAGTTATTTGTTAAATGAAAAAGTAAATGCCAATGAACAAAGCAGTGGAAGTTTAGCCTTCATGTGAACAAGTATGTAGTAAAATAACCAACACTGCTTGTAGAATGATAGGTTGAGTTATTATTTAAATCACGACAAGGACCCCCAAATCAATATATGCTTGTTAATAAAAATAGCCCTAGCACTCTCATTCTCCTTGATCACTAGATTACATTGCCAGCAGATGCAGTTCTGAGAAAAGGTAGTGAATATCTAATTAAATTGACTTGGATCATATTGAGCTTCTTGTTAGTATGCTGAAAACATTTGCAAGGTGGAGAGTATAGCCATCAGTGATCTATTCATTGACTGTAACAATATGATTTGACTCATAGAAGGTATAAGATTCAGGACTGAGAATAGGAAGCTTCTAATCAAGGGAGAGCCCATCACTGTCTTCCTAACCATCAGCATTATATGGAGTGGTTATGATACTGATTATGTTGTGGCATACACTGATACTTTCATTATCCTGGAAAATAGAGGACTTACTTAAAGGATAGGACCAAAATGTCCTCATGTTCATGATAGGGGTGAACCTAGAAAAATATGACAACTTCCTTAAAATTATTAACTTCACCTCTTATCTCATCAACTTCTTAACCTCTTTGCACAGTGGAAAACAAGCCGCATTACAGTCTGTGACCTTGTTGACATTCACAAGACTGAATGGTTGCTTTAGCAAGCTGGTTGTTATCGGTATGTTATTGCAGGAACCTTATTCCTGCTTCTTTCTATTGACACTGCTGCAGCTGTTGGCAAGGTACTTTCTGAGTTAAATGGGAAGCTCACCATCATGACACCTCTGCACCTATGCCCACCAGGCACACCTGTCAAATACACAGTGGCCAGAAAGTAATGGAACAAGCATCTGCTAGACCCACGAACCTGTGATTTCCCTTTGCTGCTGTGACTAGTTATTCTTTTTAATACTTAAACAAGTTCAGTTATTGATAAAATGATTTTGGCTATGACAAACATGCTATTCACATTAGGACCCTGGGGCCTCTATCCCTATAGCAGTAGCCAGCAGACCATCTCTCTTAACTCGTCCCTCTTTATCTTCCCTTTCCTCCTAAAACACACAGTGGAAAAATTACTATTTCACATCTAAACCTTTTCCCAGATTTCCATGGGTGTAGGTTCGGGGCCGGAGATATTCTTGTATTGTGTCATTAGTAAAATTTGGTAGGTTGGAACAGAGGAGGTACACATATCAGCCTAAAATGCATTTGTAACCAAAAGGTAAGTTAAGTCTCATAATCATCAGAAAAATAACTTGTGGGGGGAAAGGAAGGGAAGGGAGGGAGGGAAGGAGAGATGGGGAGAGAAAGAAAGAGAAGAAGGAAGGGAGGAGGGGAGAGAGGATTCTGCCTTGGTGTAAGTTCTATAAGTCCTGCACTTAGACTGTTTCATTTGGTTCTGGTTGTAGTATCTCAAGAGGAATTTTGTCAAGAGCAAAGGGAATTGGAAAGGAGTATGAGAAGGATGAACAAGGTCATTCTATATTTAGTGTTCTAGAACTGGCAAGAGACAAATTTAAGAAAATAGAAAAGTATAGAGTGGCTTTCTCAGGGAAGAGCAAACTACTGGAACTTGCTACTCTGAGAGCTACAACATTGTGGGAATGGTTAAATAAATTATTCCCATGGGATATCCCATTAAATATCCCAATGGGATATTTCAGTGCTAAAGCCTATATATATTAACACATAAAAATGCATATGATTTAACAAAATAGAAAATTACACGTATACTTTGACAACATCTATGTAAAAACAACTGTATGAATTGAGACTAAAAGGGAAGATCAAAAGATCAAATTGTATTTACTCCCACAGTAGGCTGGCCCATTCCTATCAACAGCGAAGCCTGTACTTCCCACTGGTGGCATTTCTTAACTGTACTTCCTGGGAAGTGGGGAAATGTGGGATGGGGTGAGGGGAATGAGTAGAAAATTTCTAAATAACTTTAACCTTATGCTTTGATAACCACGTGACAACCTGTGCAAAATATCTGTGTCTTATGGTAGACCAGGAATAAGAGGATTCTCTAATTTTCTCCCAAGAGGTGATTTTATTTTTAAAAGTGAGAGTTGGGAGAAAGGAGTGAATGAGGGATGGGGAAGAGAGACTCTAGTACTCATCTAAGCTCATGACTTTGCTGTTAAAAATGAGGGACCTGAGACTGAAAGGGGATTTTTGTTGTTGTTGTTGTTTTGTATTTTAAACATTTTATCATTCTAGATCTATTTGAGACAAGCCTGTCTGTGAACTTATAAACATCCAAGAGCATGGTTAGAAAGACATTTGAGATAGTATTAGGGGCAGGGGCTTTTTAACTTCTGAACTAAGGGACATCTCAACTCAAGAGAGAGAAAGTACTAACTATTAAACTATGATCTTGCATGGTGCTGGGCTTAAGAGTCTTGTATCTGCTCAACCTATAGCAAGTGAAGAGGATGGTTTGCAGAGTGATGAACTCATGTTGCATAGGCTTCCTTCTAGTATTGAAAAAAGAATACAGCTCTGTACAGTCAACAATAATAGGCCATTTTAACAGATGGCGATCTTTTGTTCTGTGGTCTTCCATTCGTGTGGTATTTGGTGTTTCTAAACTGTTATATGATTTTTACACTATTGGGTAATGTTAGTAGAATAGTAATTGTGTTTTTAAATACCTCGTACTTGCAGTAATGGCTTTGGAATGACAGTGGATAATATTAACTAAATAAGTTTGAAGATCAGTTTGTGTCTTGGTTTTGTTACTTTTAACTATGATTTTGAGTTATCTTTTTCTCTCCATTGTATTGAGAGTTGATTAAAATTTTGACCGATTGGCAGGGTTAGTATTCTTTTTCTTTTCTTTCCTCCCCCTGACCCCCACCCCTGAAATACAGAGATTGATTAAAAAAGAGGTTTTTTGAGGTTTTTTTGGTTTTGATTTTGGTTTCACTGGCAGTAGTTAACCATATTATTGAGCTGTACTTTCTCAACTTCTGACTATGGATATGGTTACAGAAAATTTAGGAGTACCCTTCCCAGGACAAGAAAACTTGCTATGTGAAAAAGGAACACATTTTAGAGAATAGAGTTGATTCCAACTCTACTAGACAACTTTGTATCTTGGTGTCATTGATGGTTTCCAAAATGTGTAAATATTTGTAAATTTACTCCTGAACAGCAGCAAAAATAAAAACTGCTATATAAGGAAGAACTCACTAATATCTGTTTCTTGATTCCATAATATTTTATTTTTCGATTTCATTCATTTATTTAACAAATATTCATTGAGTACTTACTGTGTGACAGGCCCTATGCTTACTGCTAGGAGTATAATGGTGAGCATCTGCTTAGAGTCTAGTAATTAATGTCTATGTTAATTACTAATTAATTACATAATTAGTTGTTAGTATCTACAGATATTAATCAAATAAACCATCTAAAACATAAAATTGCAGCTACGACAAGTATTACAAAGGAGAAGTACATGAGGCCATGAGGAGGAATTTAAACTGGTCAAAGATTATGAAAGGCTTTCTTGAAGTGAGGTTTGAGTGTGAGAAATTTCTCCAATTGGACAGTATCTGATTAAGTGCTGGGAAGGAAGAGTGTTTCCATCCCACCGATGGCTGTGAGCAAAGGCCTCTAGCAGGCAGGAGAGCAGCCTGGTGTGTAGTATGAGGCTGAGAGAAAGCTAGTGTGGCTGCAGTGCTGAGAGTGAAAGTTGAGAGTGATATGTGAAGAGGCTGAAGTAGGTAGATATGGGTAGAATTTACTTAAGTGGTTTTATTTGTAAGTACTCATCAAGGTGTCCAGTTTGATACACTTTTCTATTTGTGCATTCTACCTCAATTAAAAAGTTTGCTTAAAATTTGTTTGGGTTCACTTCAGAGAATATTTTAGAAGGGTCCAAAGTTTTATACAAAAGAGCACCTTAGTAATTCTCTTATATCCACTCCTGGTTACCACTCTCCCTTCACTAGAGGCAGCCACTATCCTGGCTTCAATCACCATGGGTTACTTTTGTCTATTGTTAAACATAAAATAATTGGAATCATAATATTTATGAGTTTATATCTGGCTTCTGTTGATCCGTTTTATGTCTATGAGATACTTCTGTGTTTGCACAGAGCAGTAACTTGGTGCACTTTTATTGTAGCATAGTATCCCAATATATAAATATACCATATTTTGTTTATTCATTCTACTCTGGATGCTCATTTGGGCTCTTTCTAGTTTGGGGCTGTTACAGAATATTTTGTATATATCTTTTGGTGTACTTGTAGACTCATTTCCATTAGAAATGTGTATAGGAGTCAGATTGCTAGGTTATAGGGTATGCATATGTTCAGCTTTAGTAGATATTACCATATAGTTTTCCAAAATGGTTGTTCCAATTTATACTCCCACCAGTAATATATGAGAGGTCCAGTTGTTCCACGTCCTTGTCAGCACATGGCATTGCCACTTTAAAAAAAAAAAAATGTTACTCATTCTGGTCGTATATAATGTTATGCATTATGATTTTAATTTGCATTTCTCTGCTGAGATTGAAAAGTTTTTATATGTATTTTGGCCATTTCGATATTATTTTTTAAATTTATTAAATTTATTTTCTTTTTGGCTACATTGGGCCTTCGTTGCTGCGCGCAGGCTTTCTCTAGTTGTGGTGAGCGGGGGCCACTCTTCGTTGCGGCGTATGGGCTTCTCATTGCAGTGGCTTCTCTTGTTGCAGAGCACGGGCTCTATGCATGTGGGCTTCAGTAGTTGTGGCTCATGGGCTCTAGAGCCCAGGCTCAGTAGTTGTGGCGCACGGGCTTAGTTGCTCCATGGCATGTGGGATCTTCCCGGACCAGGGCTCAAACCCGTGTCCCCTGCATTGGCAGGTGGATCCTTAACCACTGCACCACCAGGGAAGGCACCATTTCGATATTCTTTTTTGGTAGTGCCCTGTCAAATCTGTTGACAGTTTTTCTGTTTTATCCTCTCTTTCTCTCATATTGACTTAGGAGTTCTTTATATTTCTGATATTGTAAGTCCTTTGTTAGATAGATGAGTTGCAAATATTTTTTATTCTGTGGTAGAAAAATATCTTCTACTCTGCTTAAAAATTTTAAATTATCAATTTTTTCCTTTATTATTAGATAAGGCATCTCTATACCTTGGTTTTGGAATCTTTACCTACCCAAAAGTCAGAAAAGTATTATCCTATACAGTCTTTTAGAAGCTATTGTTCACTTACACATTTAGATGTGCACTTGAAATTGATTTGAGTATAGTGTGAACTAGGGGTAAAGATTGATTTTTTTTGTCCCAAATGGATATCCATTTGTCCCAGTATTATATATTGAAAAGACCGCACTATACCACATTGTCATCTTTGACGTAAATTAAGTGATCTTATACATGTGGATCTGTTTCTGAATTCCCTATTTTCTTCTGTTGGTTCATTTGTTCCTTCTTGTGCCATTAGAACACTTTTTAAATTACTGCAGCTTTATAATAAGTTTGCTATCTGGTAGTGTAATTTCTCCAACTTTTTTCTTTTTTAAGAGTGCTATGCTTTTTTTCAGCTATTTTAGATCAGGTTGCCAGTTTCTATAAAAATAATCCACTGGCATTTTGATTGGGATTATACTGAATCTATAAATTAATTAGAAGAGATCCGGCATCATTACCATATTGAATCTTTAATCCATGAATGTAGTATATCCCTCCATTTATTTGGGTCTTCTTTAATTCCTCTTAATGTTTTGAAGTTTTTTGTGTAGAAGTCATTCACATTTTTTTAGATTTATGTCTGAGTGTTTTTGATGCTAATGCCAATGTGTATTAGTTTGTTAGGGCTGCCATAACAAAGTACCGCAGAGTGAGTGGCTTAAACAATAGAAATTTATTTCCCCCAGTTTAGAGGCTAGAAGTCCAAGATCAAGGTGTCAGTAGGATTGCTGTCATTCTGAGGCCTCTTTCATTGGCTTACAGATGACCTTCTCCCTATGTCTTCAAATGGTCTTCCTGTGTCTGTGAGTATATCTGTGACCTAACATAAGGTATAGAAGACCTACTCTTCTTATAAAGACATAGTCATAGTGGAGTAGGGCCCACGCATATGACCTCATTTTACCCTATTTACTTCTTTCAAGGACTCATCTCCAAATACGGTCACATTCTGAGGTACTGGGGGTTTAAGACTTCAACATTCGAATTTTGTGGAGACACAGTTCAGCCTATAATACAGTGATATCAAATTATTTGTTGCTGACATATAGACATACAAGTTTAATTTTGCGTATTGACCTTGTATTAATTATATAGTGATCTTGCTAAACTCACTTATTAATCTAACAGTGTTTCTGTTAACTGTTTTGGATTTTTGTGCATAATTACATCACCTGTGAATAATGGCAGTTTTATTCCTGATCTCAGAATGAAAGCCTTTAGTTATTTCACTGTTAAGAAGATACTTGCCATGGGCTTTTTGTAGACACTTTTATCACATTACGGTAGCTTTCTTTCTATTGCTCATGTTTCTTGTTTGTTTGTTTTTTAATCATGAACTGACTTTGAAGCTCTTAGACTGTATGAATGTTAATTGTTGCTGTAATGGGGACAAGTTGGTAGAATTTACTGATGGATAATTTTGATATGGAGAATGGTGGAAAAGAGAAATTTCTTGTTTGAAGTATGAAGTTTTGTTGAAAAAGTTAAGAATTCAGCCATCTAGTATTTTTAAAGATACAGGTATTTATAATCATCAACACGTGAGTATTTTAACATGATTTTTATTTTTTTTAGTTCTTGCCAACTAATGTTGTTATCCAGTTTATTTTCAGTTAATAATGGAAATAACTGCTCTGGTTTCTTTGCTTTGGTATTTTGGAGTTTGGTGCTCCAAAATAGTGAGTATGTGCAAAAGTTAAACTGTGCATTGCACAAATAGCTATCATTTTAGAGAAATCTGAAAATCATTAAAAAGTATGTCATTCAGAAATAGATGGATGACAAGGAGTAGTCATGATGGTAATAGTAATAGTAATAATAATAATAGTAGTTATTAGTAATAATAACTGAAGGTTGTAATAGTAATAATAACTAAAGGTAATATTTTTTGAGCAAATAAAAATTGCCTACATGTGAGCAGGCACTGTTCTAAGTGATTTACATGTATTAATATACTCCTTACATTAACTCTATACTACTATTTTATCGTTCCTTTTTACAGATAAGGAGACTTAGGCACAGAAGGATAAGTAACTTTTGCCAGGCCACACAGCTAATAAATGATTGAATCATAATTTGAACCTAGGCAGTTGCCTCCAGAGCTTTCTCTAGAAGGCTATGTTAGGCTGGGATAGAAATCTTCAATTTTAAAATAGAATCTTAAAATAGATAGGTAGTAGTACATTTTAATCTCAGACTCAAAAAATACAGCAGGAGAAATAAAAATGTTATTAAAATACCCTCATCTGAAATACAAGAGTTCTCCACATTATGACTTCATTATTTGTCGCTGTGCATTTACTAGGTACATGGTTCCTCTCCCTCCTGTTATTCTTAAACCATTTGTCTAACTCTGTGCCTAATTACTCCCCTTCCTACATCAAGCCACTTCACATGTTTTATTTGTGACTATGGATGAGAGAACGTTGGTAGATCAGCATGAATCTACTACTTTTGAATAAAGAACTTAAAAGTTAGTGATCTTCCTAAGGTAGAAAATAGAACCATGTTAAAGATGACACTAAAAATCAGATAAAAGTAGTTCACACATTTGGATCTGTGTTTGTCAAGTTCTGTCTTGTGTCTAGTAAACCAAAGTAGTGGACTTCATTATTCATTTTTTTCTATACCTTTGCCCTGATGTTTCAGTGTAGTGGTTACAAGCCCACACTCTGGAGCCAACCTGCCCTAGTAGTTGTATGTTCTTGAATAAGTTACTTAATCCCTCTGTGCTTCAGTTTTCTTATTAGTAAAATCAAAAGTAAAGGAACATATCTTATGAAGTTACAATGAAGATGGAATAAGATAATACATGTGAAACCCTTAGCAAAGAGCATGCACTTATTTAACACCTCATTGATTGTCAGCAATGCTCTCAGACTTGAAAATCTCAGTCAGCGAAGGCCATGGGAAATAATCCTTAGTGAGAAAATGTTTCTGAATCTTAGGAAATCTTATTCCTATAGATTACTATTACTGATAAAGAGGGAGCGAAATTTGTGGATTACCTTCTAGCACCCACATGATAAACAATTTTCATTTGTTAGTTGGCAAATATTCTTATTTCTGAGTGAAAAACTTGAATAACGTAATAGGTAAATTTAATTGTCTTCCTTCATTGGCCTCATGTTTGATGTTGACCATGGAAGTTCAGATGATTAATTGAAAATGCCACTGAGAAAGTGATTATAGGAAGAACTTGAAAGAACTTGGTTTAGGACATTAATTTCAGTAACAGTTTACTTTTTAGAAAAATTTTCTTTATCTACGAATCCAGTCATTTCACTTTTGACCAAGCAAGGTAGTCAGCTAACCTTATGGCATTCTTGTTGACTCTGTGCCAGGCACTGTATATCGATATCCATTAATTTTCTCTTCCCTAATGTTGCACAGCCTTTTATCTGTCTTCATTTTTCTATTCTTTAAAAAAGAATATATATACATATATATGTATCTTTAAATTCCCAAAGCAAGCTGAGATGGCACAGTGTGTTTAAGCATTGTGGATTTCGTCAGACATCACATTCTTCCAGATATATTTTTCCAAATGGAAAGATGGCTCAACATTTTCTATTATTATTTTAGATGAAATGTTCTGCAATATGTTGTTGACATTGTACTGAAGTAAATACTGTATGCTCAAGTCTCTCAGGAACCCTCATGAAAATGAGATGCGTGTCCCAGGAGGCTATCTCAGAAAAGAAAAATTCTAAATAAAATAGCATGAATGAAGAGGCACAGAAGAATTTATTATAAGAAAATATTCTTTTTGTACATTCCTGGACCTAAAGAAAGTGAAAGGTTGGCACAACAGACTGCTATCATTATATGGCTCTATGTGGTCACGGACACATAATAATTTATAATAGTTTTCCTTTTCTAGTCAAATAGACTGAAGGTATTTTTGTTTTACAGTGATGGAACATAGTTCATTTATTAACTATATTCCACATTCATTTGATCCACTACAAATCTCTCTTTATAACTGACAATTCAGGCTGCTTTCTTTTCTGGTTTTGGGGGATATATTTTCCTTTAAGAGGGACTAAGTGGGAGCCACAGAAATCTCAGACTTTACTTAGTGAAGTGCAGATTCACCCAACAATTGAGGTGCAGTTGAAAAAGGGCCAGTGATCCTAGAGTAGATTTAGTCCAAGTACAAAGATAAATGCTCAGTCTTCTTTTACCCTTGGGTGTTTTAAGTTTAGATGCACCTCCTGCATGAAGAGCATTGCTTCAGGGCTTATGCATTTTCACTAATTTTGTCTAATTGTTTGCTTGCCAAAAATAGTTTTTTGCTACTTTTTAAAAGTAATCGTTATTAGGTTGTTAATTAAGAAAAATGTTTGGGCGTTCCTGGTGGCGCAGTGGTTGAGAATCTGCCTGCCAATGCAGGGGGCAAGGGTTTGAGCCCTGGTCTGGGAAGATACCACATGCCGCGGAGCAACTGGGCCCGTGAGCCACAATTACTGAGACTGCGCGTCTGGAGCCTGTGCTCCGCAACAAGGGAGGCCGCGATAGTGAGAGGCCCGCGCACGGCGATGAAGAGTGGCCCCCGCTTGCCACAACTAGAGAAAGCCCTCGCACAGAAACGAAGACCCAACACAGCCATAAATAAATAAATAAATAAATTCAATTAAATAGCTAGTCATCATCTTAAGTTATAAAAAAAAAAGAAAAATGTTTAAAAAATCTTGTAATCCCATACCCAGATAACCTTTGCTGACATTCTAAAAAATAGTGCATTATTAGACAAGTAGAATTGCACATGAAGGTATAGAATTTGTTTTCCATCCCCCCAAAGCAAAATATTTAATAGTTTTAATATATTGCACCAGAAAAAATGGTTTTTATATTTAATATTTCATTATGTAAACGAAAAGCATCTTATTCTGTGTACACTGTAATATGAACATGAGAAAGATATGGGCCCTTTCCTGCAAAAGTTTGGTGAATAAGTTTTGGTTGTAATTCTAGTTAATATTTATTAGTATGCATCATCTTCTATTTATGATGTATTAGTTGGGTCTGTTTTAAGATAGAAAAAAATGTTTTAAGGACAGAAGGGAAGCCAATGTCATAAAACTCTAGAGCAAGGGACTGGAGTACTTTGAAAACTCTTCTCTCTTATTTCTGCTTCTCTTTAAAAATCCACTCTATTTTCTCTGAAAAGACTGGTTTTCTCAGATCCCCAGATTATGTGGTAGAAAACATGGCTGCTTCTAGTTTTCAAGGTTATAACTCCCTTTTCAAGAGTCCGTCTTAGCCTGAGATTGAAATCTATTAGTTTCAATTTCAAATTTCTGAGAAACAAACTGTTGGCCAGCTTGGAGTGCCCAGTTTTGAACCAATTAGTTATTCCCACAGGGACCAAATCATCTTGTAAAAAGTAGTTGTGGTTACCACATGGATGGTAGGTGGGTGTTTTGCACAAAAGAGATGCTGGACAGACAACTAAGTATGTATTTACTCTATTCATTGACTGAAATTACAAGATGCTAGGTGATTTTATAGCTTGCTATGCACAGAGTTGCAGTATCAATCTTGTATTTTTAGGGAATTTAGTATTAATAAAATTCAGAGTCTCATTTTTTTCTGAATTGAAATGTCTATGGCCCTCAACCAGATTTTTAAATTCCATTTGCCTGATTATAATTTCCTTTCCTCATCATTTTTATCTCTTTCATAGCCCTGTAGAACTTTATTTTACATAATGTACAATTTATTCTTTTTTTGTTCTTTTCAAACTAATATTTAATTACTTAAACTAACTAGTGATTTGTGGTCTTCTAAACCCCAGAAGCATTTAGGGAAGAATAGTGGGTACTAGGAAGGGCCCTGGACTCAGAAGCAGGAGTTCCAGTGTGAGTTTTGAATTCCCCACTTACCATATTACTGTAATCCAAATAGAGCAATACTATAAACTGTCAATTTAATTACAGGCTAGTGTGAGAAGGATCAAATAAGATAATATATATGAAATTACTTCATAAATTCAGAAATATTCTATCCAAACAGTTTTTAGACATTTGACTTTGACAGAGGGAGAGTGAAGCATGAGAAAAGGAAGCCTTGCCCTGCCAACTGATCAGAGACTGATGAAGGCATGTGATTTGTTAGAAGAACAAAAGAGAGTGGAAAAGAACAGCTGGCCACATTTATGATATGTATAAATGAGAAATTACATTAGCTATTAAATATTGCTTACATCTAAAAATAATCCATGCTGATCTTTTGAGCAGAGGGTGAACCATAGAATAAACTTGTCTTTGTAATGACCTGATCCTGTAATGGGGTTGACAAGGGAGAATAAGACCATTTAATTATTTTGACATAATAACATATCTTGATACCCGAATTGTGTAGTAATGATGTAAACATTAATAAGACAACACATGGCAACACAAAAAATCTTAATCCCCTTCTCCAAGAATTCCTAATTCTGAACTTTTGATGTGTTCCCCATGTGCCATTCAATCCCCATCCCCCTCCCTGCTACCCATGGAACTTTTGGCTCTACTACTTACTAGCTGTGTGACCTTGGACAAGTTATTTAACTCTTTGTACCTTAGTTTTTTCATCTGAAGGATATTAGTAATACCTACTGCAGAGGATTGTTGTGAAAATTAAATTACACTAATACATGTTAAATGTTTAGAACAGTATCTGGTATGTGGTAAGTGGTCAAAAAATGTTAAAATAATCATTTTATTGTTTTTTCATTTAACGACATTTTCATTATTTTGCTACTTTGTAGAAACTTCTGAAATTTTCTTAAAAATAAGAAATGTTTACTTGCATTTAGTTTCTGAAAATAATACTTTCTCTCTCTTCTTGAAATTTTTATTAGGAAAAATTTCAAACATACACAAAAGTAGAAGGAATAGTGTAACTAACCCAATTACCCATTACCTATTGCATTTGACAGCCTCTAAGATGGTCCCCAATGATCTCTGCTTTCTAGTGTTCCTGCCCTTTTGTAATCTTCTCCCTTTGCATGTGGGCTGGACCTAATGACTTTTTTTTTTTTTAATTTGTTTATTGATATTTATTTATTTTTGTATTTTGGCTGCATGGCATGCAGGATGGTTCCCCAACTAGGGAATTCCTTGTTAATTATTTGTATTTTATAGTTTTATTGAGGTATAAATGACAGTGTACTATAAAATACTCATTGTAAGTGTACAATTCAGTGACTTTAGTAAATTTATAGAGTTGGACAATCAACCACCATCTAGCTTTAGAACATTTTTTACCTCCACCAGTTTTCCTGTGCCATTTGTCCTTGTTCCCATACCCCAACCTGAGGCAACCATTAACCTGCTTTCTGTCTCTATGGATTTGCTTCTTCTAAACATTTAATGTAAATGAAATCATCTAATATGTAGTCTTCTGTATGTGATTTCTTTCTGTTAGCATAATGTGTTTTCTAGGTTTATCTATGTTGTTCATGTATCAGTGTTTTATTCCTTTTCATTGCTGAATAGTATTCAATTATGTAGGTATCTCACATTTTGTTTATCCATTCACCAATTAATGGAAAATTAAATTGTTTTCAGTTTTTGGCTAGTATATGTAATGCTGCTATGAATATTCACATATAAGTTGTGTGGACATGTGTTTTCATTTCTCATGCATAGGTACCAGGAATGGAATTGCTGGGTCATAAGATAAATTTATCCTTAACTTTTAAAGAAGTTACCAAACTGTTTTCAATATGACTACACAATTTAAAATCCCCATCTGCAGTGAATGAGGGTTTCCCTTTCTCTACATTCTCACCTCACTTGTACACATTTTGATTTTAGATATCCTAGTGAGTGTGTATTGGAATCTCATTGTTTTAATTTGCATTTTGCTAATGACTAAAGATGCTAAGCATCTTTTATGTACTTATTAGCCATTCATGTTCTCTTTGGTAATACTCACTTTTTAGTTATGTTGTTTGAATTCTTATTATTCAGTTGCAAGAATTCTTCATATATTCTGTATACCAGTCTTTTATCAGATATATTATTTGCAAATACTTTCTCTTTGTCCATGGCTTATCTTTTAATCTTCTTAATGGTATTTTTTGAAATGTGAATTTTTTAAGTTTAAAGAAGTCCAATTTGTCAATTTTTTCTTTTATGAACTGTGCTTTTGGTGGTGCTTTTAAGCTAAGGCCATTCGGGTATTCTTTTGTATTTTCTCTTAAGTGTTTTATCGTTTCAGCTCTTACTTTAAGTCTGTGGTGTAATATATTTTTAGTTATTTTTTTGTATATGGTGTGAGGAAAGGATTTGAATTAATCATTTGCACATAGATAATCAATTATTTCAGTACCATTTGTTGAAAAGTACTGTTTCCTCCATTTAATTGCCTTGAAAACTTTTTCAAAATTCAGTTGGCCATAAATGTGAAGGTTTATTTCTAGACTCTTAATTCTAACAGTTTAAATGACCTATATGCCTATTCTTACTCCAGTACCATCATCTTGATTATTTGATTTTATAGTAAATATAAAATGTTTAATAATCAGCTACTATTCCCTTTTGTGTCCTATCTGCATAGGCTTACCATTGTCAGGAATGTGTAGCTAGCTTGGGCCCTCTCTGGTGTCTCCTGCATATATGTGTGTAGAATTTATCAATTGGTTCTATGCTGTTTCATTTTCTGGGTCTCCTGTTATATGTCTGGCTAGTCTGACAGTCCATTGCTTCACCCAACCAGGATTGCAGCCTCAGGCTATCTGAGTCCCTGGTCTTCTCACTTCATTTGCCGGGGAAATCATGGTTGGTACTGAGGATGCCACTGGATGTGGAGATTTTTCCATGGCTCATTCCAAATCTAGTCAGCCTCCTCTAGCAATAAAACTGCTGATTTTTTCAGCTTCCCCTGCCTTGATATGGGAGCAGCTCCAGGCAAGAATGCCACAGACTCCCAAAGTTCAGTAGTTTTTCATGTATTCAGTGTAACCACTTCTTAATTTGGTACATACCTTTGATCAATTTCCAGATCCCCGAGATAGTTGTTTCTGATAGTTTCTCCAGGTTTATCATTGCTTTTGTGGGGATAGGATTTGCTGAAAGTAAATCCACCAGGCCTTATTTTCTTTTTCTGTAACCTTTTTGTTATTTTTTTTTTTTCAAAAAATTTTAAACATTTAAAAAGAAGGTAAAGGGGGGATGGAATCAAGATGATGATGGGGGAAGACGCTGAGTTAGCATCTCCCCACAACTAGGGTGCCTGCTGGCCACTGGTGGGGGACCCTGACGCCCAAGGAGACGGAAGGAACCCCCAAGTGAACCGGTAGGATGTGGGGGGACTGAGGGGGGGAGGAGAAGTGGAGGCCAGACAGGATTGGTGCCACTGAGGCCAGGAAGATCAGGAGAGGCAGGTGGGAGGGACCCTCCAGGAGGAGCAGGAGAGGAGCAGAGGGCGATTGCCCCACCCACTTGGGCCCCAGGGAGCAGGCTGAGCTCCCAGGCAGATCCCCTGCCCTGAAAAGCCCCTTCCAGGCCATGTAGGCCCTTGGGGGCATAGGAAGGAGGCCAAGGGGAAATCAGGAGAGGCAGGTGGGAGGGGCCCTCCGGGACCAGAGGAGCAGGAGAGGAGAGGAGGGCATTTGCCCTGCCCACTCGAGCCCAGGAAGCCTGCTGCATTGCCAGGTGAGGTCCCCCACCCTCTGAGACCAGGTGTGGAGGGCATGCCTGGGCCCTTTCTGTTCTGTTGAGCCTAAGCCCCACTGCCGACAGCCCCCAGGGCCTTTTCCAGCCCTGTGGGTCCTAAGCATAAGCCACACCCACTGCCCAAACCTCACCCTTGCTTAGGCCCCGCCCTCCACAGCCAAGGCCTTCCCCGCCTCCCTTTTTTTTCTCTTTTCCCTCCTCCTCTTTTTTACTATTGTACTATTGTACCTTCTGGTTGTTGATTCATAAATATTTTTATTTTTATATTCTTTCTAACATATCTGTTAGTTTCCTAGTCTAATTTTATGTTTTATTTTGTTATTGTTCTCTCTTTTTTTTTTTTGCCACCCCATGTGGCTTGCGGGATCTTGGCTCATGAGCCGGGGGTTGGGCTGAAGTTCCTGCAGTGGGAGCTCTGTGTCGGAACCACTAGACTAACAGAGAACCTCAGACCCCAGGGAATATTCATCGGGGTGAGGTCTCATGGAAGTCCTCATCTCAGCATCAAGACCCAGCTCTACCCAACAGCCTACAAACTCCGGTGTTGGAAGCCTCAGGCCAAACAACCAGTAAGACAGGAACACAATCCCACTCATAAAAAAATAAAAAAATAAAAAAAAGAGGCGGCAAAACAATATGTCACAGATGAAGGAGCAAGGTAAAAACCTACAAGACCAAAGAAATGAAGCGGAAATAGGCAATCTACCTGAAAAAGAATTCAGAGTAATGATAATAAAGATGATGCAGAATCTCAGAAATAGAATGGAGGCATGGATTGAGAAAATGCAATAAATGTTTAACAAAGATCTAGAAGAACTAAAGACCAAGCAAACAGAGATGAACAACACAATAACTGAAATGAAAAATACACTAGAGGAATCAATAACAGAATAACTGAGGCAGAAGAATGAATAAGTGAACTGGAAGACAAAATGGTGGAAATAACTGCCGAGGAGCAGAATAAAGAAAAAAGAATGAAAAGAATTGAAGACAATTTCAGAGACCTCTGGGACAACACTAAACACACCAGCATTTGAATTATAGGGGTCCCAGAAGAAGACGAGAAAAAGAAAGGGTCTGAAAAAATATTTGAAGAGATTATAGTTGAAAACTTCCCTAACATGGGAAAGGAAATAGTCACCTAAATCCAGGAAGCACAGGGAGCCCCATACAAGGTAAAACCTAGGAAAAACACACCAAGACACATATTAATCAAACTAACAAAAATTAAATTCAAAGAAAAAAGATTAAAAGCAGCAAGGGAAAAACAAACAAAAACATACAAAGGAATCCCCATAAGGTTATCAGCTGATTTTTCAGCAGAAACTCTGCAGGCCAGAAGGGAGTGGCAGGATATACTTAAAGTGATGAAAGAAAAACCTACAATCAAGATTACTCTACCCAGCAAGGATCTCATTCAGATTCGACAGAGAAATCAAAAGCTTTTCAGACAAGCAAGAGCTAAGAGAATTCAGCACCAACAAACCAGCTTTACAACAAATGCTAAAGAAACTTCTCTAGGCGGAAAACATAAGAGAAGAAAAAGACCCACAAAAACAAACCCAAAACAATTAAGAAAATGGTAATAGGAACATACATATCCATAATAACCTTGAATGTAAATGGATTAAATGCCCCAACCAAAAGACACAGACTGGCTGAATGGATACAAAAACAAGACCCATATATATACTGTCTACAAGAGACCCACTTCAGACCTAGGGACACATAAAGACTGAAAGTGAAGGTATGGGAAAAGATATTCCATGCAAATGGTAATCAGAAGAAAGCTGCAGTAGCAATACTTGTATCAGATAAAATAGACTTTAAAATAAAGACAGTTACAAGAGATGAGGAGGGACACTACATAATGATCAAAGGATCAATCAAAGAAGAGGATAAAACAATTATAAATGTTTATGCACCCAACATAGGAGCCCCTCAATACATAAGGCAAATGCTAACAACCATAAAAGGAGAAATCGACAGTAACATGATAATAGTTGGGGACTTTAACACCCCACTTACACCAATGGACAGATCATACAAAGAGAAAATAAAAAGGAAACACAAGCTTTAAATGACACAGTAAACCAGGTAGATTTAATTGATATTAATAGAACATTCCACCCAAAAGTGGCAGAATACACTTCTCAAGTGCACACAGAACATTCTCCAGGATAGATCACATGTTGGGTAACAAATCAAGCCTCAGAAAATTTAAGAAAATGGAAGTTGTATCAAGCATCTTTTCTGACCACAGTGCTATGAGATTGGAAATCAATTACAAGAAAAAAACTGTAAAAAACACAAATACATGGAGGCTAAACAGTGCACTACTAAATAACCAAGAGATCACTGAAGAAATCAAAGAAGAATTAAAAAAATACATAGAAACAAATGACAATGAAAATAAGATGACCCAAAACCTATGAGATGCAGCCAAAAGCAGTTCTAAGAGGGAAGTTTATAGCAATACAATCCTACCTCAAGAAACAAGAAACATCTCAAATAAACAATCTAACCATATGCTTAAAACAACTAGAGACAGAAGAACAAAATAACCCAAAGTCAGTAGAAGGAAAGAAATCATAAAAATCAGAGCAGAAATAAATGAAATAGAAACAAAGAAAACAATAGCAAAGATCAGTAAAACTAAGAGCTGGTTCTTTGAGAAGATAAACAAAATTGAGAAACCTTAGCTAGACTCATCAAGGAAAAAAGGGAGAGGGTGCAAATCAATAAAATTAGAAATGAAAAAGGCGAGGTCACAACTGACACTGCAGAAATACAAAGGATTGTAAGAGACTACTACAAACAACTATATGCCAATAA
The DNA here is from genome assembly GCF_028564815.1 of Eubalaena glacialis. Lineage (NCBI taxonomy): Eukaryota > Metazoa > Chordata > Mammalia > Artiodactyla > Balaenidae > Eubalaena > Eubalaena glacialis. Next base: position 115,236,864 of record NC_083717.1, read on the forward strand.
AATGGACAATGTGGAAGAAATGGACAAATTCTTAGAAAAGCACAACCTCCCGAGACTGAACCAGGAAGAAATAGAAAATATAAGCAGATCAATCACAAGCACTGAAATTGAAACTGTGATTAAAAATCTTCCAACAAACAAAAGCCCAGGACGAGATGCATTTACAGGTGAATTCTATCAAACATTTAGAGAAGAGCTAACAGCTATCCTTCTCAAACTCTTCCAAAATATAGCAGAGGGAGGAACACTCCCAAACTCATTCTACGAGGCCACCATCACCCTGATACCAAAACCAGACAAAGATGTCACAAAAAAAGAAATCTATAGACTAATATCACTGATGAACATAGATGCAAAAATCCTCAACAAAATACTAGCAAACAGAATCCAACAGCACATTAAAAGGATCATACACCATGATCAAGTGGGGTTTATCCCATGAATGCAAGGATTCTTCAATATACGCAAATCAATGTGATAAACCATATTAACAAACTGAAGGAGAAAAACCATATGATCATCTCAATAGATGCAGAAAAAGCTTTTGACAAAATTCAACACCCATTTATGATAAAAACTCTCCAGAAAATGGGCATAGAGGGCAACCTACCTCAACATAATAAAGACCATATATGACAAGCCCACAGCAAACTTCATACTCAGTGGTGAAAAACTGAGAGCATTTTCACTAAGATCAGGAACAAGACAAGGATGTCCACTCTCACCACTATTATTCAACATAGTTTTGGAAGTTCTAGCCACAGCAATCAGAGAAGAAAAAGAAATGAAAGGAATACAGATTGGAAAAGAAGAAGTAAAACTGTCACTGTTTGCAGATGACTTGATACTATACATAGAAAATCCTAAAGATGCCACCAGAAACTACTAGAACTAATCAATGAATTTGGTAAGGTTGCAGGATACAAAATTAATGCACAGAAATCTCTGGCATTCCTATACTCCAACAACAAAAAATCAGAAAGAGAAATTAAGGAAACACTCCCATTTACCATTGCAACAAGAAGAATAAAACACCTAGGAATAAATCTGCCTAAGGAGGGGCAAGACTTGTACTCAGAAAACTATAAAACACTGATGAAAGAAACCAAAGATGACATAAACAGATGGAGAAATATACCATGTTCTTGGGTTGGAAGAATCAATATTGTGAAAATGACTATACTACCCAAAGCAATCTACAGAGTCAGTGCAATCCCTATCAAACTACCAATGACATTCTTCATAGAATTAGAACAAAAAATTTTATAATTCTTACGGAAACAGAAAAGATCCCAAATAGCCAAAGCAATCTTGAGAAAGATAAACGGAGTTGGAGGAATCAGGCTCCCCGACTTCAAACTATACCACAAAGTACAGTAATCAAGACAGTATGGTATTAGCACAGAAACAGAAATGTAGATCAGTGGTACAGGATAGAATGCCCAGAGATAAACCCACGCACATATGGTCACCTAATTTACGACAAAGGAGACAAGAACATTCAATGGAGAAAAAACAGCCTCTTTTATACGTGGTGCTGGGAAAACTGGACAGCTACATGTAAAAGAATGAAATTAGAACACTACCTAACACCATATACAAAAATAAACTCCAAATGGATTAAAGACCTAAATGTAAGACCAGATACTATGAAACTCTTTGAGGAAAACATAGGAAAAACACTTTGGCATAAACCACAGCAAGATCTTTTTTGACCCACCTCCGAGAGTAATGGAAATAAAAACAAAAATAAAAAAATGGGACTTAATTAAACTTAAAAGCTTTTGCACAGCAAAGGAAACCATAAACAAGACAAAAAGACAACCCTCAGAATGGGAGAAAATATTTGCAAATGAAACAACAGACAAAGGATTAATCTCCAAAATATACAGACAGCTCATGTAGCTCAATATCAAAGAAACAAACAATCCAATTAAAAAATGGGTGGAAGACCTAAATAGACATTTCACCAAGGAAGACATACAGATGGCCAAGAGGCACATGAAAAGATGCTCAACATCACTAATTATTAGAGAAATGCAAATCAAAACTGCAGTGAGGTATCACCTCATGCCAGTCAGAATGGCCATCAAAAAATCTAGAAACAGTAAATGCTGGAAAGGGTGTGGTGAAAAGGAAATGCTCCTGCACTGTTGGTAGGAATGTAAATTGATACAACCACTATGGAAAACAGTATGGAGGTTCCTTAAAAAACTAAAAATACAACTAACATGTGACCCAGCAATCCCACTACTGGGCATATACCCTGAGAAAAGCATAATTCAAAAAGAGACGTGTACCACAATGTTCATTGCAGCACTATTTACAATAGCCAGGACATGGAACCAACCTAAATGTCCATCAACAGTTGAATGGATAAAGAAGATGTGGCACATATATACAATGGAGTATTACTCAGCCATGAAAAGAAACGAAATTGAGTTATTTGTAGTGAGGTGGATGGACCTAGTGAAGTAGGTCCATCCACCTTACTTCATACAGAGTGAAGTAAGTCAGAAAGAGAAAAACAAATACCGTATGCTAATGCCTATATATGGAATCTTAAAAAAAAGAAAAAAAAAGTGGTACTGATGAACCTAGTTGCAGGGCAGGAGTAAAGATGTCAACATAGAGAATGGACTTGAGGACACAGGGTGGGAGGGGAAGCTTGGTGAAGTGAGAGTAGCATCGACATATATACACTACCGAATGTAGTATAGTTAGCTAGTGGGAAGCAGCAGCATAGCACAGGGAGATCAGTTTGGTGCTTTGCAATGACCTAGAGGGATGGGATAGGGAGGATGGGAGGAGGCTCAAGAGGGAGGGGATATGGGGAGATATGTATGCATATGGCTGATTCACTTGGGTGTACAACAGAAACTAACACAGTATTGTGAAGCAATTACACTCCAATAAAGACCTATCAAAGAAAAAAGAGAAACGAAAAAAAATTAAAATTTTCAGATAACAGTAAAAAAAAAGAAGACAAAGTAATATAAAGTAATAAATATTACGGCACCTATTAGAGAGCTTCAACAACAACGTAGCCAATAACCCATCTTCTTTCATCTATATACCTGCTTACTTACCTCCATCAATTATTATTTTGAAGCAAACACCAGATATCATGTATCATTTGCAAATATTTTAGCATCTATCTCTAAGAGATAAGATTTTCCTTTTAGGTATAATGGTAATACCGTAATCACAGATTAAAATAATGCATAGTAATTTCTTAATTCATTATATATCCAGTCAGTGTTCAAGTTTTCAGTTGTTTCATAAATGCCTTACATTGTTTTGTCTTGCTTAAATCAGGATCCAAATCAGTTTTATGCATTGTAATTGGTTGGTATATCTTTTAAGTCTCTTGTAATCTATATTTTCTCTCTCTTTTAACTTCTCTGTTGAAAAAACTAGGTTAGTTGTCCATTAGGGTTCCCACAGACTGACAAAATCCCCACAGTGTAGTGCAGTATGTTTCTTTGTTCTCTGATTTGCTGTAAATTCATAGTTCAATCTAAAGCTTTGCTGTTCAATATGGTAGCTATGAGCTACATGTCATTAAATACATCAAATTTTTAATTAATTAAATCTAAGTAAAATTTAAAAATTACTTCCTCAGTCTCACTAGCCACATTTCAAATGCTCAATAGCCACGTGTGGTTACCGTATTGGATGGTACAGAAAGAACATTTCCATCATTGCTGAAAGCTCAGTTGAAAATCACTAATCTAGAAGTTTCATTAAATTCAGGTTTGAATTTTTTTTTAATTATAACTCACAAATGGTTTTATGTTCTTCCATTAGGAGACATAATGTTTAATTCTCTCTCTTTTTTTATGGTGCTAACATCATCAGCTGTTGATGATTGTTGCTTAGATTTATTATTTAAAAGGAGGTTGCAAAATGTTGATATTAATGATTCTACCATTCTTGCTTCATTTATTAGTTGGAATATTCTATAAAAAAAGACTTCCCTTCACCTATTATTTGGTTACTCAGCAGCTACCCTTACTACAGTTCATATAAGAAAGACAAGAGAAATTCTTAATTCTTAACTTACTTGAAAATAATATTTTCTTAAAGATAATACCCAACCTTAAATATTAAAGTAGTTTAATTTCTCTTGTTAAATTATTTTAATGGAATTTTTAGGTTAAATATCAGCATGCCATATGTGAAATCTTATAGTGCTTGCTTTAAATGTTAAACATTTCATTTAAGGATAAAAATGTAAAACTGCTATACGTTTTACAAGCATCCTATGTAAAATCCCACAAATGTATTTGATATATATGTGGTTGGTATTGGATAGAAAACTACATAGCCTTTAGACTTAATTGTTGTGGTTGTTCACTGGCACCTGATCACTGCAGAATAACTTTAGTGTATTAAAGTTTGGGAAGCTTGTTTATGTCAAATTCAGTTTTAAACATAAGTCATTGTCAGGTTTCTAATGGTGGTCATTCTTATATATAGGATTTCCTGAAGGAATTGTCTGTAGGAAAATGCTGTGTAAATATTTGAGCTTTTAAAGGGAGAAACCACAAAATTCATACATATTTCACTGCAAATAAGCATCTACCTAATATTAGCTTTTTTTAAGCTAATATTGTTATAAAGTCTTCTGGTTGACTTGAACTCATCCCAGGAGCAAAATTGGATTATTACTATAAATTTTTTTTTAAATTCAAGATTAATTTTTATTTTGTTTTCTTCAAAGTTTAATAGGTCATCATATTTATATCTTACATATTTATATTTATATCAGGTCTATATCAGTAATTGCATATCCAAATAAATTTTATCATTAGAATAATTTTTTTTTTAACATCTTCATTGGAGTATAATTGCTTTAAAATGGTGTGTTAGTTTCTGCTGTATAACACAGTGAATCAGCTATACATAAACATATACCCACATATCTCCCCCCTCTTGCATCTCCCTCTCACCCTCCCTATCCCACCCCTCTAGGTGGACACAAAGCACTGAGCTGATCTCCCTGTGCTATGTGGCTGCTTCCCACTAGTTATCTCTTTTACATTTGGTAGTGTATATATGTCCATGCCACTCCCTCACTTCGTCCCAGCTTACTCTTCCCCCTCCACATCTCCTCAAGTCCATTCTCTATGTCTGTGTCTTTATTCCTGTCCTGCTCCTAGGTTCTTCAGAACCATGTTTTTTTTTTGTTTTGTTTTGTTTTAGATTCCATGTATATGTGTTAGCATATGGTATTTGTTTTTCTCTTTCTGACTTACTTCACTCTGTATGACAGTCTCTAGGTCCACCACTTCACTACAAATAACTCAATTTCATTTCTTTTTATGACTGAGTAATATTCCATTGTATATATGTGCCACATCTTCTTTATCCATTAATCTGTCGATGGACACTTAGGTTGCTTTCATGTCCTGGCTATTGTAAATAGAGCTGCAGTGAACATAGTGGTACATGACTGTTTTTGAATTATGCTTTTCTCAGGGTATATGCCCAGCAGTGGGATTGCTGGGTCGTACAGTAGTTTTAATTTTAGTTTTTTAAGGAACCTCCATACTGTTTTCCATAGTGGCTGTATCAATTTACATTCCCACCAACAGTGCAAAAGGGTTCCCTTTTCTCCGCACCCTTTCCAGAATTTATTGTTTGTAGATTTTTTGATTATGGACATTCTGACTGGTGTGAGGTGATACCTCGTTGTAGTTTTGATTTGCATTTCTCTAATGATTAGTGATATTGAGCATTCTTTCATGTGTTTGTTGGCAATCTGTATATCTTCTTTGGAGAAATGTCTATTTAGATCTTCTGCCCATTTCTTGGATTGGGTTGTTTGTTTTTCTGATATTGAGCTGCATGACCTGCCTGTATATTTTGGAGATTAATCCTTTGTCAGTTGCTTCGTTTGCAAATATTTTCTCCCATTCTGAGGGTTGTCTTTTCATCTTGTTTATGGTTTACTTTGCTGTGCAAAGGCTTCTAAGTTTCATTAGGTCCCATTTGTTTATTTTTGTTTTTATTTCCATTTCTCTAGGAGGTGGGTCAAAAAGAGTCTTGCTGTGATTTATGTCATGGAGTGTTCTGCCTATGTTTTCTTCTAAGAGTTTTATAGTGTCTGGCCTTACATTTAAGTCTTTAATCCATTTTGAGCTTATTTTGTGTATGCTGTTAGGGAGTGTTATATTTCATTCTTTTACATGTAGCTGTCCAGCTTTCCCAGCACCTCTTATTGAAGAGGCTGTCTTTTCTCCTTTGTATATTCTTGCCTCCTTTATCAAAGATAAGGGGACCATATGTGCATGGGTTTATCTCTGGGCTTTCTATCCTGTTCCATTGATCTGCATTTCTGTTTTTGTGCCAGTACCATACTGTCTTAATTACTGTAGCTTTGTAGTATAGTCTGAAGTCAGGGAACTTGATTCCTCCAGCTCCGTTTTTTCTTTCTCAAGATTGCTTTGGCGATTCAGGGTTTTTTGTGTTTCCATACAAATTGTGAAAATTTTTTTTCTAGTTCTGTGAAAAATGCCATTGGCAGTTTGATAGGGATTGCATTGAATCTGTAGACTGCTTTCGGTAATATAGTCATTTTCACAATGTTGATTCTTCCAATCCAAGAGCATGGTATATCTTTCCATCTGTTTGTATCATCTTTAATTTCTTTTAGCGATGTCTTATAGTTTTCTGCATACAGGTCTTTTGTCTCCTAAGGTAGGTTTATTCCTAGGTATTTTATTCTTTTTGTTGCAGTGGTAAATGGGAGTGTTTCCTTAATTTCTCTTTCAGATTTTTCATCATTAATGTATAGGAATACAAGAGATTTCTGTGCATTATTTTTATATCGTGCAACTTTACCAAATTCATTGATTAGCTCTAGTAGTTTTCTGGTAGCATCTTTAGGATTCTCTATGTATAGTATCATGTCATCTGCAAACAGTGACAGTTTTACTTCTTCTTTTCTGACTTGGATTCCTTTTATTTCTTTTTCTTCTCTGATTGCTGTGGCTAAAACTTCCAAAATTTTGTTGAATAATAGTGGTGAGAGTGGGCAACCTTGTCTTCTTCCTGGTCTTAGTGGAAATGGTTTCAGTTTTTCACCATTGAGGACGATGTTGGCTGTGGGTTTATCATATATGGCCTTTATAATGTTGAGGTAGGTTGCCCACTATGCCCATCTTCTGGAGAGTTTTTATCATAAATGGGTGTTGAATTTTGTCAAAAGCTTTTTCTGCATCTATTGAGATGATCATATGGTTTTTCTCCTTCAGTTTGTTAATATGGTTTATCACATTGATTTGCGTATATTGAAGAATCCTTGCATTCATGGGATAAACCCCACTTGATCATGGTGTATGATCCTTTTAATGTGCTGTTGGATTCTGTTTGCTAGTATTTTGTTGAGGATTTTTGCATCTATGTTCATCAGTGATATTAGTCTATAGATTTCTTTTTTTGTGACATCTTTGTCTGGTTTTGGTATCAGGGTGATGGTGGCCTCGTAGAATGAGTTTGGGAGTGTTCCTCCCTCTGCTATATTTTGGAAGAGTTTGAGAAGGATAGCTGTTAGCTCTTCTCTAAATGTTTGATAGAATTCACCTGTAAATGCATCTCGTCCTGGGCTTTTGTTTGTTGGAAGATTTTTAATCACAGTTTCAATTTCAGTGCTTGTGATTGATCTGCTTATATTTTCTATTTCTTCCTGGTTCAGTCTCGGGAGGTTGTGCTTTTCTAAGAATTTGTCCATTTCTTCCACATTGTCCATTTTATTGCATATAATTGCTTGTAGTAACCTCTCATTATCCTTTGTATTTCTGCAGTGTCAGTTGTTATGTCTCCTTTTTCATTTCTAATTCTCTTAACATGAGTCTTCTCCCTTTTTTTCTTGATGAGTCTGGCTCGTGGTTTATCAATTTTGTTTATCTTCTCAAAGAAATAGCTTTTAGACTTATTGATGTTAGCTATTGTTTCCTTCATTTCTTTTTCATTTATTTCTGATCTGATCTTTATGATTTCTTTCCTTCTGCTAACTTTGGGTTTTTTTTATGCTTCTTTCTCTAATTGCTTTAGGTGTAAGGTTAGGTTGTTTATTTGAGATGTTTCTTGTCACTTGAGGTAGGATTGTACTGCTATAAACCTCCCTCTTAGAACTGCTTTTGCTGCATCCCATAGGTGTTGCGTCGTCTTGTTTTCATTGTCATTTGTTTCTAGGTATTTTTTTATTTCCTCTTTGATTTCTTCAGTGATCTCTTGATTATTTAGTAGTGTATTGTTTAGCCTCCATGTGTTTGTATTTTTTACCGATTTTTTTCCTGTAATTGATATCTAGTCTCTTAGCATTGTGGTCGGAAAAGATACTTGATACGATTTCAATTTTCTTAAATTTACTAAGACTTGATTTGTGACCCAAGATATGATCTATCCTGGAGAATGTTCCATGAGCACTTGAGAAGAAAGTGTATTCTGTTGTTTTTGAATGGAATGTCTTATAAATATCAATTAAGTCCATCTTGTTTGATGTATCATTTAAAGCTTGTGTTTCCTTATTTATTTTCAGTTTGGATGATCTGTCCATTGGTGAAAGTGGGGTGTCAAAGTCCCCTACTATGATTGTGTTACTGTTGATTTCCCCTTTTATGGCTGTTTGCATTTGCCTTATGTATTGAGGTGCTCCTGTGTTGGGTGCATAAATATTTACAATTGTTATATCTTCTTCTTGGATTGATCCCTTGATCATTATGTAGTGTCATTCTTTGTCTCTCATAATAGTCTTTGTTTTAAAGTCTATTTTGTCTGATATGAGAATTGCTACTCAGCTTCCTTTTGATTTCCATTTACATGGAATATCTTTTTTCATCCCCTCACTTTCAGTCTGTATGTATCCGTAGGTCTGAAGTGGGTCTCTTGTAGAGAGCATATATCCGGGTCTTGTTTTTGTATCCATTCAGCCAGTCTTTGTCTTTTGGTTTGAGCATTTAATCCATTTACATTTAAGGTAGTTATCGATATGTGTATTCCTATTACCATTTTCTTAATTGTTTTGGGTTTGTTATTGTAGGTCTTTTCCTTCTCTTGTGTTTCCTGCCTAGAGAAGTTCCCTTAGGATTTGTTGTAATGTTGGTTTGGTGGTGCTGAATTCTCTTAGCTTTTGGTTGTCTGTAAAGATTTTAATTTCTCTGTCGAATCTGAATGAGATCCTTGCTGGGTAGAGTAATCTTGGTTGTAGGTTTCATCACTTTGAATATGTCCTGCCACTCTGTTCTGGCTTGCAGAGTTTCTACTGAAAGGTCCACTGTTAACCTTATGGGGATTCCCTTGTATGTTATTTGTTGCTTTTCCCTTGCTGCCTTTAATATTTTTTATTTGTATTTAATTTTTGATAATTTGATTAATATGTGTCTTGGCGTGTTTCTCCTTGGATTTATCTTCTGTGGGACTCTCTGTGCTTCCTGGACTTGATTGACTATTTCCTTTCCCATATTAGGGAAGTTTTCAACTATAGTCTCTTCAAATACTTTCTCAGTCCCCTTCTTTTTCTCTTCTTGTTCTGGGACCCCTATAATTCGAAAGTTGGTGCATTTAATGTTATCCCAGAGGTCTCTGAGACTGTCCTCAAATCTTTTCATTCTTTTTTCTTTATTCTGCTCTGCAATAGTTACTTCCACTGTTTTATCTTCCAGGTCACTTATCCGTTCTTCTGCGTCAGTTATTCTGCTATTGATTCCTTCTAGAGAAATTTTAATTTCATTTATTGTGTTGTTCATCATTGTTTGTTTGCTCTTTAGTTCTTGTAGGTCTTTGTTAAACATTTCTTGTATTTTCTCCATTCTATTTCCAAGATTTTGGATCATCTTTACACTCATTACTCTGAATTCTTTTTCAGGTAGACTGCCTATTTCCTCTTCATTTGTTTGGTCTGGTGGGTTTTTAGCTTGCTCCTTCATCTGCTGTGTGTTTCTCTGTCTTCTCATTTTGCTTAACTTACTGTGTTTTGGGTCTGTTTTTCGCAGGCTGCAGGTTCATAGTTCCCGTTGTTTTTGGTGTGTGTCCCCAGTGGGTAAGGTTGGTTCAGTGTGTTGTGTAGGTTTCCTGGTGGAGGGGAATGGTGCCTGTGTTCTGGTGGATGAGGCTGGATCTTGTATTTCTGGTTGGCAGGACCGCGTCCAGTGGTGTGTTTTGAGGTGTCTGTGACCTTGTTATGATCTTAGGCAGCCTCTCTGCTAATGTGTGGCGTTGTGTTCCTGTCTTGCTAGTTGTTTGGGATAGGGTGTCCATCACTGTAGCTTGCTGGCTGTTGAGTGGAGCTGGGTCTTAGCATTGAGATGGAGATCTCTGAGAGAGCTTTCGCCATTTGATATTACGTGGGGCTGGGAGGTCTCTGGTGGATCAATGTCTGAACTCGGCTCTCCCACCTCAGAGGCTCAGGCCTGACACCCGGCTGGAGTACCAAGACTCTGTCAGCCACCCGGTGTGTAGCACAGGGAAGTATACTCAATATCTTGTAATAACCTATGTAGATGTTGTTTCTGCTGTTTTCTTTTTCTTTGTGTAGATCCAGGTTTCCATGTGATATAATTTACTTCTGCTAGAAAGATTTCTCTTAACATATCTTACACTGCAGGTCTCTCTGTGAAGCATGATTGCAACATGTGCATCTGCTGGTCTTGGAGACTCTCCTTGAGAGGCAGCAGGGACAGCTGTGGCTCACCCTGGGGATATAGTCACTGGCAGCAGCCGTTTTTGGGAGCTCTTTCTACCATGTGGACACTGGTGCCAGTGCTAGAGTAATTTTTTAAAGAGTAACATTTTCACTATTCAGGAAAATACATTTGAAAATATAGCAAATTGTGTTTAGAACCATAATAAATACATTATTTTCATAAATGGTTATTCTTATTTTCCTTGCAATTACTTTTAGAGGATGGACCTAGTATTGTAATTGTAGTCTCAAATAAAACTGTGGATAATTTTCTTTTCAATTAGAATTTTTAATTCTTGTATATCATTACGCTTTTTATTTAAACAAGATGTTAAGTAATACTCTTGCATGGATTTGAAGTTGTGGAGCGTTCAGAGGGACAGTGTTGTGTCCATTAATGTGAGACTTGCAGAGGTCAGAGGGAGTGTGCATTAATTAAACCCTGTGGTATGAGAGGAGACCAAAAAGCCCTGGGGATTGCTAGAAGCAGCTAAATTGAGTCACCTCTTGGTGACCGGTTCGAATTTCATTCTATAACCCTAAGATAATTTTTCAGCTGCTCTTTGGTGAACTCTGAAATGTGTGGACGTCTTGGAGAAATTTTAACCTGCTTTAAGCAGTGTTAGTCCTTGATGGACTCGCATCGTCCCAAGTGTTTCCTGAAAGGTGTACATTGCTGCTTGTAGCAGTTAGGAAAGCAAAACCACTTTCTCTGCACTTCAGGTAATTCTTGACAAAAAACAGTGATTTCAGAGAGTCTATATTAAGCTTTTTAATGTATTGAGAAGTAAAACTTTAAGATACAGTGATCCTCTATCCATATGTGGGTAACAAGTTTGAAATTCTGTTGAATAACTTTAATTTGTACTATGGACCTCTGATGTTTAGTGGTTTGTATTTGCGTAGAATTGGCCCAGTTCTTCTCCTGTCAGTGGTCTACTTACTAAGAAGTTGCATTTGATAAAGAGTATGAGAATCTTGTTGAAGTTGAATATATTATCTGATCGCAGTAGAAGAGAAGAATAAAGATGATGGAGTATTAATTTGAAATTTTCTTTGTCAGAGGGTTTGGGACTCCTGCTCTGATTTATAAATGGATTTTTCATAACTACTGCCTATTATGTCTTTCAAAGATAATTTTCCATTCTTTTCAGATTTAGTTTCTTTCTGGCGCTTGTTACTGATATATCAGTTTATAAGATAGCCCTCTTCTATAGTTAAAGCAATCTTAATTAGGAATCTGAGAATGCTTTGAAAGTCATAATATGCTCTGAAAGTGTAAAGGTTTGCCAGCCTCTGTATATAATAATAATTGTAGGAGCTTTTAAATCCTCTTATTAATAACCAGGCCCCTGATGATATATATTATTTTAATTGGTAACACTGCAAATGACTGTTGGTGCTCATTGTTACAGGTTAAAAATTGTCTGCTTTCTTAATTAATTTAGGATCTTGCTATAGTTTAATCTACCCCAGATTTTTTTTAAAAATTGGTGAAATTGTATCATTTCAAGCACTAGGTAGAACTCTGTGGATGAATGATCTTGAATTTACGTACACTTTCCCTTAGCCATTAAATATTTGGTTTACTTGGTATAATTTTTCAAGTGTCCTAGAAGTAGTCTCGGTGATAATAAGCACTGTTTCAATAAAATCTCTCAGAGAATCTAGTTTTAAGAATTCCATTTCCCTACTCCAGTGCATGTTTTTACTATCTTTTTGTGGGTTCATTTATATATAAGTGTGCATATGTTTGTTTTTATGTGTGGGTAAAATATTCCTAGTCTTTTCTCTAAATTACTTTTTTTTCCTTAAAATCATTTAGAGTAATTTGAATGTTGACTATAACATTTCTTTCCAGACAGACATTGTTACAGTGGTAAGCAGTTCTGTTTACTTATAGGCTTATCAGTAACCTTTACACATAATGTGATATTGTCTGAATGTCTTATTTTGTTCAGCTTTCCCTGGCACTGATGAAGCCTAAGGCTGCTGTTTCTTTGAGTTACTGATAATTTTTTATCTGATTAACTGACACATTTAGTTGAAATCAGACACAGCCCTTAGGCTGGGCATGGATTTAATTTAAAAAGTATCAAAGGTTTGCTCTGTGTGCTATTTAATCATCGTGTTTATCAGGCAAAGAAAAATTACCGGAAGGACCATAGGGAGAGGGTTATCTTAAGGAGCAGTAGCTTGGGAAATTGATAATAGCTACAAGGTAATTTACTGCTAACTTTTACATTCATTAATATAACATTTCCCACTAATAATTACAGTGCATGTAATATACTAATTAAATTGAAAGCATTATCACTAATTTTCTTTTTGCTGAGCCCTAAGATGGCTAGATAAGAAGTGAGAATGTGAAATTGAAGAAAACCCATATAGTCACACCAATTTAAACAATTGATTAGTTGGCCAGTTAAAACATTTTGGAGATAGACAATGAAATTACCATGAGTGTTCAGAAAACTCATTTTAGGCTGTGACAAGGAAATGAAATTTCTAAATGAATGAAATCACTATGTACTATAAATTTATAAAATATTGCACTGGTCTAACCTGTAAGAGTAATACATTACCAGGAACAAGTGCATCACTACTATCCATGTGTATGATGGCACTACTCTAATGAATGAATATGCTGCACTGATGGAGTACACTGATGCTATGGGGCTTTGCAGTGCCTTTGTTTGTTATATAGCTCTTAACACTTCATAATATGAGTCATTTTTTACTTGGAAAAACATTTCATGCTATATAACAAAGTACAGTAACTCCACGTTAATAGTTAAGAGAAAATCTACCCCCCACCTAAGATCCCTTAACAAAACAACAAAAAAAAAACTAAAAAAAGATTTATTTAAAATTTTATGTAATTCAGACAATAAATGTTATACTTTGATATATAGTTATGGTATAATTGTACATTTTAATCTAGCAATAAGCCTCCAGGGTTTTTCCCCATTTTCATTAATGTTATGCATAGGGTATATTAAAAATGAAAATAACATAATCATTTCAGCTTGTATGAAAAATAAAACCTGTAATTAAGAAGTCTTATCTTTGTAGCTATAATAAAGTATTATGCTACCTCTAAATGTCTTTTTTCACAATTCACAGATGTATTTGTTTTTATTTTGTTTTGTTTGGTTTGGTTTTTGAAAGTCTCACATTGTGTTCATTTTTAGAACAGAAAAGTTTAGTAGTTTCCATGGAAAGAAAATGTTATAAAAAATGAAAAGCTTTGTTAAGTGGAAATCTGCATAGTCTTTTGCTACCTATATTTCCTAGATTATTTTTCTTAACACTTAGTGTTCTATAACTGTTCTATAATGAATGCTCTGAAGGCTAAGTAATGCATTGGGATTTCTCTATAATACGCAATGTAACTAGTAAGTGAAACTCAATCTAAAGTCAGTCTCTCTTGTACCTCATTAATCACAGACTGTGTTTTAAAGAAGTTTCACCTTTAAGTGATACCATAGGATAGATCTTGAAAACTTTGTAATCACAAAGTTTTTTTTTTTATTTAGTTTATATTTTATATTGGGGTATAGTTGATTTACAATGTTGTGTTGGTTTCTGTTACAGCAAAGTGATCCAGTTATACATATACATATATCAATTTTTTTCAGTTTCTTTTCCCATATAGGTTATTACAGAATACTGAATAGAGATCCCTGTGCTATACAGTAGGTTCTTGTTGATTATCTATTTTATATATAGTAGTGTGTATATGTTAATCCCAAACTTCTAATTTATCCCTCTCCCCCACCTTTCCCCTTTGGTAACCATAAATTTGTTTTCAAAGTTTGTGAGTCTATTTCTGTTTTGTGAATAAGTTCATTTGTTTCATCTTTTTAGATTCCACATCTAAGTGATATCATATGATATTTGTCTTTCCCTGATTGACTTCACTTAGTATGATAATTTCTAGATCCATCCATCTTGCTGCAAATGGCATTATTTCATTCTTGTTAACAGCTGACTAATATTCCATTGTGTATGTGTGCCACATCTTCTTTATCCATTCGTTTGTCAATGGACATTTAGGCTGCATGCATGTCTTGGCTATATTGTAAATAGTGCTGCAGTGAACATTGGGGTGCATGTATCTTTTCAAATTATGGTTTTCTCCAGATATATGCCCAGGAGTGGGATTGCTGGATCATATGGTAGTTCTAGTTTTAGTTTTTTAAGGAACCTCGATACTGTTCTCCATAGTGGTTGTACCAATTTATATTCCCAACAACAGTGTAGGAGGGTTCCCTTTTCTTTACACCCTCTGCAGCATTTATTGTTTGTAGACTTTTTGATGATGGCCATTCTGACTGGTGTGAGGTGATACCTCATTGTAGTTTTGATTTGCATTTCTCTAATAATTAACGATGTTGAGCGTCTTTACATGTGTTTATTGGCCATCTGTATGTCTCTGGAGAAAAGTCTGTTTAGATCTTCTGTGCATTTTTGATTGCGTTGTTTGTTTTTTTTGATATTGAGCTGCATGAGCTGTTTGTTTATTTTGGAGATTAATCCCTTGTCTGTTGCTTCATTTGCAAAAATTTTTTCCCATTCTGAGGGTTGTCTTTTCATTTTGTTTGTGATTTCCTTTGCAGTGCAAAAGCTTTTAAGTTTAATTAGGTCCCATTTGTTTATTTTTGTTTTCATTTCTCTTGGAGGTGGATCCAAAAAGATATTGCTGTGATTTATGTCAGAGAGTGTTCTGCCTATGTTTTCCTCTGAGAGTTTTATAGTATCCAGTCTTGCATTTAGGTCTTTAATTCGTTTTGAGTTTATTTTTGTGTATGGTATTAAAGAATGTTCTAATTTCATTCTTTTACATGTTGCTGTCCAGTTTTCCCAGCACCACTTCTTAAAGAGACTGTATTTTCTGCATTGTATATTCTTGCCTCCTTTGTCACAGATTAGGTGACCATGTGTGCATGGGTTTATTTCTGAGCTTTCTATCCTGTTCCATTGATCTATATTTCTGTTTTTGTGCCAGTGCCATACTGTTTTGATGACTGTAGATTTGTAATACAGTTTGAAGTCAGGAGGCTGATTCCTCCAGCTCTGTTTTTCTTTCTCAGGATTGCTTTGGCTATTTGGGGGTCTTTTGTGTTTCCATACAAATTGTGCAATTTTTTGTTCTAGTTCTGTGAAAAATGCCATTGGTAATTTGACAGGGATTGCATTGAATCTGTAGATTGCTTTGGGTAGTGTAGTCATTTTGACAGTATTGATTCTTCCAATCCAAGAACACAGTATATCTTTCCATCTGTGTAATCTTCGATTTCTTTCATCAGCATCTTATAGTTTTCAGAGTACAGGTCTCTTGCCTTCTTAGGTAGGTTTATTCCTAGGTATTTTATTCTTTTTGATGTGATGGTAAATGTGATTGTTTCCTTTAATTCAATTTTTCTTCTGTACATTGAATATAATATATTGGGTTGGCCAAAAGGTTCATTAAGTTTTTTACATAAGATGGTTCTAGTAGTGCTTACTTAGCTGTCTTTAACATCATTCAAAACAATTTTGTTAGATTGTATTATGACAGCTGTCATATCAGTGTGCATTTAAAGAAAAACTTATCAAAATTGGTGAATCTTTGTGTAAGCATTTTAATATTGAAGATAGAAGAAAAAAAGCAACATTTTCAGCATATTATGCTGTATTATTTCAAGAGAGGTAAAAATGCAACTGAAACACAAAAAAAGATTTGTGCGGTGTAAGGAGAAGGTGCTGTGACTCATCGAACATGTCAAAAGTGTTTTGTGAAGTTTCATGCTGGAGATTTCTCGCTGGACAATGCTCCACGGTCGAGTAGACAAGTTGAAGTTGATAGCTATCAAATCGAGACATTAATTGAGAACAATCAACGTTATACCACGTGGAAGATAGCTGACATACTCAAAATATCCATAGCAAGTGTTGAAAATCATTTGCACCAGCTTGGTCATGTTAATCGCTTTGATGTTTGGGTTCCACGTAGGTTAAGCGAATAAAACCTTCTTGACTGTATTTGCATGCGCGATTCTCTACTGAAATGTAATGAAAATGTTCCATTTTTAAAACAAATTGTACATGGTTGATGAAAAGTGGATACTGTACAACAATGTGGAATGGAAGAGATCATGGGGCAAGCGAAATGAACCACCACCAACCACACCAAAGACCGGTCTTCATCCAAAGAAGGTGATGTTGTGTATATGGTGGGATTGCAAGGGAGTCCTCTATTATGAGCTCCTTTTGGCAAACCAAACGATTAATTCCAACAAGTACTGCTCCCAGTTAGACCAACTGAAAGCAACACTCGATGAAAAGCATCCAGAATTAGTCAACAGAAAACACGTAATCTTCCATCAAGATAACACAAGACTGCATGTTTCTTTGATGACCAGGCAAAAACTGTTACAGCTTGGCTGGGAAGTTCTGAGTCATCCGCTGTATTCACCAGACATTGCACTTTGGATTTCCATTTATTTCTGTCTTTACAAAATTCTCTTAATAGAAAAAATTTCAATTCCCTTGAAGACTGTAAAAGGCACCTGGAACAGTTCTTCACTCAAAAAGATAAAAAGTTTTAGGAAGATGGAATTATGAAGTTGCCTGAAAAATAGCAGAAGATAGTAAAACAAAAGGGTGAATACGTTGTTCAATAAAGTTCTTGGCAAAAATGAAAAATGTGTCTTTAGTTTTACTTTAAAACCAAAGGAACTTTTTGGCCAACCCAATAATGCAATAAACTAAAATTATCAAGTAGAAATAGCCCAATCTTTGTGCTTCTGTGTAGACTTTTAAAAAACTAAGATTTTTAGATTGTGTATACATTGATAGTGTTATAATTTTCTGGTATTTGAGAATTAAAGATCTTTCCTAGCATTTATTTGTACTAATTTCTTTGATAACCTGCTTTGAAAAGATGAAGCCGTGTTTCATTTATTTATTTATTTGATTTATTTGGTTTATTTATTTGATTCAACACAGCAGGACCAAGTCACATTCTATATTCTCAGATCATCTGTTATTCCATCATCCTAACTTTAGGCACAACCATATTTATTAGTTCAGCTGCTCAGTATCAGGATAATATACACACCAAGTCTAAACTTCTTATTTACCAATGACGGACCTGAGATCTAGAGAAATTAGGAATCTTGGCTAAAGACCCATAGTTAGTGATTATCAAAAATATATACCTGGTAAGATACTATTTCTGTCATAGGAACTCAACAGTTAGGAATATTTCTTACTTTTATAAATCATCTAATAATTTTTAAAATTAAAAAATGCCTCTTATTAAAAGTTAGTAAGCCTTCTCTTGCCCCAAATCTTTTCTTTTCACGTCTTATGCACCCTCGGTAGTCATTTGCAATGATGTTTTGCTGTTTTGTTTTTATAAGATTTTTTATTTTGTTCTTTTCATTTACTGTTTTGTATTATTCATATATCTTTTTCTCCAGCTACATGTAAGCTGCTAGAGGGCAGAGACTGTGGCTTACATTGCTTTTTAATATTCTTTCCAGGTTTTTTTTGGTTCATGTTATAATTTATTATTATTTTTGCTCTGCCACTCTTACCCCTCTTCTTGACTGTCTTTCTTATTCGGTATTTTCTGTGATAATTTCAGGTTACTCTGATGCTTTATGTGCAGAAATTAACACTATTAAAATGTTAACATGTCTACAATTCTGGCAAAATACAAAATGTTTCAAAGCAACATTAAAATTCCGTTTTTCACCAAATGCATCAAAAAATTTTGCTTTTCTGTAATTGACCTCAGAATATCAAAGATTTGACCTAAGAAATACATAATTCAACTTAATCAACATGTCCCCAATAGCACTGCAGTCTCTTTAATTGTAACTGCGTGTCATCTTAGTCAGTACTCGGTCTAGAAAGACCTTGACAAGTTTGGGATACTGGTTCTGATTAGGTTCTCCAGTTTTATGATTTCCAAGGGCCTTCAATTGCAGAGAGTTCAGGGAAACTAAATAAACATTGATGTTTATAGATTCTGAAACCATTGCTGATCTTAAGGTTTATTTCCAAATCTACCCTACAGCTGATACTGACCCTGAAATTAGAAAATCACACCAGCAATTTCTTGGATGTATGTATGGAAAGAAGACTTATAAAAGACTGTTTCCATGTTTTGTTTAACTCTCATTCTCATCCTATCCCTATTCTATGCAATATTTAATGTTTGGCAGCTAGAACCAGGATAATATACTTTACTAAGTCTGTTGTTGCAGTGCTTCATTATCTAGATGCAGGGATGAAGCTGGAAGGAGAGAGAAAATCAAGAATGGTGGTAGCTGTTTAAGTTTTTTCTCCCAAGTGTGAGCGGGTAGCATGAAGGGCAGTATTCTAACTACTCCCCTCATAGGACTGGGCCTTGATGTCCCAACTCTTGATATCAAAGATCTTCTGAATGAAGGCCTTTATTATTTTATTTTTGCATTTATTTTTTATTATTTATTTATGCATTCTTTTCTGGTGCAGTTATGGAGCTAATATTCATTAATTAGAGAATGCTGGCTTATTGATGACTAATAACATTGAAAAAAATCTTTAATTATTTAACTCTTTACATTTATATAGTATTCCAGTATGGTTTGAGAGAAACCCTGTTTGGCTGGTGGTCAGCATTCTTTTTCCTCAGGGATGCTAAAATGAATAACTAAAAGATGATCTACCAAGAAAAATTGGCAAATAGATCTGTGCTTTGACTTAATTAGCCTAACCATGTGCAGACCATTGGCAGGTTAACCTTAAAAGAATTCTGAAAACTACGGTCTCTGCCTTGAAACTTTAATGTTATGTCTGTTGGTGGCTTTTTTTTGTTTTGTTTTGTTTATCAAGGGCAAAGAAGAGTTAAGAATGTAACTGGTCTTCAGTATTTGCTTCTCCTTTTTGTAATTCCATATGTTTATGTGGCAACATTCTGTTAGAGTTTTAAACCTAGTGACTCTATAGTTGTAACAGCACTTCAGGCAATAATATGTAGATCAGGGCTAATTGGAATTTTTCCCTTGAATTTTTCTCTCTTTTAAAGAGGGGAAAAAATTAACTTGGTTTGGAAATCAGTTTCCTGCCAAATTTGCTAAGGGCAAAAAGATTCAGAGGATGTTGCTGTTGAAGTTGCTCTTAATCTTGTTTATTTATTGAATAGGCAATGCATTCACCTGGTTCAAAATTCAGAATGTTCAAAATGTTCATGGGGACCTCCGATTTGTAGCCAAATGGGACAGAAATTGTGAGTAACCTGGGGACCTACTACTTGCAATTGGCATCTGAAGGAGGTGTGGGGGCAGTCTTGTAGGACTGAGCCCTTAACCTGTGGGATCTAATGCTATTTCCAGGCAGATAGTGTCAGAGTTGAGTTAAATTGTAGGACACTCAGCAGGTGTTGCAGAATTGCTTGATGTGGGACAACCCTCCTCTGACATTGGTGTCAGAAGTGTTGTGAGTGTGGTAGTAGTGTGAGAGTAAAGGAGAAACACAGGAGGAACTGGGTTTTTACTAACATAATGATTATGTTATTACTGATCAAGGCTTTTATTTTCATTTCCTTAATGAAAAGAAAACATAACTGAATGTTGGGAGACCCGAGTCCTTTTCCTGATAATGATTTATTTGGTGAACTTATGTAAATCAAAGTACTTGCTTCATTTTTAAAGCTGGCACCATGAGTTTTCTTTCCCAGGATTGTTACCAAACTTTATGTAAAAATGAGACAACTCCTGTTTGCTGAGTGACCTACATGGTGTTTATTAATTAGCATATATAAACATGGATTCTCTTTCTATTCCTGACTTCTGGCAAAGCATTCTATAGTTGAAATTGACCATCTTAAAGACTATTCCTCCTAAATTTTTATTTTGGGTATAGTCAGTTAAAGTTGCTTCTCTCAATTTCGGGATTAGTATCTAAGAGAATCAGAAGAGAAGAACATTTCAAATAGAGCTGGTAGCCCACCGTTCTTAACCATTTATATGGTGATGCTGGAAACCAGCAAAGTTTATGATATATTACTATGTCTTATTTATTAAGGTTGATTATTCTAGCAAGCCTTTGCTAGACAGTAAGGTCATTAAGGTAAAGATGATGTCTGTCTGTATTTGTTGAATAATCTACTGAGTGAGAAAAAATAGTGTGTTGGGATTTGTCTCTTGCTGATTTTTAGACATTTTACTTTCATAAGTAGTTTTTTTCTTTTTAAAAACATTTTCTTAAATGATTACATACTGTTAAGGTCATTGTATGGGTCCTGGGCCTCTGCCTTCATATCTTTTTTTTTTTGCTCCTTCCAGACCCTGCTTGGTATCCCAAGGGGGCTTAGTGGGCTTAGATTCCAGAGCTCCCCAGTAGCTGGCTTTCCCTTAGATGGGAGCCACTGGGGAGATTAAGGTCAGAAGGAAGTGAGAAACCCTGGTTCTTCCCTTTTTCTCTGCCTAGGTGGATTTTGTGCTATGGCTGGCTTGCCTCTTGCTTAGCTCTTATTGGACAGGCCCACTGAGGTTCCAGCTTCCACCAGGTACTTGGTTCCTGGGCTCTGGAAAAGTCCTCCTTTGTCCCTTCAGCCTAGGGATAGTAACTGCTTTCTGCTATTGCTGGTTCCTGGGTTCTCTCGCAATGCTCTGTTTGGCTTCTCAGTTCTGTAACCTGTGTAATTAATTCCCTGTACCTTTCTTTAAATTCTCAGAGTGTTTTTTTGTTCTACTTGTACTTTGACTGATACAGTCATCAAAGTGCTAATTTTATAAAGTATAACTTTAATATTGCTAAATAAATTAGTCATCCCTTTACTTTTATCATTGTAGGATCTATAGAAATGACTGAATTCTCATGTACTTTTTTGATGATTGAATGTAAGACACTATACTGGGTGCCTGTGGATGCCAACAGAATAAAATAGATTTTGTTGTTATTTTATATATATATATAAATGACATATGTAAAGTGCCTCAAGAAGTGTACAGAGTAAGAGGTATAAAGGGGTGAAAGGCAGAAGAGATCACCTCTGATCAGAGGGATCAGGCAAGGCTTCATGGTTTGTGAAGAATGAGTAGGATTGCACTTAGTGGAGATTGGGGCCAGAGGATTGGTAGAAAATTGCAAATGGAAAGAAGAGTAAGATAGGAAATTAGTACATTCAGTCTAAATAGAAGATACATAAAGGATTTATGTAAATAAGTGTAGATTAGAGAGAGAAATGTATTTGGCCGATAGGGAAGTGTGAAGGGATTGCTTTTAGGAAGATAAATCTGTTAGTTGGATCAACTGGAGGGAGAAGAAATTAGAGGTGGAGAGAGCAATGATGGCTCCATTGCTGTTATTCTAGGGAGAGCTGAGAGGATCTGAACTAGTACTAACGCAGTAAAATGCCTAATTTGCCATACCTAGTGACTGGATATGGGGAGTCTTTCTAGTCTCAATGTCTGTCTGGCTCCAGGTAAGCACCCACAGAGGGTGGAGAGTCTAAGGTCACTTGTACATTTTGAAGCTGGATGATGTTAGTGACAAATACAGAGAAATGAGAACATAAAGGAGGTTAATGAGGAAATATTTGTATTGCTCTATGATTATTTGAGCACTTTTCCGTATGTTATACTAGTTGCCTCACACAACCCTATGAACTAGATTACCATCTTTATTTTATGAAGAAACTATGCTTCTAAGAGTTGAGATTTGTACAGGATTTTGTTATTTGGTATGTTGTAAAGCTGAGTATTTTAACTCAGGTCTTCTCTTTCCCTGTTTTCTTTTTTTAATAATGGACTTTATTAGCTTCCTTGATCACATTTAAAATCATATATTCTTTTGACCATAAATCACAGCTTCTATAGTAATTATAATAAGGTTAATTTTGGACATGTTTTTAAAGGAAAGTTAGAAACTTTTAAAAAACTTTTTCTTCTGAGAGTACAATTATTGAGGTAAAAGTAAGTTTTCTCGTTTTGTTTTACTTTTTGGAGGACACTCTTACTTTTAGAGATTATGAAGCTGCATACATTTTCTTATGGTCGTGTCATTCTTGACCTGAATAGCATTTCTGTATGTTAGTAGAAGTAAGACTGAACTCGGAAATGTTATTTCAAATTCTGATTTTCATGGTGGTGCCACCACTATGTTTTGTGAACTTGTAATACTAAACATTATGTATCCCTCCTTAATCCTACATTCTCTTCTAGCAATTGCACCATCTCTCTACAACAGATCTTTTTGGAATATTTATTTATATTTATTTTATTTCTCATTGCCCATTCTATTATGCTGCTTCAACTTAGTTCCCATCAACAGCAATGCATTAAAACTTCTCTTCTTAAGGTCAGTAACAAGTAAATCCAGTGGACACGTTTTATTCTTTTTCACTCCCAATCTTTGGGAACTTGTAAACTTTTCTTCTTTGGCCTTGTCTTCTGTGATATCCTCCCTTCCTAGTTTTCCATCTGTTTTTCTGTCCTTAGCTTTCTTTCAAGACCCTTCTTTCTCTACCCAATTTATAATATTATAGTTCCTCGTGGTTCATTTTTCACCCTCTTTTAGTCTACACTTCCTTGCCGTTTGACCCCATCTCTTCTTATGGCTTCAGTTACCACCCAATTATATCTTTTTTTTGAGCTCCATACTCAACTGTCTACTGGACAACTCTGATTGAATGACCAAAGACACGTAAGGCTTAATGTCCAAAATAGTACTTATCATATTCCTCCCCAAATTTGTGTATTTCTTATAAAATTAATGTCATTGCTGTCCATCAAGTGACCAAGCCAAAAACTTGAGAGCATTCTGGATTTCTTTCTCAGCCACATGCCACCAAAGTCTGTTGATCTTTTCTTGTATCACAAGTCTGCCTTTTCCTTGTCATCATCATAACCACTGCCTTACTTTAGACCTTCATCATTTCTTACTTAGATACCTTTAGGGTTCCCTAAGTAGTTATTCTGCTTCTGTACACTTTTCTGATCAATATTCCTATGTAATCATTTAAAAATGCAAAGCCAATTGCACAACAGTGTTAATGTACTTAACATTCAGTGGTCAATCAGAAAGGTAATATTGTTAAAATGACCATACTACTCAAAGCAATTTATAGGTTCAGTGCAATCCTATCAAAATTCCAGTGACATTTTTTTATAGACGTTAATAAAAAAATCCTAAAATTTTTATGGAACCACAAAAAATCCCCAATAGCCAAAGCAATCTTGAGAAAGAACAAAGATGGAGGCAAACTATATTACAAAGCTATAGTAATCAAAACAGTATGGTATTGACGTAAAAATAGAGACATAGATCAGTGGAACAGAATACAGAGCCCAGAAATAAACCCATGCATATATGGTCAATTAATTTTTGACAGAGGAGCCAAGAATATACAATGGGCAAAGAATAGTCTCTTCAATAAATGGTGATGGGAAAACTAGTTAGCCACATGCAAAAGAGTGAAACTGGATCCCTGTCTCACACCATAGATAAAAATCAACTCAAAATGGGTTAAAGGCCTGAATGTAAGACCTGAAACTTTTAAATTACTAGATGAAAACATAGGGGATAAACTCCTAGACATTGGTCTTGGCAATGATTTTTTTGGACTTGACACCAAAAGCAAAGGCAACAAAAGCAAAAATAAACAAGTGGGACTACATAAAATTAAAAAGCTCTGTACAGCCTCAGAAACCATCAAGAAAATAAAAAGACATTCTATGAAATGGGAAAAAATATATGCAAACTGCATGTATGATAAGGGGTTAATATCCAAAATATACAAGGAACTCAGACAACTCAATAACCAAAAAAAAAAAAAAAAAAGAAAAGAAAAGAAAAAGAAAGAAAAGAAAAGAAAAAAACCCAAGTAACCCAATTAAAAAATTGGGCAAAGGACCTGAATAGACATTTTTGCAAAGAAGACATATGAATGGTGAGTAGGTACTTGAAAAGGTACCCAAAATAACTAATTACAGGGAAATACAAACCAAAACCACTATGAAATATTACTTCACACCTGTTAGGATATCTGTTTTCAAACAGACAAAAGATAACAAATGCTGGCAAGGATGTGGAGAATAGGGAAACCTTGTACAGTGTTGATGGGAATGTAAGTTGGACAGCCACTAGGAAAAACAGTATGGAGGTATCTCAAGAAATTAAATATAGAACTACCATATGATCCAGCCATCCTGCTTCTGGGCATATATCCAAAGGAAGTGAAATCATTATCTCCGAAAGATATCTGTACTCTCATGTTCATTGCAGCTTTATTCAGAATAGCCAAGGTATGGAAACAACCTAAGTATTGTTGATAGATGAATGGATAAAGAAAGTATGGTATATGTATATAATGGAATATTATTCAGCCTTAAAAAAAGAAGGAAATCCTGACATTTTGCAACAACATGGATGAACTTGGAAGGCGTGCTAAATGCTAAATGAAATAAGCCAGATAAAGACAACAAGTACTGCATGGTATCACTTATATGTGGAATCTAAAAAAAAAATTTTTTTTAAAGATGAACTCATAGAAACAGAGAGTGGAAAGGTGGTTGCCAAGGGGTGGGTGATGTGGGAAACAGGGACAGGTTGGCAAAAGGGTGCAAACTTTCAGTTATAATATGAATAAGGTCAGAGGATTTAATATATAACATGGTGGCTATAGTTGATAATACTGTATTGTAAAGTTGAAGTTTGCTTTGAGAGTAGGATTTAAATATTCTCACCAAAATGAAAAGAAAGAAAGAACAAAAGTTAAATATGTGAGGTGATAGATGTGTTAAGTCAGAATCCTTTCACAATAATATGGATCATCATGTTGAACATTTTAAGTATCTTACAATTTTACCTGTCAATTATTCCTCAATAAAGCTGGAATAATCAAAAAACATATAAAATATAATAATCCCCATTTATATAAGTTGCATTTTAAAAGTTATCTCTAATCAAAGGAAGTTTTCTTAAGAGCTTAGAAAATGAGTTCAGAAAGCAGCTTTTAAACATATTAAACACCTCCTACCAAACTTGTTTGTTTAGAAATGAATACTTCTTGATTCTTTATTCTTCCAACAAAGATTAACAATTTAATCCAATATTTATTTATGTTGTTGTTGTTAGAGTTTCACAGAAGTCCTCAAAATGTTACCTTGTCTTGTTAGCAAGATGAATATTCTTGGGAAACTCAAGGAAAAATAATAAATAATTGTAGTTCTAGACTTCTGTTCAGTTTCATTTTGGGTTGAATTTGGTCTAGGATGACCAGCAATCTCTAAGTCCATTGAGGTTGGAACACACTCTCTGTAGCAAACGACTGATTTATTACAAACTAGGAGTGTCATACTGTTGCAACTCAGATGGAGACTCAAAAGTAAAAGAATACACATTAGTTTTAAAATGGAAATAAATGACAAATGATTATGATTTTCTGCAGTTTCTTTGTCATTTAATTTCCAGCCTTAACAAATTTTTCCCTATTTAACTGAGAAAGCTCACAAAGGGGAACAGTAATGCTACAAATTAGTGACCTAATACTCTGTCATGAGCTCACTGTTTAATGGAAGAACTCCAGATGGTGATCGTTTCCCATTTTGGAAATATTTTATATTGATGATGCTAAGAAAAACAATAACAAGTCAAACAAAAATTTTAGTCAGACGCCTGAATATATCACTTGGAAATTTTCAGTGTTACTTTCAGAATTATTTCATATAAAAGAATATTCACTTCTGTGGTTATTTTTACTAACCTGGACTGGTCTAATTCTACTAAAGTGAAGAATTAGAAGTTTAAGGAAAAATCATCTAGTGCCTTACTGGCCACATAAACTTCTTGTTTAGTTATCCAGTCCCCAGAATATCATTGACATTCACAAATGTTTCTTATTTAATAATGTCATGCTGCCAGAAGTCCAAGTATCGCCACTCAGAGCTATAATGCAAGTGTGCTTCTTTAATGAATGGTTCATATTAAAAATGTTAGAATGCCTTTCAGATGAAAAACATTTTGAATTCAGCAGTTCATTTTTTTCTCAACAGACAGGAACTCATTAACAGAATAATACTGGTAACTGAGGCATTTTTCAAAGAAAATAATATCCCCAATAAATGCAAGCTGCATATCTTCTCATCTTTGGAATAAGTAGGCCTAGTTTTCATCTGTAAAAAGGGACAGCTTGTTTTCATCATGTTGCACATTTTAAACATCTTACAATTTTATTTGTCAATTATACTCAATAGAGCTGGAATTGTTTAAAGAACATAAAAAATAATAATCCTCATTTATATAAGTTGCAATTTAAAAGTTGTTTAAAAAGATTATGTTGTTGGCTTTGTGAATCAACTTTTCATTATGAAAATAAGTGACTATTGAGTGAATAAATCTAATTTGGGTCTAGATTTCTACCTTTAAAACTTGTAATTATCACTATTACCATATGACTGAATGCCTTCATCATCCAAATCTCTATATTGGGTGCCTTTTAACTGTTATATGGTAGAGTTTTGCATGAGGACACATCAAGTACATTTCAGAGTGGAAGCCCATTTCTATCCTTGTGTGTCTATGTTCCTGATACCTTAGGGTATTGATTTTAAGAGAAGTCAATAAGACTTAGTAGTTAATAAGGCTTTAGGACTAGGTTATAAACTTATATGGGCAGGTCCTCATAATCTGATGCAGCTCCCCGCCTGGTGCAAAGGCTTGGACTTCTAGGGCCAGGCCTGGGCTGGGCTCACAGGAGCTTCGTGGAGCCCTCAGAGCAGCTGTCCACCCAGCAGAGGACTCTGGCTTTCTGAGGATCTAGGCCCAGGCCAAAAGCAGTGAGCATCCCAGGAGCCACAGAAGAAAGGTGCCAGCCTGGCACAGGACCCGCCCCGCGGCCTTGACAGATTGACATGGTCATATTTTTTTGATGATTATTGATTGCTGTTTTCTATGGAAGATGGAACCACACAATCGGATACCAAATGGAGATAAACGATTAGTATTATGTAGATTCGTTAGCTGATAAATTGTATGTATTTCTTTTTAGATCCAGATTTATTTCTTTGAAGAAAAAATACTTGGTGGATTTTGTACATAAATGCGATATGAAGGAGGGTAGAGGAAGACAGTAGTAGGAGCTATTATCTATTTTAGTATTTGCTATTATCTATTTTCTTATGGTCAAGAAGGGCAAAGAATCAACATTTCTGACTGTTTAGTATTAGAAGTATTTTCTAATATCATTCCCCCAGCAAGAATTCTTTCCTTTGTAGTCCATTATGCTCTATATGGACTTATGTCACTTATTTTACTTAATTTCTTAATGTGTCCATTCTGCCACATCCCTCACCACTAGATTTTAACTTCTTAAGGTTAGCAACTGTGCTGTTTTCAAATGTGTTTCATCCTTCCTAGTATAGGACCTGTCACAATAGGCATTTATAAATTACTGTATAATAAATACATGAATAATTTTGTCTGCTAGCTTACCAGCACATAGGATAAGAGATGAGTACGTATATGCATATGTGGATTTTAATAACTTTCCCCCTAATTGAAAAGTAATACACGTGTTGTAAAAATATTTGAGGAAGTATAAAGTTGGAAATGAAATAGGAAAAATGAATTACTATTCAGAAGTAAGCATTATACAATTTGGTCTATTTCTGGTCTCCAGAAGTTAAAATGTATTGTGAGAAGCATGGTTGACCATCTGTATTCAGACTTGGATTCTTAAACAGAGTGTTGATATATTGATATATTTGCTCTTTCTGAACAAATCCTTGGTATAACTGCCCTTTTGCACACAAGTAGGTGTAGAAATAGTAATAATGAAGTTGTGTTTTGTACCAGTTTATGAGTATGTGTCTGTTTTTGCAAGTGAACTCTCTATTGTTATGATTGGTGAGGTAGGTCAGTAGCTGCCTGGACTAGCTCCCCAGCAGTCTTGCAGGTGTGTTTCACAATGACAGAATTGGGAAAAAAGAGTGATCTAAGCAACAAATAAGCTTGTGATGTCTGCTTAGCTAATCTGATCATTATATTTACAACTATTACATAGCATTTACATTGTATTAGGTATTTTCAGTAATCTAGAGAAGATTTAAAGTATGTGAGAGAATGTGCATATGTTATATGCAAATACTACACCATTTTATGTAAAAGACTTGAGCATCCTTGGATTCTGGCATCCACAGTGGGATCCTGGAACCAATCCCTATGGATACCAAGGGACAACTGTACTCTGATGCTCAAGAGAGAATAGAGAAAGATGGGGGTGCTGTCAGCATGTAGGAGAACTTGAAGCCACAGGAGCAAACAAGAACCTCAAGAAGCAGGACATAGAGTGAGAAGAGGACTCAGTATCTGACCCTGAGGGTTCAGTGACTTGTAAGAAGAGAGGGGAGGAGAAGGAAAATTCAGTAAAGATGTTGAGAAAGAGTGGCCGTGATAATGAGACACACAACGGGGATAGAATAATGGTGTGTGCACAGAAACAGAATTTTGATGAAAAGGTAAGGTAAAGTAACAATATTACCAAGTTCCTATTATATACCAAGATTTGTGCTAGGTGCTTTGTATATATTATCTCAGTTATTCCTTACAACAATCCAAAATATTATTTACCTGATTTTATATGT
The DNA here is from genome assembly GCF_028564815.1 of Eubalaena glacialis. Lineage (NCBI taxonomy): Eukaryota > Metazoa > Chordata > Mammalia > Artiodactyla > Balaenidae > Eubalaena > Eubalaena glacialis. The sequence goes on from NC_083717.1 coordinate 115,266,177, forward strand.
GAGAACACAGACATTAACCCATTCAGGTTGTCATAGCTGGTAAGTAGAATAACCAGCCTTTAAGGCCTGTCTGCCAACCATACTTGTGTTCTTTCTCGTATACATAGTACCAAATTCTGTAGAAAGTTCAACAGAACCACTGTATTTTACAATATTTTACAATTAGGAAATTGGTTATGACCACTGAGGGGAAAGTTGTCGATGTTTAATGAAAGCAAGAACACAACACTTGACACATATTATTGCCAAATTCTTCAAAGAATAAATTTCAGACCCTCAGTAAAATAAATATGGTTAATCAATTAATGATATCTATTGCTAAATTCAACACAATTCAGAGAATTTGGAGAGTTGAACACATATTAAATTATATTCCTGTCATAAAGTAGTTAAGAACAAAGAAGGCAAAAATAAAAATAAAAATTAGTAATGTCAGTAATAGAGAAGTTAGAGACAAGGGCCTGGGCCCTAAATAGTCTGGCACATTACTAAGCCACAGGGACTCCCAGACACAAGTGGAAACTGTTTAGCTCAGGCCATTATCACTATGGAGTTCAACTCAGGAAATAATAAAATCAACAGCATCACTGAGTACCAGAAACAGCAGCACGTAATGTCATTAATCATTTATATTTGTTACTACCCTCAACCCTGCTCCAAGGTAGATAAACATTATAAGGGATGCTAAGAAATTTTAACAAAATTCTGTGCACACACTGTTACTCTATCCCGGTGGTGTCTCTTATTATCCTGGCCACTCTTTCTCAACGTCTTCACTGAATTTTCCTTCTCCTTCCTTTTCTTACAAGTCACTGCGCCGTCAGGGTCATACATTGAGCCCTCTTCTCACTCTGTGTCCTGCTTCTTGAGGTTCTTATTTGCTCCTGTGGCTTCAAGTTCTCCTACATGCTGACAGCACCCCCATCTTTCTCTATACTGTCTTGAGCACCAGAGTATAGTCATCCCTTGGTATCCACAGGGGATTGGTTCCAGGACCCCATTGTGGATACCAAAATCTGAGGATGCCCAAGTCTCTTATATAAAATGGCACAGTACTTGCGTATAACCTATGCACATTCTATCATACTTTAAATCCTTTCTAGATTACTTATAATACCTAATACAATGTAAATGCTCTATAAATAGTTGCCAGTGTGCGACAAGCTCAAGTTTTCCTTTTTGAAACTTTCTAGAAAATTTTTTAAAAAATATTTTTGATCCACTGTTGGTTGAATCCATGTATGCAGAACCCATGGATATGGAGGGATGACTGTACTCAATATACCTAATGGTCTTATCTACTTTGGATACCTAGCAAACAAATTGAACACAACACGTACGTTGCTAAATAAACTCAGTATTTTCTTTTAAGACATATATTTCCTTTCTCAGTTAATAGTCACTTAAATTACAGTCATTGGCCCCATGCTTTATGTGTGCTTCTTGTCACTGTTCACAAGTCCTACTAATTTTGTCTCTAAATCATTTTTGGAGTTTGTCCTCTTATCTCCATTCTTCAGTTCTTTCAGATTAGGCTCCTTCTTCGATTTCTCTACTCTCTAGTCAATCCTTCACACTATCGCCACGTTTATCTTTTTACTTATAAATATCATATCTCACTTGTTAAATTCTTTAGTGACTCAAGAAAAGTGAAAACGTATATTAACACAAAGCCATAAAGTAAAATTCATAGCTTTATTCATAAGAACCTTAAACTCAAATATCCGTCAACAAGTGAATGGATAAACAAATGTGGCATATCCATACAATGGATTAAAATGGAATAGAAGGAATGAACTATGGATACACATACAACATGGATGAACCTCAAAATCACACTGAGTGAAAGAAGCTAGAAACAAAGAATACGTATTGTAGGATGCTATTTATATAACATTCCAGAAAATGTAAACTAATGTATACTGTCATAAAACAGATCAGTAATAGTATAAAGCCAGGTGTAAAGGGGGAAGGGTTGGGCTGCAAAGAGGCACAAGGTATCTTTTGGGAGTAGTCAGTAATCTTGATTGTGGTGGCAGTTTCACTGGTGTGTGCGTTTGTCAAAACTCATTGAATTGTGCACTTTAAATAGATGCAGTTTACTGTATGTGAATTGTACCGCAAGAGTTGGTTAGAAAAAATTTTCTACAGGGAAGGGTTCTCTGTTACCTTCAGGATGCAAGCCACATTTCTGAACAATCTGATCCCAATTTGCTTTTCCATCCTTTTTTCCTTCCACTTCTTGATGTGTGCTTTCAGCTCCAGCTACCCCACACTGCTGACCATCTCCTAATATGCCAAACACTTTATTTTGTTGCCTTGGTTCATATTCTTCACTCTGTCTGAATTGTTCCCTACTACCTTTCTTTCCTTTCTCAACAAAATCAAATATATCCTTGATGAGTAGGCCCTGAAGTCTACTTCTTCTGTGAAACCTTCCCCAACTTTTTGCTTTCATATCACTTTCTTTATTACTTAGTTTTGGTGCCTTAATCTCCCAACAGTAGAGCTAATCTTATTTATTAAACTGGTACATAGTATGGACATATAAAACATTTTTGGTTACATGTTTTAATATTAGGTGAACCATTAAAGAATGATGACATGACAATTAGCATTATTGTTAGAAGAGGTTACATGGCTGGTTAAGCTTGGGAATATTACTTTGGTGAGTACTGTGGTATAGCTCTCCAGACTAGAGACTTGATTTTGACAATGTACCAAGAAGTTATCAGTCTCTTTAGTATAGACTAATACAGACCAAATTCATTTAAGACTAATATATAGGCTTGAATGCCAATTTGTTGATTTATAATGTAGACCATTTTTGTTAAGTGGATGAGAATGCTTGTTTTTATGGATTAGCATAATCTTTCTGGGTTTGACAGTAACAAGGCAACCTAAGGTTGCTTAGTGGGCATGGGATTGATCATGGGAAGTTGGTTCGAATCTGGTCAGATTTCTGGGTCTCAGATTCTATATTAACTGTTTTCTGCAGCACATTTATTTATTTATTTATTTTTAAATATTTATTTATTTATTTTGGCTGCACAGGGTCTTAGTTGTGGCACACGGGATCTTCACTGTGGCATGCCTGTGGGATCTAGTTCCCCAACTAGGGATCGAACCTGGGCCCCCTGCTTGGGAGCGTGGAGTCTTACCCACTGGACCACCAAGGAAGTCCCTGCAGCACATTTATTTTTATTTCAGTTATGTCACAGGGTGATTTATTTGGCTATGTCTTTATGCTGCCTCGGTATAACGCCTTTTATTCTGGTAGTCTGGTAGCTCAGGTAGGACCTGAGCTTAGCTTTGTGTTTTCTGCAGAGTAGATTGTCTATGTGATAGATTTTTATCTTTTATAGGTCTCTCTTTCTTCAAAATTAGTAGTATGTTCTGAATGATTAAGGATTCAACAGAAGTCTTACTTATCCTTGGATTATTCAGGGCTCACTAGGTTGGAAACATTTGTGACTGGACTGTAGAGTTGGTTGTCAAGGGTTATGTATTAGTCAGGGTTCTCCAGAGAAACAGGAACAATAGGATATATAAAGATATATAGAAAGAGGTTTATTTTGAGGGATTAACTCATCTGATTACGGAAGCTAAGAAGTCCCACGTGCTCCATTTGCAGGCTGGACACCTAAAAAGCTGGTAGTATATAGTTCCAGTCTAAACCCAAAAACCTGAGAACAAGGGGGCCAGTGTTGTAAATTCCACTCTGAGTCCAAAGGCCCAAGAATCAGGAACACTGTTGTCTGAGGACAGAAGAAAATGGATGTCCCAGCTCAAGCAGAGAGTAAATGCGCCCCTCCTCTACCTTTTTGTTCTATTCAGGTCCTCAACAGGTTGGATGATGCCCACCTGCATTGGTTAGGGCAATCTTTTTTACCCAGTCTACGAATTCATAATCTCTTCCAGAAACTTCCTCACAGAAATAATGTTTTACCAGCAATGGGTACCCCTTAGCCTAGTCAAGTTCACACATAAAATTAACTATCATGGGTTAGTAAGCTAGTTAAAAAGTGGTAATGAGCAAGAGATTAAAGCCCAGGAATGAAGGGCTTTGTTTGTCAAGTTAGGCCTTTATCTAGTTGTAGCGGTGGTGGTGGTCAGTAGTAGTAATAGTAGAAGTAGTAACAGAAGTAGTTATAAAAGTAGTATTAGTGATAACAAAGATTATGATAATGACAGAAGAAAATATTTACTGAGTGCTCACTAGATGCTAGTCACTGTTACTTATGTGTATTATATTACTCAATGTTCACAATGCATGTAGACTAAGAAGAATTATATAATTATTTTAGGGTTGTAGTGAACATTAAATGAGAATTATAGAACATTAACACATTTTAAGTGGAGAGTAAATGCCAATTATTATTTTAACAGTGCCTTGACTTAGTTTAGAAAGAAGAACACCAGTGACTTGTGTTTGTTTTCATGATCTATAGAGAAACACACACACACACACACACACACACACACACACACACACATACTATTCAGTACCTTATATTTTCTTTTGGCAGTTAAACAATATATGGTAAAAGAATATAACTAGAATTTTGATTTTTGATAACATTATTCACTACCCTATGATCCTATGCTATATTTTCATTTAATGAGGATCACTATGCCGTGCTTTTTTCTAGTAATACAATGACTTTTATGAAAAGAAAATGGCTAGGAAGGTTAGAGAAAGGTTACAAGCAAATGTTCTCACAAAGTTGCTGAAATAGGAAAGCAAAGGAAATAGCTCTTTTCCTGGAATCCTTATCTAATAGAAAGAATCATTTTATTTTGGGGAGGTTTGGGAAGATGTTTCTCTATCATTTTAGAGGGGAAATTTTAAATTGGCTTTATCTTCAAAGACATGAGAGATTCCTGTTGTGCATTTTTGTTTATTTATTATGGCATCATTTTAGGACATTCGGGGTTATTTTAGAATGTCTCCAAGTATTACATTTATTTTTATGTGAAACACTATTGTTCTTTTTTGTAGGTTTCCAAATTTGGAAAGACCAATGTTAATAATGAAGTCATCTCTCTGAAGTAGTTTCTTCTGTACTGCATAGGCTAGGATGACTTTTCTTTTATGCCTATTCAGAGAATTTCTATTCAGTTTGTTATTAGTAATCACCCCCCAGTCACTTTCTTCATATCTGTTTTCTAGATAACATTTCCCTAGTTTATACCTGTGTTGTGTGTGATTCTTCCTTAAGGGTATTATTTTATACTTCTTTACATTAAATCTCATCTTAGACCCGTCCTTTCAAATCCCCAAGTTGTCCATATCCATCCAGGTACTTGATTGATTTTGTTTTCTTTTTAATCCATCCTAGCTTTGTATCATCTGTAAACTTGATCATATTTGAATTTACATTCTCCTCCATGTCATTAATGGCTGTGTTGTATAGACTAGTCCTCATCCCTGGGGGACTCTGCTGGATATACTGCTAGATGTTCTCAGCTCTACTGATAATAATTCATTGCTTCCTTCTCATCCTAGATTTCTTTATCCACTGTTCTATACTGTTATACAGACAATGCCGCTATCATCTCTGCTTCCTGGATGCTCCTATGTCAATCACTTTAAGATATGGATTAAATCATTGTATTCCTTTATCTACTTATACCATTGCTTAAATTTTTTTTAAAAAGTTACTCAACCTGGGAATACATTGTCCTTAAATAGAAATTTCTTGGAAATTTCTATCAAACATCAGTGAATCTTTAAAAATATATCAAGTGAGAAAACATTTTGGAAGTGCTGCCTTTATCTTCTCCATGGAAAATGGTCTCCAGTTATTTGGATTTTAGGTAAAAAGAATAATTATTTCCCCCCAGAGCTGAGAGGGTGACTTAAATATATATATTTTTAATATACTTTCTTTTTCTCTGAATGTGGATTGCATTTCCAGTAAGTTATTCTTTTTTTTAAATAGCAACATTTCTTTTTTTTTTTTTTTTAGACACCAATTGTACTTGAACATTTGTTATTTTATTTATTTATTTTAAATTTATTTATTTATTTTTGGCTGTGTTGGGTCTTCGTTTCTGTGCGAGGGCTTTCTCTGGTTGTGGCAAGCGGGGGCCACTCTTAATCGCGGTGCGCGGGCCTCTCACTATCACGGCCTCTCTTGTTGTGGAGCACAGGCTCCAGACGCGCAGGCTCAGTAGTTGTGGCTCATGGGCCTAGTTGCTCCGTGGCATGTGGGATCTTCCCAGACCAGGGCTCAAACCCGTGTCCCCTGCATTAGCAGGCAGATTCTCAACCACTGCGCCACCAGGGAAGCCCTCCAGTAAGTTATTCTGTTTCAAGGTGGTCTTCTAAATGAAACACGGTTCATTTATAATTTTTAGAACATGATGCAGAGCCACATGTTATTTATTTTTTAATCATATTTTTTTCTTTATTTTCAGGAAAAAGAAGAAGTAGAGGGAATATCAGTAGGTGCTATACTGTCTGACTATCAGCATGTTCGAGTAGAAAATGTGTAAGAAAACGTTAATTTGTCCTATATTTTTAAAGTTTTATGTATTTTAAGAATGTGAATAAATAAAAAATCAATATGGGATTGACATATATACACTAATATGTATAAAATAGATAAATAATGAGAACCTGCTGTATAGCCCAGGGAACTCCATTTCGCTATACAGTAGAAACTAACACAACATTGTAAAACAGCTATACCCCAATAATAAATAAATAGATAATTGTATCCAAATAATAAATAGATATGGTATTCTACATGCCCCATGAAACTAAATGTATTGCCCTAAGTAACAAAAGTTGCACTTTTACTTTTTTTCTATCCTTATATCAACACATGAGAAAACTTACCATAAGGAAAAATAAATTATTTATAATAAAAAATTGAAACAAAGATTTTTTTGAAGTCAAAGTATTATTTTCAATTTTTCCTTATTTGAATTAGTATACCCTTTTAATATCTTATCATCATTTGTAATAAAAGTGCAGTATTAAAGAAAAAAATGTATTAAGAAATCTCTTCTTTGGTCCTTAGAATTCAGTTCTTGACTAAAAATATTCATGAGATTGAAATACTTCTATAAAAAGCCATTCAACTTTAAAGGAATTTTTAGATTGTTGCTCCTCCCGTCTCCCCCACCTCCCAAGCAATGTAGTACTAGTAAAACATTGTCTGTACAAGTACCAAAATAGTCAGCTCCTTTGATCTACTCAAAAAACATAAGGTCAAATGAAAATAATGATTATTAAATGTTGGCTTGGCAAAACACCCCCGAATGAATTTAATTTTCGTTTTTAATTTATTCGGATAAATAAAATATTGTGTAGAGACTTTACATGTCATTATATTAGCAAAACAGAAAATAAAGACTTCACTATTAATCTTGAGCACAATTCGACGTAGAAATAAATGATTTTGCCATTTAAAAGGGTAAATGAAAATAAGATAAGGGCTGTATTTATCTAATAGTTTCATGTTCTTGACAAAGAAACATTCATATTGACTATCTCATTAAATACTCGCATATTAATAGACTTGAAAACTTGTTTTATTTTTTACTTTATTTATTTTCTCTCTAATTCCACAATGAATTTAAGGCAGTTAAATATATAGAATTTTAAAAGTAAGTGAAGGGAAAGCAGGGCAAAGAATAAATAAACGAAAAGAAGTATGATGATCTCATATTTGGGGGACTATCAGAATCTCTGGAGAATGGAGAGCGGAGGTGGAAGTGGGGGAGGAGGTCAAACGTGTATTTGGAAAAAGTTGTCCTTACATTCTGTCTGCCTACATTTGAGAACAGCTGATTTATAGATGGAGATGGATTGCATATCCCTTAGCCATATGTTAAAAATAATATTATTCTCATCAAGGTTTAAGTCATGTTCTCTGAGAATTATTTTGTTTAAAAATCTTTGTTTTTGAATAAGTTTAAACCTACATGGTTCACTGGGTAGCCAAGCTGTAGATAGGGCTGACATCTGTTTATGAAAGCTTTAAGGAGCTGAATGAACATGTGCTCCTGAGGTGAAGCTGCCTTATAGCAATATCTAAATGGGAGAAGGGCCCATTGATTACTCATAGGTAGAGGCAAGCTATTTCCCAAAATGCAGTCTCAAGTACACTTCAGCACATGGTTTAAGATGCCCAGATTATATACCATAAAGCACATCTGTAATAATTTAATCCTTGAAAATTGTAAAGCAGTGTTATTGGGAGTCTGTTGGTCTGCAAACTCAGGTTTGAATTAGCTGATCTTCAATTTGTAGTTAGTGTTGCATCATTATATTTTCAAGGTATAAAGCACTTAATAGATGTCACAAGCTCAAATACAACAGTGATTTACAGAGGAAGCTTATTTCAGCCATGATATTTTAAACTGTTAAAGAATTTAAATAGGTAAAGAAGTATGACTTAAGTCTAAAAATAGCCAAAAGATCAGGGATACCGAAGAAACAACCAAGAATTTTGCAATAAGGCCTGGAAGGAATAAAATTTTTTTCAAAAAAAAAAAACCTTTTAGCTGAAAAAGGTGGAGAGAAGTTTGATTAGTAGGCATTAAAGATTGGTGATAGGACAGCAAAAACTGTAATGCTTGTGTTACATGGATAGTTACAGTTTTATTATTTTTGTATTTATTAACTGCCTCCACATTGCTTTAGATGCTCAGGACATTTTACAAAGGTAAATTATATACTGATAAAAGTCTCTACATTCAGGAAGATTTTGATTTCTTTGAAGGTCAGGGTATATGTGCATGAAAAAAAGAGTGATATTTCTAAGACCATATATGAGTAAATGACTAAACGTGTGGTACGTTTAATAGGTACTGGGATTATCTGAGAAAGAGTTCAATGTGTGCTGGAGTAGTCAGCCAGGAAACCTTACTGACACTAGGGATGATGGGGTTTAGAGCTATGTTTTTTTAATTTGAAATCTGATCTCAGCCACTTACTCTGTGACTTGAGCAAGGCACTTGGCTCTGACTACCATTTACTGAAGACCTATTTTATCCAGGTATTGTACTACATTTTTTATCTACATTACTTTTAATTGATTAATCAATTAATCTACATTAATTTTAATCAATTGGTCCTCCCTGAGAAAGTGACATTTAAGCAAAGGCATAAAGCAAGTGAGGAAGGTAGGGAACATGGCAAGTGTGTTAGGCAAGAGTGAGCAGGCCAGGGGTGGTGGGTTGGAGTGAGAGGAGAGTAGTGGGAGATGAGGTATGAGAGCCAACCAGGGTGAGATCCATGTAGGTCTAATTTACTAGGAGTAATGGGGAGAGTTCTGAGCAGAGAAATCCCATGATCTGTTTATGTTTTAAAAGGGTCACACTGGCTACTATATTGAAAACTGATTTTAAAAGGGCAAGAATGGAAATGGGAAGAAGTTAGGAGAGATACTGGTGGCTCAGACCAGCATGTTAGCAGTGGTATTGGTGAGGAGTGGTCATATTCTGCATTGTGGTAGATTGGATGTGGAATGTGAAGAAAAGAGGACTAATGAATGACTTCACTTTCTAATATTTTAATCTTCTCAAGAACTTTGGAAGGAAATATTTTTGTCCCTATGTATGAACTGGGAAACTAAAGGCCTGGAGCTTGGCTCTGACTTGTCAAAGTCATGCAGCTAGTGAGTGTAGAAGGAGGTTTCAAACTCAGATTTGTCTGGAATCCAAAATCTGCATTCTTTCTACAGCAATATAATGTAAAATACGTAGTACAATACCTGCAGCATACTAGGTATTCAATGAATGTACTTTTTGTTCTTACTATTTTCTTTTCACTCAGTCGAATTCTTTTTTTTTTTTTTTGCTGTCATTATGATTATGCTTTTTCTTAATTCTTTTTGTTTGTATTAACATATCTTTATTTTACCTTTCTTCTCTTTTTTTATTGAAGTATAGTTGATTTACAATATTATGTTAGTTTCAGGTGTACAGCAAAGTGATTCAGGTATATGTTTTTTTCGGATTCTTTTCCATTATAGGTTATTACAAGATATTGAATATAGTTCCCTGTGCTATACAGTAAACCCTTGTTTATCTGTTTTATGTATAGTAATTTTTATCTGTTAACTCCCATACTTCTAATTTATCCCTCCCCCTCTCAGAGTCAAATTCTTTAAAAAAAATTTCAGAGTTATTAGATAAGAATAATTCATATAACCATAGGTATTATAAGTGTAATCAATATATAATTATTTTATTAGGATAAATGTATTTGCCTGTGCTTCACAATTTTGATACCCAAGAAAGTTCTAAAACAAGAATAAACATCCATTAGCATTTGGAAGCTTTTTTGCATAGATTTCTAAACTTAGAGTCTTACTAAAATTAATATTTCTAATCTGCCTGGAGATTTCATTTTTATCTGTTTATGCATAGCGCATGGAAATTAAATATATTTATGTTGTATATATAAACTTCATTATGTAAAACATGTTTTTAAAAGTATTTTATATGCTAAAATCCTTGAGAGAAGCAGTATGTTTAAAATCAAAGTAATTGCTGTGGGTCCAAGTATAGAACATTAAGATATCATCTGATTTTTTAAAAATTATGTTATAGGTGTAAAAGGCTTAATCTCCAGCCTTTAGCTTACCTTTGGCAAAGAAACCAGGAAGATTTGCTCCGAGAGATGATATCATCTAACGTTCAAGCAATCATCATCAAAGTAGCAGCTCTAGGTATGTAACCAGAATTCCAAGGGAGCTGTCTGTTACCACACAGATAATCTGAGTTCACTAATAAGCAATTACAAGTAAAAAGGAAGAATGACTTAGAATATAAAAATGTGGAGTCACAAGCTGAAGAAATTGAGTAAGGGGAAGTTTTAAAATGGGCTTTTGATTATTAACCAAAGTGATTAATAGTGAGCCTCTTTTCTTTTTTTAGTATATAACTACCTCTAAAACTGGTATTATATTGTGGTCCTTCAATTTAAGTTCTTTTTATAAGATATGGAAATCATATTCATAGGAAACAGAAAATATAGTTTGATTTTTTTTGAAGCTTTTTAAAATCTGTATTTGGTATAACACATGATATTTTCCTTGTATTTTTTTTTAACATACTTTGAATAATGCTGAAATAGAAGGATTGTCTTTGTTTATGGTATCAGAAATAAGCCGCGTAGTGGGTTTTTGTTGAGGATGATGAGAAATTCATGTTTGAGAAAATGTCGTTTGATCAGTTAGCATAGACACAACAGGCAGGTGGTAATCTGATTCAAAAATGGATATTGCATACGAACACATTTAATTTGTTGCATTGAATTTTTATAATTATATTCATTTTCAAGAAACCATGGGATTTGAGCCCAATTCATTTATTTCATGAACCTATTACAGTAAATGCCCTGGAGCCTCAGGGTTCTCAAAGCCTAAAACATGTACCTCATTTGAGAGTGTTCACCTTGCTGATCTCTAAAATAACAAGGTCCAAAGCTGTGGAAGATTTCACAGATGAATTCACATTTTAAACAGCATTAAAAGGAAGATTCCATAATATTTCTTCTTGGTAAACACCAAGCTACTCTCTTCTTGTGGAAATTGAGGTGTTATCTTTAGTGGAAAGCCTTATTTAGAGAACATGCAGTTGATCTCCTTAGCTGTTAAAAAGAAAAACATTGAGGTGGTGTTGTGTTCTCATTTTTGAGAAAATGTTGCTCAATAACTCTTATGATTGAAGTTCTCACTACAGATATATTTGTCATATGAGTTTCTATATGAATGTATACAGAATATGCTCTCTCACTTTCTTTGTCGCTTGCTCTCTTTTGGATTTTCTCAGATTGCATAGTTCTGTAATGAAGTTCATGTGACACCTCACTGGACAGTACATATTCTGTCCCTTTTACTACTAGAAAATGGAATGGATTAGAACCCTGAGAGATCCTGCCCCGTTAGAAAGACAGAGCAATAGAATATGATCTTACTGCCACCTTTATTATAGTATGTGGCCGATATTGCTTGTCGTTTCATTTGTGTGTGTGGATGTGTGTGTGCCTCTCTGTAAAGGTTGGGGATGGTGATTAACTGTATTAAACTTTTGGCTAAAATATGAAACTGAGATAATTTGTCCTTGACATCCCAATGACAAAAGTATAGATCCGATTTGAACATTTACAGCACATAGTTTCTATTGATTGCCTATAGGTGTGCAAAGATGAAAATTATTCTCAAGAACACTGTTAAAGAAAGGTTTGTTGAGTGGCACATTCCTTGTAAAGACACAAACATAAATGATGCAATATAGGTTTCCAAGCTTCCCCCCACACACACTTTAAAATTTTCAGAAAAAGTTTTAAACAAAAAATGGGACAGTAGGACCTTTCCATTCACAGAGGGGGTCAGCAAAGTTTTGTGGCCCATGAGATTATGGAATGGTCTTATAAAAGGGTTGATTCTATATGGACGTATAAAAACAAATTTCGAATAATTGTGTTACACAACCTTGGTGTCTTGCAGGCGTGAGTGAACTCGTGAAATTTTCACATTAACGGCTTAGTGCTTAAAGGAGTTTCTGGTTTTTAGACTTATTTAAAGAAGTGTTTCCACATTGGACTTAAGAACAATCCTGCCTTTTAGAAATATTTATTTTTAATTGTATGAGTATTACATGAAAACATTCTTGCCATGTAATGTTAAATTTTCATGGTTACAGAAAAGATTTGATGTGTTTTCTATCTGCTCCTCTGCTGCCAATGATTCCCTTTCCCAGAGATACCCACCAGAGTGATGCTGATCATCTTTTTAATCACTTTTTTGGTATGTGTATATGTAATATTTAAAAAGCCATAGAACAATCATAGTACTTCTACATAGAAATATTATATGAAGAGTATCTTACTCTGTGTATTGATGGGCAACTTGCCTTTTTTCACTCAACAATATGTTTTGGAGATTTTTTTTTCCATGTCAATAAATGTAGATTTACTTCATGTTTTGTTTTGTTTTTAATTAACCTTTTATTGAAGTATAACATAAATACAAACAATTGCACAAATTCTTGTGTCCAACTTGATGAATTTTCAAAAAGTGAACATATCTATGTAATCAACACCCAAATCTAGATATAGAACATTGCTAATATCTCCCTAGTCAATACTTGCCTTGCCCTCCCAGAGGTTATAGCTCTTCTGATACTTAATACCGTAGATTCGTTTTTCCTGTTTTTGAATTTTATATGGCTGAATCATAGAGCATAGGCTCCATTGTGTCTGGCTTCTTTGGCTCAACATTATGCTTATGAGATTCATCCACGTTATTGAATAATGCAGTAGCTTGCTCATTTCTCCTTATAGTGTAGTGTTCCATTGTAGGAGTAAACCACAGTTGAATTGTCCATTCTATATTCGATAGCCTGTGGGTAGTTTTTAGTTTGGTACCATTATAAACAGTACTGCTATGAACATATAGTGTCATTTTGTACATTTTCTGCCCCAGACCTAGAACATCCATTTCTTTAAGAAGACCTTGGGTTTTTTTTTAATGGGGAATGATATATATGTATGTGTATATGTAAAACCTCAGGAGTTCATGGTATTTTGAAATCAGATTTAGGGCTATGTAAGGACTGTAATTATTCTGTCTTCCATCTGTGCTTTCTTCCACAGTGAAAAATATTCTTGATTCTCAAGGCCATAGGAGATGTTATTGATTAGAAGATCCCATAATTACTGGGAACAAAAGATCAAGTAGTAGGTCTGTAACCCATTCTTTCCAGTAACTGGGGTAAGTCCCCTGGGAAAAAAGGAAGAACTCATATAATCTCCTTATAAACATTAATTACAGATGTCATGGCAAAAATAAACAAACAAAACAAAATCACTAATGATATTTACTAGTGGGGAGGAGTCCTTATCTTTAAACTGCCTTTAGCAGGACGTATCTGGTTGCTATGGTTGGTTTTGGTAAACAAACCTGGAGTCCTTGGGTTTGGGGGCATGGCTCCCTGGAACATGTCATGTAAGGTATGTAACTATCTGAATAGGAAATCAATCAAGATGTTTTATGACTGAGGTAGCTATTTTCTGTGTAAGTGATGTAAGCTACATGCATTGCTTAGAGACCTGACCTGTTGACCTGGTTCACGGCAGGTTCAGTGTGACCAGAAAACACCTGGAGGGCTTCACTCATAGTTCTGGCCCTCTCCCTGCTTCACCTGGCCCTTTGATTGCTTGTATCCTTGGAATTATTAGTAAAGCTTGATACTAGGTAAGGTCTCTGGTTTGTATGAGTCTGATGTCACAGTACAGTCTTTTGTTATTGCAAATTGGCCTAGTCAGTGGGATTTTGTTTTTCAGACCCACAGATATATAAGACACCTTTGGCAAGAAAAAAAAGGGTAGAAAATGGTGATGAGGACTTAACTATTGTTAGCAGCCCCGGTAAAAGCAGGACAGTTTAAAAACAACAAAAAAAGAGATAGTAGTTGGAGAAAAAGCTTGAGACTATCTTTACCCATCACTGGAAAACCTTCTGCTTCCATATATATTTGCTAACAAAGTAACTAGATTGATCAGTAGAAATACCATACAGGTAGTTGGAGACCAAAGTCAGGTGACTACTCAATGCTAAGAGTATTCCGTTTAAGAGTTAGTGCTCTTTATAGAAAATACCAGCAGAAGCCTGGGGAATGATTATTGACATGGAATTTTAGAATTAACAATCGGGAAGCCATATCACTATTCTAGACATTGTTGAATGGAAAGGAGTATCTAGGCTGAGCAGATGGATGATATGACAGTCCATTCTGTATACTTCTGAACGGTATGACAACTAACTTGCTACAGTGCATTATGGTTGGGATTTGGCAGTCTTACCCTGAAAAGAGTAGGTGTCTCGCCCCTTCCCTGAACTACAAATGGAATACTCCTTCCAAAGCAATAATAGAAATGGTATGAGTTACAATTAACCCTAGACTGGCTTTATTAAGACCAGAGGGAGACACATAATTTGATGCCATTGGCACAAATGATGAAGTCATGCGAGTAGGTCATCATGAAAACATTGCTTTTGGGAAGCCAAGAGACTATTCAGGGCAGTAACTGATCTGCTGGCTTAGTTACCATGCATAGGGCTGCATTGTGAAAAACTACCAAGCTATCCAAAAGAAAGGAGGCAAAAAGGAGAGAAATGAAAAGATAGGAGGACAGTAACTGGCTCAACCAGGTGGAGTTGTTTAGATGACTTCTGAAAAATGGGTTGACAAAGTGGGAAATTGATGGAGTTTTTACTAAGGATCTAATAAAGCACTATTAAGTTTTAGGAAATGGGAGAGGCATTCTGGCACCACCTTTTAAAATGCTTCAGCAAATTCATTCTATCTGTTCTGGAGAAATTTAGCCCAATTATGAGAATCATGATTTACAATGGAAAATAAAAAGGGGACTGAATTTATTCTCTCAGAAAGCCGTAGAATCTGAAAAACACTGAGAAGTCAGATCTGTTTGCCCAATCCCTAGCAGGGAATCTTAGGCTACATACACTGTTGGGGTGGAATGCAGAACTTTTTAGTTAGATACTGGGCTCAGTATCCTATGGTAATCCCTATGAAAGATAAGAATTGTGCACTGAAAGGCTGAGGGTGAAATTTGTGGTATATAGGAATGCTGTAGTGGAGAAAACCAAAGTAGGGCTAAGGTTAAAAATTGGAAAATATAACTCTTGAGCTTCTCCTGTGGTCATTTCATGTTTACCTGAATGCATAATTGGTATGGATATTATGTGTGAATAGTATATGTTGCCCTTACCCTTTTTACAGGGGATGTGTACTAAGTCTGTCCCTTCATTTTGGTTTAACTGGCCATGCTAAATGGAAACCTTTGGAATTGCCCAGGCCCTTCTTAGTAGTAAACATTAAGCAATAAGGATTCCAGGAGGTCAATAGAAGATCACTGCTCATTTTTAATCATCTAGTCTGGCTAGTTCCTGGAGGTTAACAATATGCAATCAAGGATTATACAAGGTAGTTCTTCCTATTGCTATAGCTGTACCTGATATAAAAAGACTATAAACAGGAAGTGCAAAAGGACCAGGGGGACTAGTATGCCATTAGAGCCCTGACCAACACCTACTTTACAATACCAGTTTCAGAGCCCGTCCATGTACAATATGTTCCATTCTCATGGACTGGAACTCAATATACATTTACTGTGCTGCCACTGTGATGTTTAAATTCATCATCACAATCCAGTGAGGTAAGACTTGGACTTGAAAAACATTAATACCAACCAAGTTAGTGCATTGCATTGATAAAATAGTGAGAATTGCCTCTTCAGAGGAAGAAACTCAGGAGGAGTTAAGAACTATAGTATATATATGAAAAATAGAGGCTGGCTGACAAATCCAGCTGAAATTCAAGGGCTAGCTCAGTCTTTGAGTTTCCTGAGAATTATATGGGCTGGACCAACCATGGGACGTTCCTCAAAATGTGGGAATTAAGTTGATATCTCCCACAGAATTCACTAATAAACAAGAATCTAAGACTAGAAGGGCTTTTGGATTTAGGCAAAAACATATTCATCATTTAGGAATCCTGTTCATCCCTATTCACAGAACCACCATAAAGAAATCTGAATCTGAGTGGAGACCTGAGCTAAAACAAGCAAATTGTAATCCCTAAGAGAAGGAAAATGAGTGAGGTGAATGCTACAATTGTCTTAGCTAACTGCCTGGAGGTAATTTCTACACTGCAGTGTAAGGGAAAAGAACCCAAAGAGAGCTCAGGCAGTTTTCACTGAACTGAGGAGACAGAGATCACAATTCAGAAAGACCAAGGGCTGAGATTTTGTGGGACAGAATACCAGACAGAAGGGATCTTCATGGAGAGAAACCTCTGTAGGCCTATAGAAAGCTTCCCTCAGTCTTCGGCAGAGTATGGATCTGCATATGTGTGAAAGAGAGCTACCTCCAGCTGAAGAAAGAATCATCAAAAAACAGTAGGCTGAACAATTTCCAGAGTTCACATAAAACTGGAAACATCCATGTTTCCACCAGTGGAAAGACCTCATCATACATGAGATATCAGGTAGAGTCCTCAAACAGGTATCACCTTAGTAGTCATGAGCCTTAGACTAAAGGCTGCTACGAACCTGATCTAGCAAAATTTAAAAGCAAGCCTCAAAAGGATCAAACTGATTTCAAATAACTTAACTTATGCCAGAACAAAATCTAAAACTATTTAAAGGAAAATAATAAAATCCAACACATAGGATAAAATTCATAATGCCTTGCGTCTTAGTTACCAGGCATGCAAAGAAGCAAGAACATGTGATTAATACTGAGAAAATCAATCAAAATACACCCAGATTTGGAACTGGCAGGCAAGGAAGTTATAACAGCTCTTATAAATATGATCATAATGCTCAAAAAACTAGAGGAAAACATGATTATGATAAGAAATAAAAAATACAAAAAGGCCCAAATACTACTTCAAAAATACGTTATCTGAAATGAACAATACACAGCAATTAGACATTGCAGAGAACATGAGTGAATCTAAAGACATATAGTATCTGTCAAAAATGAAGCATAGAGGAAAAAAAGGACTGAAAATAATTAACGTAGTATCAGTGAGCTGTGGGACCATAACAAGCAGACTAACTTAGGTGTAGTGTCCTAGGAAATAGGATGGGGAGAATATTTGAAGAAATAATGGGCAAAAGATTTTTCTAGTTTGATGAAAACTCTACATCTACAGATCCAAAATTTCAATGAACCCAAGCAGAAGAAACATGAGGAAAATCACAAGGCACATTATCATCAAATTGCTGAAAACCAGTGGTCAAGAGAAAATCTTAAAAGCAGCCAATGTGAAAAAATTAATTCTATACAGAAAGCAAAGATAAAAAAATCAACAGGCTTTGCCTCGAAAGCTGTCCAAAATGGAATACAATGAATTTATATCTTAAGGTACTGAAAATCAATAAAGGTCACCAAGAATTTTATACCCAGTAAAAATAAATTTCAAAATGAAGACCATATAAAGACATTCTCAGATGTACAAAAATTGAGGGATTCATCACCTTTAGATCTGCATTTCAAGTAATACTAAAGGAAGTTTTTTGGACAGAAGGAAATAATAATTGATGAAATTTGAATCTTACAAGGTGATAAAGAGCAATGAAATAATAGAGTAGATAAATTTTATATCTATTCTCCTAACTTTTAAAAAGATAAGCTAGATTACTTAAAGCAAAAATAATGGTAGTGAGTTGTGGGGTTTATATGGGAAGTAGATATATAATTATTGTAGCACAAATAGTATAAGGGAGAAAGTACAGTGAAATGAAGGTATAATGTGTAAAATTCTTAAATTATACATAATTATATAATACTATTTGATTGTGGACTGATAACTTACAGATGTAAAATGTAAACCATAAAGAACCACTAAAAAATGAAACAGGTGTATAGGAGAGTAAATTGAATATTGTAAAATAATCCAAAAGAAGTCAAGAAAGGGAAAAAACAAACAAACAGAACAGATGAGAAAAATAGAAAACAAAAAATAAGATGGTGGATTTAAACTTAATCATTTCAATAATTACATTAAATGTAAATTATTCAAACACCTCCAATTAAAAGGGAGGGATTTGCAAATTCAATTAAAAAATGAAAAAGAAGGTTCAACTATATGCTTTCTATAAGAAACTTGCCTTAATTGTAAAGACATAAATAGGTTAAAAGTGAATTGATGGAAAAAGATACTCCATGGTAACACTAATTCAAAGAAAGCTGAGATGGTTATATTAATATCAGACAAAGTAGTCTTTAGAACAAGGAGTATTATTAGGGATAAAGAGGGACATTTCATAGTGATAAAGGGGTCAATTTATCAAGAGAGCATAGCAGTCTAAAAGATCTGTGCACCCATAACAGTGCCTTAAGATACACAACACGAAACTGATATAAGGAGAATTGGACAAATCCATGGTTATATACAGAGCTTTCAACATTTTTTTTTTCAGTAATAGCTAAACCAGGTACAGTAGACAGAAAATTATTAGGATATAGAAAGTTTGAACAACACTACCAACCAACTCACCCTACTTGCCCCTCATAAAACACTTCATGCATTAGCAGCAAAATACACATTTAAGCACACATGGACCATTCATCAAGATAAACCATATTGTGGATCATAAAAGAAGTCTCAGTATATGTCATCATACTGAAATCAGACAAAGTATGTTCTCTGAATATACAAAAATTAACAGATACATCTGGAAAATCCCCCACACTTTGAAATTAACCAATATACTTCTAAATAACCCACTAGTCAAAGAAGAAAGTATTTGAATTGAATGAAAATAAAACTGCAACGCATCACAGTAGTGGGATACAAGTAAAGCTTCGTATTATAATTATTCCATTTATATGACATTTTGAAAATAGAAAATTATACAGGCACATGGTAAATAACTGGTTGCCAGATGCTGGGAGTTGGGGGAAAGACTAACTGTAAAGCAGGGAAAGAACAGCCTACAACTTCTCATGAACTTTTTAGAGTGGTGGAAATGTTCCATATCATTATGATGGTGGCTACATGCCTGTATATATTTCCTGAAACTTAAAATTGGTGAATTTTATTTTAAAACGAATTTAAAAAATGAAATTAAACAGGGCAGTGAATAAAATTTCCCAAAGACAAGGACTGGCATATTAGCTGTCAAGTAGATTATATTGGACCTTTACCAGAAGCCCCAAGAAACAGCAAATGAGTGTTAACTAAGATGATGCCTAGCCAACACTAAGCCTTATTCAACTTAAGCAACATTGGGAAGTACAGTTAAAGTTTGGAGCAGCCAATTCTCCATCTTTTGGTCCACTTCAGTATATTCTGACCATTGTATACATTTCACTGCTATAAATACACAGAAATGGACAAGAAATATCTCATGGACCTACTACATTTGTTAGCATCCTTAGAGCAGCGATGTACTTGAAAATTGGAAAGGGGAATTGATGCACTAGTTAATTAAAATGGCTGGTAAGGAAAAAGAAAGATTTATGGTTAGCTTAATTAGTTAAATTATTTTGTGCTAATATTGACTATGATAGGAAGTAATGCCAAGACTCTACTGGCAAGGGTTCTAGGATTGGGAGGTAGGAATGAGGTGATGGGAGATGATGCAAGTACACAACTATATATTTTTCCTATTTCACAAATTTTTTCTTTTGTTTTGCCTGATCTATACTGGTTCCAGGCCTGAGTTTAAAGTTACATGTACCAAAATAAAGTGTTATCAATGCACAAAACACAATATTAATACTAAAATTTGACAGTGCATATTCTTAAAGACTGTTAGGGGTATGTCATAGCTTCACCCATAGAGATAAATTAAGGCCTATCTCTAAACACAGGGCCATGTGTCCTGTGATTCTTTTTCTGTCAAATCCTGTAATATCAGCCTGCGAGTCAGTCCAAGGAGAAGTGCTAACAAGGCTGCTGTTTTTACTGCCCCTGTGGGTTTATAATACATCTGCTGAGCCAGAAAGGCCAATCATAGGGGAAAGGGTATGGGTCAAAACAGGTAATAAATGGAAATGAAGGGAATCAGAGGAGATGGAAAAGCACTTATAAGTAGATTACAATTCTGTGGCAGAGTGCAGTCATGTGGCCTCCGTGCCAGAGCCTCTGAGCTAGAGAATAACACTCTTAGGCATCCCTCTCAGATCTGATGCTGACTACTTAACTTATGTTGAGAGAAAACTCTGGACCTCTTTTCTGCAGAGAAGGGAAGTTGCTGATATATGAGCTCTACGTGAAGATTTTACCTAGATAATTTGAAGCAACAAAATGACAGTGTTCCAATTGATGGTTCAGTGTAGGGGTAGTTAACTACAGTTACCACTCAGTTATTGGTTTATTGTCTATAGCTACCATTCTGATCATTTTTCTGATGATTATTGCTAATGAATTATGTAGGTGGAGGATTCTGAACTGTAGAGCTTTTGCACTCTTTGTGGGCATAACAATATGTTGCTAAGACACCTACCTAGGTATAATGGAGAGCAGATTTTTACTGCCTGCCGTAGCTTAGTCTAGTCCTTCAAATACAGAATATGTGAATGTAATGGACTTCATTTAAGGAAATTGGAACACAACCCTTGAGGGAGATGGATTTGGTAGAGATATAATGAATTGATATTACTTATAACTTCTCTCTGGAGTTATGCAAAGTACATTTATGGAAAACCTGTGACACCCAGGCAGAGCTGTATTTGGTATAATACACCAATTGATAATCTTACGGGGCTTAACGTTATTTTTGTGTACAAGCCATTTTCCTAAATTGTACAAATGCCACTAATGTACCATGGTCATTACACATGTTGTGGGTTGATTACTATTGCCTCTGCTGTGCAAGATGTTCTGTAGGGATTTTTGATCCTGGTCTTGCGGTACTACATCAGACCAAAATATGGAATGTTCCTGGAAGTTCTTCATGGTGAAAAGAACCTGCTAGTCCAAATATAGACACTAGAGGGAGCTCTTTTCCAGGAGACTGACTACATCTAGAAACGGCCCTGAAGGGAGAGCAAAGCTTTAAATGCCTGGATTAATGGAATATTTACTTTCATGGAACATTGTGTCAGTCAACAGTATAGGGAGAGGGCCTGAATACTTACCCAGGAAAGACTATTGAATATTCTACTCATTATGGAAGTTGCTATTTTTTTTTTAATTTACTTAATTTTATTTATTTTATTTTTGGCTGCATTGGGTCTTCGTTGCTGCGCGCAGCCTTTCTCTAGTTGCAGTGAGGGGGGGCTACTCTTTGTTGCGGTGCGCAGGCTTCTCATTGGGTGACTTCTCTTATTGCAGAGCACGGGCTCTAGGCGCGCGGGCTTCAGTAGTTGTGGCTCGCGGGCTCTAGAGCCCAGCCTCAGTAGTTGTGGCCCACGGGCTTGGTTCCTCCGTGGCATGTGGGATCTTCCTGGACCAGGGCTCAAACCCGTGTCCCCTGCATTGGCAGGCGGATTCTTAACCACTGTGCCACCAGGGAAGCCCCGGAAGTTGCTATTTTTAAAGATCAAAGGAGTATCAGAAGCCAAGCTAAGCATGCCAGTATATGGGAATACTACCATTAGCCTAGATTATGATAGGACATTACTGGACAGTGTGACCCTTATATTTGTTTTCTAATGGTCCAGGTACCACAGATAGATATAAAGGGGATTTATCTTTCCATGGTGCATTGATTGAGATTGGCCAGATAAAGGATTATCTGGAGTAACACTGTGTTGACCTGAAGAGAGCATTTTGCACAATGATATCTAGAAGCCAATGGCGGTTAAAACCTACACTGTGATATCTGGGATATAGTTAAATTCTCAAACCAGATGGAATCCACAACTTAATTGAACAGTAATCTCTGGTCACTACCCTGGTCACTGAATGTGAATGTGCATGAGAAAAAGTTGGTTTTGTTGGGCAAGAAATGGAGAATGGTGCTATAATTCTAATTGACCCTTTATGCCAACCTGGGCCAGAGCATAATCAGTGTGACAGTGAAGGACTTGGAAAGATATTCTGATAGTCCTGGACCTCTCCCTGATTTGCTGTGTTGTTTATTTCTGTTCTTTAAATTATCAGTAAAGATTGATGCTGAATAAGGTCTTGGATTTGTCTGAGTCTGACTTGACAGTCCAGTCTTTTGGTTTAACTCAATTTCTCATTTATTTTGTACCACATTGTATATGTAGGGTTGTAGAGAAAATGGGCTTAGGTTTCTGCATAATTAGGGCTTTCTGAGCAAATTTTGCAGAAACTTGGGACCTCGGCTAAAAGACCAGCATTAGAATTTAATGTATGTTGGAGTAGACAGAGCGGACTGCAGAGAGATTTACTTCTCTGGAGGTCTGTGTTTACATTTCAGGGGTGGGGGTTGAGACCAGGACCTTAAGAGACATCTCCTGGGTTGTAAAGCTGCAGACACTAGTTTATTCCTCCCCAGAGAGATTTTTTTTACGTTCCAAAATGAAGACACAAGTCTTTCCCTTTACTTTTCCAAAGAAGCTCTCAGAAGGAGAAGGAAAACAACTGTCTCTTTTTTCCTAAGTAAATATACAGATTTATACCTTACCTACAGAAGATGGAATTACTTGAAAAATTCCATCTCATTCTCATCACCTTGCTCCTGGGATAAGACCTGGGGCCCAGAAGGGCCAGAATGGTATTACCTACTTACCATATGTAAGTAGTAATAATAATCTGTTCTGCTCCAAGAGACTCATGTTGGCACTCGGCATTATTAATAAATATAGGTATTAAAATTTTAACAATGTATGATACAGTCTCAGAATAACCATGCTAATACCACCACCATTAATGTGATTGTTGAGAACAGTTAAAAATAATTTTTTACATGTGGTTTCCTGCATTTCACTTCCCATTTCTTATGAGTTCTACATCTGTTTTGTCTGAGCATATAACTATTATATACTGTACACTATTTTTTAACAGTTTTATGGAGATACAATTAACATGCCATACAATTCACGCATTTAAAGTATACAATTCAATGTTTATTAGTATATTCACAGAGTTGTGCAGCAATCATCATAATCAAATTTTAGAACATTTTTGTACCCCCTCCCCCATAAGAAACCCGTACCCATTAGCAGTCATTCCCCATTTCCTCCCAGCCTTCTCCTACTCCAAGTCCTAAGCCCCACAAAGCTGCTTTGCATCTTTATGTCTTTATATATTTGCTATTCTGGATATTTCCTATGAATGGAATACTACAATATGTGGTCATTCATGACTGGCTTCTTTCATTTGGAATAGTGTTTTCAAGGTTTATCTATATTATAGCCTGGATCAGTATTTATTTATTTATATATATATATTGCTGTGTAACATTGCACAGTGAATTGTCCCTTTTTTTTAATTGCTTGATTCAGTTTGCTCATACTCTGTTTAGGAATTTGGCATGTATGTTCATAAGAAGGATTGACCCATAATTTTCTTTCCTAGTAGTGACAGATGTGGGTGATAAGGTTACCCTGGCCTCATAAAGCCTCATAAAGTTTCCTCTTTTTCTATTGTCTGAACGATTTTCTGTAAGATGGGTATTCTTTCTTCAGCGTTTTGAAGCACTTATTGCTTAAGCCATCTGGACATGGAAATTTCTTTTGGGGAAAGTTTTCAATTAGTGATTGCATTGCTTTGTTAGATTAAGACTATTCAGATTTTCTATTTCTTATTTCAGTTTGGTAAGTTGTGTTTTTCTCTGAATTTGTCTGAAGTTTTGAAAATTATAAATATAAAGCTTTTAATGCTTCTTATTGTCTTCTTATCATCTGTAAGATTAGTAGTGATGTCATTTTTTTCATTCCAATGGTAATTTGTTCTTTTCCTTACTTTATCAGTCTTGTAGGGGTTTATTGATTGTATTATTGACAAGCTTTGATTTTGTTGATTTTCTAAATTACATGTTGGTTTCTTTAGTTCCTTAATTTCTGCTGCTGTCTTTATTATTCCTTCTCTTATACTTTCTTTGGGTTTAATTTGCTGTTTAGTATAATTGGCATATAACATTATGTTAGTTTCAGGTATATAACATAATGATTATATATTTGTATATATTGTGAAGTGTTTTCTAATTTCTTGATATATACATATACACTAAATTTCACCCTTGTTTTCTAATATATATATATTTATGCTATAATTTTTCCTGTAATTGTACCTCTAGTTGTATTTTCATTATCAATTAGTTCAAAATGCTTTCCAATTTTCATTGAAATTTCTTCTCTAATCCACTGGTTATTTAGAAATGTGTTATTTAGTTTCAAGTATTGCTTAGTTTCCAAACATGATGGCTTCCTATTTGTCTTTATATTATTGATTTCTGACTCAATCACAATTTTTAAAAAATTTAAGGGGATGCTTTATAACCTAGCATATAGTGTAATCAATAAGTTATTTCTTAATTTTTCTTCTTATTTTATCCATTTGATGTTATCTATTTTTCATGATTTATTGTGTTTTCCTTTATTTTCTGCCTTTTGCTGTGTGTGATATTTTAATGTTCTCTATTGCTCTGGGAGGGGTTCATTCTACTAGTAATTAGCTTTAATCTTTTCAAAGTTATATTTTTCAACTTAAAAATTCTAAAATATTAATATCAAAAATGCAATATCATCTTTATAATACTTCCTAATCAATATAAGGAATTTAAGGGGCTAGCCCATAGTCAGGACAGAAACATAGTCCTGCTGCATAGCACAGGGAGATCAGCTCGGTGCTTTGTGACCACATAGAGGGGTGGGATAGGGAGGGTGGGAGGGAGACACAAGAGGGAGGAGATATGGGGATATATGTATATGTATAGCTGATTCACTTTGTTATAAAGCAGAAACTAACACACCATTGTAAAGCAATTATGCTCCAATAAAGATATTAAAAAAAAAAAGAAAAAGAAACATAGTCCTATTTGGGATCCTTATATCCCAGTGATACAAAGGATTGACCTTTGATTCAAAATGACTTGCTGTATTTTTTTCAGAAATGTGCTTAACATGTTGGGCCTCATATGTGCTAGTTTGTAAGCTGATAATAAAGACAAATAGAAACATTTTCAGTGCAAGATGCTCTGGTATCCTGACAGTTAATTTATATATTATACAGGACAGCCTGGTGCAGTACATTTGGGAATGTTACAGCCAAATAAAGACATCTTTACCCCTCTTCTTTTTTCCTCTCCATAGACACGTATATCAGGGACCCAGGTCAAATTTCTAGAACAATTGTTTTCAACCTCGGCTGCACATCAGAGTCACCTGTTGGGCTTTTAGAAATCCCTTTGCCCAAGCTTCACCCAGAGAAATTAAATCAGAATATCTAGAGATGACACCGAGGCTCGCGGACTCTAGAGCGCAGGCTCAGTAGTTGTGGCGCACGGGCTTAGTTGCTCCACGGCATGTGGGATCTTCCTGGACCAGGGCTTGAACCCGTGTCCGCTGCATTGGCAGGTGGATTCTTAACCACTGCACCACCAGGGAAGTCCCAGAAATTGCTTTTTTAAACAGGGGGAAAGATTGGATGAAGATGGGACACAGAAACAGCTATAATTCAGTGAGTGGCGAGTGACCAGAACATTGAAAGGACGAGAAATGGTGCCATAGGAGGACTATTTAAAGGAGCTATATATTTAGCCTGAAGTGAAGGCAGCAGGTTACTGGGTCAAGGAAAATGGGGATTTTTACAGCAATCCACAGTATTTGAAAGGCTGCTGGTACTTTCGTGACTTCAGAGAACAATTCTAAGAGGAAGTGGAAGTTATGTAGTGAAACAAGTCTTGATTTGGTATCAGAACTTTCCTACATTTGGAGCTCTCGGATAGTTTCATAGGAGGTTGCCACAGGCCCTTGTGTGGATTTCTTCAAGCTTCTACTACATGCCCTTGCCCTTTCCAATATAATACTGCTCCTTCATGCTGAAACAGAAGTCATCTGAGGTTGTAGAATGGGGCTAGCTAAGGTGGCTTTGGGGAGGAAATTCCATTCTACTCTAATGGCTTCTGGCTCCACTCTTGAAGGGTGGAGGTTTGCCACCATTGGATAACTTCAGAACAATACGCCACTGGCTCTGAGGGCAGTTCTATAGAGAGAATTTTGGAAATGGATTGATTAAGGGCAAATATATACTACCGGAATAAGCATATGTCGTGTGCAAAGGCGACCACTTTGAAGGTACAGCCCTCATTTGACTACGTAAAAATCAGTCTCATTACTTTATTACTTCTTAGCTTTCATTAAAATCTGATGCTTACACAGAGCACAGTGATGAGAAATTTAAACTCAGTTATGGCATTCAGATTCCATTTGCTAGGTAAAAATTTTGTTACATGCTTATTTTGCCATTGCATGTTGGTCTCTTACTGTTTTTTTCTTGATTTGGAAGCACATCTTCCTTGCCTACTGTTACTCTGCATCTTGTGTATTGTGAAATTCTTTTTTTTTTTTTAGTTGAAGGTGATCTATATGTGTCTGGAAAAGGTAACACGGTGTTAGGGAAGAAAATTGTCCCTGAAACTTTGTTTTCATTACTTAGCAAGTTTTACAGTTAATGACAGAAGTTTCTCTTGTGGCCTCTCCTCCCAAAGACTGTGCTTATTTTTCTCCAGTAGTTTCATGTGACCTTGTTAAAAGCTTCATGTAATTCCCAAATAAATTACATTTACTGGCTTACTTCTATCTAGTATTTTATTGACATTTCCAGATAGGTTTAATAGGATGGAGAGAAACAGTGTTCTCTTTATAGACTCAGTGGGTGATTTGACCTTAGCAGGTTAACCTTATCCTGATGTTGAAGGAAGCTATTCTTAATTAGACTCTATCAGTTTCTCCATTATCACCAAGAGAGTCACTGGTCTGTAATTCTATAAATCTTAATTTGATTGTTTTTTTTTCTTACAAAAGAGCTACCATATTAGAAAAATTGCAATATTTGGAAACAGTTGCTGGTTTTCTGAATACATTGCATATCCTCATCTGTAGCTGAGCCATTTCACACTTTATTCCCTTCAGAAACTCTCAGTTGAATACCATCTGGTCATGGTAATTTATTACTGTGGAATTTCTCAAGTTGCTCTGTTATTTCCCCCTAGGAGATTGCTCTCTGCTACTGCCCCACTGATTTTCTCAGAAAGTGCCCTTGGAATAGTCGTTTCCCCACTATCCTGTACAGCAAAGGTCAATGCCAAATAAAACTGAATTAAACTTCTCTGCTGCTTCTCATCCTTTTATTTGTCCTCATTTCAAGTCCTCACTGATGGGGAGAAACTCAGCAGTTAGTCCAACCACTCATGTTGTCTGCTTAGTCCTCATGGTACCTTTTGTCCTTTTAATTTTCAAATTCTTTTTTTCCCTGACAGTGTATTTTTGGTATTTAATTCAGAAAAAAAAAGGCAAGTGTTAAGATATTCTAGATACTTTCAATGTATTCATAAGTGACTCTGGAATTATTTCCAGTTTTGTTTTTTTTTCCCCAAACTATCCACAGATTTCTCTTTTGACCTGTCAAATAATGAACACTCTGTATATGTCTCTCATTGCCACTGTCCTTTTCTGTCTTCCAAGCAGCCTGGATAGTTTTCAAACTCCCTTACTTGCCTCTCGGAGGGATGCCAACCATTTTTTTTCTTCAAATTTTTAACATATACTTTTTAAAGTTTCACCCTTTGGGTTAACATTAAGAGATGCCCATACTAATTAGAAAACAGCTTTAATTGTGCCGACATCCCAATGGCTGAGTTCCACTCCTACGCATACTCACCTGCGGTAATTCCTATATGTTATATTAATCTGTTTCTTCTTTTATAACTGCCCAAATAAGCCAAGGTAAGGCATATTAATTATTGCTTCCACACCTTGCACTCTTCTGTCATTCATCTGGATAATAATGGACATAATTAAAATCATTCATTGCGATAGCCTTCCTAGAAAAGATTGCTGAACAGTAAAGGTTAAAAGCAATTTGCATTATTCTTTCATATTCTGTGGTTAACATAACAATTTTTTACACCTGAACTTTGTTCAAATAATTATTTTGTTTAAAAAAAGGTTACTTAATGTGCATTCAAGTGTAAATTGCTACTAGAAATATATTTTTACCTTTATACAAAGTACTGTAGCACAGAATTTTTAAGCTCAAGTGTTGAAACATCAAAAGTTGAAACTTTTAACGTCTCCCAAATGTGTTGTAAATGTTTACCATTTTAAATTGAAGGAAAAAAAATCAAGTCTTAAATATCAAATTCTGAGTATATGCAATATAATCTTTCCTTAAGGTTCAAATACAAATACTACCAGTCCCACAGCTACCCATCTCTGAATAGGGTGCCTTTTGCTCAGTCTGTAAAGTGAAGTAACAGATTATAACAGCAGAGGAAATAAATGCTGATTTTGTTCATTTTATGGCTAGCACATCTTTTCCTTTGCCAGGTAAGGCAGGCTGTTCTAAAAATAAGTTAGGCATATAACTATTTGGTGCTAGTATGGATATGTTCTTTGAATTTTTGAATACATTAAGATTCTATCCATCCCAAGCTACTTTGTATGTATATGTATATGTATGTGTATGTGTGTATGTGTGTGTGTGTGTGTGTGTGTGTATATATATATATATATATAGCCTTCCAAGAAATATGTACCATGTTATAATTCTAAAACCTGTCTTTCTACCTTCATCCCTACCAATTCCCTTTATTCTTTAACATATACAAAATGTAATATTCACAAATAAATAAGATCTTTTTTTAGTGCCTGCTATTATAAAAATTATCCCTCTGTAGTAAGTAGCCTTTATGGCTGTGTCAGGTAGTTTACACTAAAACAACTTTCATGATAATATGTAACAATTCACTGAAAATTCCTTCTGGAAAGGTAAGTCTTTGAGTCTTTTTCTGTTTATCCATGTAGTAGTAAGACTATTTAATAACTATATTGCCCAAGCAGATGTTTGTGTGTAGAAAATACCAGAATCATTCTATATTTGCCATGGTTGGAAAGTGGGATTTTCCTGTCTTAGCTGAGGTCCCAACATTT